>NW_005363609.1:1727982-1731245 GCF_000412655.1 Myotis brandtii | reverse complement strand
GCTGCCGGCTGCCATCTTGGCTGGCAGTTAATTTGCATATCGCCCTGATTAGCCAATGGGAAGGGTAGCGGTGTGACACCAATTTGCATGTTTCTCTTTTATTAGTGTAGATAGATAGTATATGATCAATATTTGTAAATGTTCCATAGAAATGCCTAAAATTTATATTTTTAATTTTTCTATTAAAAAAAACCCTCAACATGCCCAATTCTGAAAAAGATGTCTTAAACTATTCCCTATTTAACTAAATTTTGCTCAGTTTCTATTTGGAATTTTAATAATTTTTGCTTATTCTATAGTTACAAGTGTGGTACACATAGTGTTATTACTGTTTATTTCTTCATAGTTGGCTTTTACAATTTTTTAAATTGTGGTAAAATATACCTAAGATAAGATTTACCATCTTAACCATTTTAAAGTGTACAGTGTAGTACTGCTAAGCACTTCACATAGTTGTACAACTAATCTCTAGAACTCCTTTCATTTGGAAAACTGAAGCTCTATGCCCATTAAACAACAACTCCCCATTTCCCTCTCTTCCCAGTCCCAGGTAAACACCATTCTTCTACTTTATGTCTCTGTGAAATTGACTATTTTAGGTACCTCATTCAGCATGTGGATATCCACTTTTCCCAGCAATATTTGCTGAGACTGTCTTTTCCCCATTGAACGGTTTTGCCACCCTTGCCAAAAATCATATGATCATATATGTGAAGTCATCTTTTTAAGTTAAAAACTTCATAAAAAGTTTGCTTAAAGAGTTTTTGATAACATTTCCCCTCTTCTGATAGTTTCTTTTGATGTAAGAATTTCTATCATTCACACAATATACCAGTGTATACACACACACACACACAGGCAGTCCTCGGGTTACGTCGGACTTGACTTACGTCGTTTCGTGGTTACGTCGCCATCTCCCATTTATAGTATTTATATAAAAAAAAGTTCCATTATTTCGACGTATGTACATATGTGCTTTATGTTTTTTATTATTTATTTACCACAAGTAAAGGTAAGAAATTGTTATCTTTCTTTAAAATTTTTTTTACTGTTTCACTTCATTACTGCTGTGTATGTGCTCCATGTGAGCGACGTAGGTGCTTATGTAGGTGGATTCTGACTTATGTCGAAAATCGAGTTACATAGCGTCATAGGAACGGATCTCCGACGTAACCCGAGGACTGTATGTGTGTGTGTATGTATGATTTTATTCTTTCCATTTAGTGTAAATTCATTTTTTTTGCATTGTTCCCTTTTTTAAAACAAGTGTTTGTTGTTACTTTGGGAATTCTCTGTCACTTTTCCATTTCCATGTAAATGCAGTGTAGCATCTTCAAATCTCTGCTCTCCTACCTCCCTCTTTCACTTATAGGCACCCTTGTGATTACATTTTTACCCAGATAATCCATGATAATTGCCCTATCTCAAGATCATTGACTTAATCATACATGCAAAGTCCTTTTACCATGTCAGGTGACTTGTCTGCAGGTAACAGGGATTAGAAGTGGACAGATTTACAGGGCCATTTTTGTGCCTGCTATGTATGGTAAGTCCAAAGTTAAAACCAGATCTTATTGAAAACTTTCAAGTTTTTCTCTAAATATTGAAATTTTTGTTCTGGTTTCTTTGGGAATGCCTGTCATCCACAGATTTATATTTTCCATTCTCTGTCACTATCATCTTTCTTTTTTTTAAAAAATATATTTTATTGATCTTTTACAGAGATGAAGGGAGAGGGATAGAGAGTTAGAAACATCGATGAGAGAGAAACATCGATCAGCTGCCTCCTGCACACTCCCCACTGGGTATGTGCCCACAACCAAGGTACATGCCCTTGACCAGAATCGAACCTGGGACCCTTAAGTCTGCAGGCCGACGCTCTATCCACTGAGACAAACCAGTTAGGGCTGTCACTATCATCTTACTCTTTAAGTTTATCTCCTCTATTTTTCTGATGCATCATAGGAGAGTATCTCTGAAAGAATATGTTTGTATCACTGATTTTACTTTCTGCATTATCAATTGTTTGTTTTTTTGCTTTTGATGTGCATTTAAAAATGTTATTTTTTGCTTACTTCAAGTCAGTTTCTGTCCCCCCGCAATGATATGAATGTACTTATTTTCAACAAATATTTTTTTCATAAAGCTCCAAGGTAAAAAATTCCTCTGAATTTTGTCAAATGTAGATATGTCAAATGAAGCACTCTCCCTGGTCTTACAGAAATATTCTTATCCTCTAAGTCAGTGGTTCTCAACCTTCCTAATGCCGCGACCCTTTAATACAGTTCTTCATGTTGTGGTGACCCCCAACCACAAAATTAATTTCCTTGCTACTTCATAACTGTAATTTTGTTACTGTTATGAATCGTAATGTAAATATCTGATATGCAGAATGTATTTTCATTGTTACAAATTGAATATAATTAAAGCATAGTGATTAATCACAAAAACAATATGTAATCATATATGTGTTTTCCGATGGTCTTAGGCGACCCCTGTGAAAGGGTCCTTCGACCCCCAAAGGGGTCGCGACCCACAGGTTGAGAACCGCTGTCTTAAAGTGACATTAACACCGTCAGCCTCAAGACGATGTTTAGTAAGTAGCAAAGTGTATGCAGACATTTGCAACAGTTTTAAAGAGAAACAAAGAGCAGTCCTATTAGCGTGGTCCTAACAAGAACAACAAATAGGCATAGGCATTGAACCGTTTATAAAGTGCCGAGTAGTTACTTTGAAAGTAGAGCTCACTTGCAATCTCCAAAAAAATGTCCTGCTATTCCTCCCCATGTGCTTGAAGCGGAACGTGGGCTGGAGTTACTTGGTGTCAATGTGCAGCAACTGCTCTCTGCCGTTTATGATCAGGGACTTCAACTCGCCGTCTTGCTCCACTTCCACCCTTTCTTGGCCGTTCTCGACAATTCTCTTGGTGGTGGTTTTCTTGCCATTAATGATTTCGGTGGAAGTTGACACGGACTTGAAGTTACCCACCCCACCGCCACTACCACAAGACGTGGAGAAGGAAGAGAGGCCCCCATTCCCCAGAGAAGCGAAGGAATGAAATCCTGTATCGAAAGAAGAAAACCCACCAAAGGCTGGGAACTCACTGAAGGTGGGGAAAAGGGGCGAGGACCCTCTGCTCCTGCTTCTCCGACCTCCCAAAATGTGTTCAAACGGGTCTCTGAACAAGTCAAACGAAAATGGGTCCCGGCCGCCAAAAAACTCCCTGAAGACCTCGACCGGGTCGCGGAAGGTAAAGACGCACT
>NW_005363609.1:1675412-1727769 GCF_000412655.1 Myotis brandtii | reverse complement strand
CCCACGGGCCACGGGCCACGGGCCAAACAGGCAGCGGCGCGCGCCTGGTGTCCTAGGGCTCCAGCCCGGTGCCCAGTGAGGCCGTCCGGGAGGTGTGCCCCTTGTGACGTAGCCCGCATCTGATTGGTCGAGGCCACAGAAGGCGGTGCTAGGCCTCTCCCACCCCCTACAAGGCGCTCTGTGACGTGTTTCCTGTGGTGCCAGGGCCCCTCCCACTTAGGCTCCTCCCACTGGGCCCCCAGTTGGGCTGTGATCTCCAAATAGGGCACAAAAGAGAGGAACCTAGGTTGTGGAATATACCTTTGTTAAAGTTGGAGTGAATTTAGTCTGACCCTGGGCTAAAGAACAGTCATAGAGTTTGCCTAGACATCCATTCAACTTTTTGGCCTCAGGACCCGTTGGCTTTTGTTTATGTGGGTTCAATCTAGCGATACTCCATTAGAAATGAAAACAATAAAAAAAATCCATTAATCAACTTAATAGCAATAAACCCATTACACGGTATCATAAATCATATTTTTATAGAAAAAATACTTTTTCAAAACAAGATTTAGTGAAGAATGGCGTCATTTTACTTTTTTTTTTTCTTCATCTCTCCGGCTTAGTCAAAGAGAGCTTGATTCTTTTATCTGCTTCCGCATTCAATCTTTTGCTGTATCACATGTACAGGGAACTCCCCTGTACACTTAAGAGAGAATGAGAGTGGAAAAGTCCAATATCATGATTATGGAAACAGTTTAACTTTGCAAAATTCCCCTGAAAATTTTTTTGAGATTCCCAGAGTGCCCTGGCCCATAGCAATATCAAAATGATTGAAGCTTGCTGGCTGCATTTATAGTGATGTGTCTAAACTTAGCATGCAGTGATTATTTCCACTAAAACGCTATAACACAACCATGATTTTATTTTTGGCCTTTCTTGACATCTGATTTCTCTCCACATTCTCATTCTCTCTCTGGCCCTATATTTTTTTGCTTTGATAAATGGTGAGGCAACACCAATAGAGGTCACTTAGTTCTAAGAGAAAAATGATTAACCAATGAACTCTCTAATACCCTAGATCAGTGGTCGGCAAACTGCGGCTCGTGAGCCACATGCGACTCTTTGGCCCCTTGAGTGTGGCTCTTCCACAAAATACCACATGCGGGTGTGCATGTACAGTGCAATTGAAACTTTGTGGCCCATGCGCAGAAGTTGGTATTTTGTGGAAGAGCCACACTCAAGGGGCCAAAGAGTCGCATGTGGCTCGCCCTAGATAATAAAAGGCTAATATGCAAATTGACCAAATGGCTGAATGACCGGTCGCTATGACACACACTGACCACCAGGGGGAGACATTCAATGCAGGAGCTGCCTCCTTGTGGTCAGTGCATTCCCACAGGGGGAGCACTACTCAGCCAGAAGCCTTGGCAAGCATAGCAGCAGTGGCAGGAGCCTCTCCCGTCTCCACAGCAGCACTAAAGATGTCCAACTTATGGCTTAGGCTCGCTCCCACATCCAGAGGGACTGCGAGAGGGCACAGGCCAGGCTGAGGGAACCCTGCCCCCCACCCCCCCGTGCACGAATCTCATGCACTGGGCCTCTAGTTTCATCATAAAGGGTAGTAGATTCAAAAGGGTGTGTGTGCTATATCACCAGAACAAACTGCTAACTTTGAAAGGCTAAATATAAAGCCTGGACCTGGCACTTAGTAAGCATATGAAATGAACAGTAATAAGAAGCTGATTGGGAGTAGATGTCATTGTGAACAAAGCAATGTGGGAAGTTACAAAGCATATTTGTGGAAGAGCGAGTGATCCAGAATGGCTGCAGGGAAAGAGTCAGAGGGAGAGGTCAAGTGAAAGAGCTTGAGAGGAGCAATGAGCTTGGGCAGGTGGGCTGGGTCCATTCCCAGTTCTGAGGCCAAGGCTGAGGAGTGTGAATTTTATTCTGGGCCCTGAAGCTGTTGACCACGGTTTCGGAGGTGGTGGTGGGGTGTGACCATGCAAAAGCAGCTGATATCAGGAATCAGAAGGCACAGATAGGTCCTGAAGCCCTGAAATAGGACCATTGCAGCTGGGTCTGAGAGGCAGTTGCAGAATTATCTGGATTCAGTACTTTCTTACTTGGATATGGGGCCTAGAGAAAAGGGAGAAGGGAAGTCACATCTACACAGAAACATTTACTGAGTGCTGAAGGTCTGCAAAACCATAGACTGGCACCTGAGCAAGAGAGTCATTCTAAAGCTGATGCTGAAATCCTACCTGTAAGCAATATAGATGGATACATAGGTAGGCACATACGCAAGTAGCAGAGGAAGATATGGAAACTGCTAAAGGATACAAGGCAGAATAAAACAAATCGCTACAGAGATTCAAGGAAGACCAATTTGCTTCCCCTGGAGGGTCTCATAGACTATTTAGAGGGCAATGGACTTGTTTATGCAGCTCCTTTACTTTAGGAGCTTCAACAAACAGCTCCAATCTGATTCCATTAAAAGAGCTGGGAGTGGGTGGAATGTTTGGTCTCTTAACTACTGGCTTCAGCTTAAAGAGAAATCATCTTCTAGTGGATTCCAGGAACTCTCTTGCAGACAACCTATTCTGCAAGAGCAAGACCAGCCCTGACCGGTTTGGCTCAGTGGATAGAGCGTCGGCCTGAGTACTAAAGGGCCCCGGGTTCGATTCTGGTCAAGGGCATGTACCTTGGTTGTGGGCACATCCCCAGTAGGAGGTGTGCAGGAGGCAGCTGATCGATGTTTCTCTCTCATCGATGTTTCTAACTCTCTATCCCTCTCCCTTCCTCTCTGTAAAAAATCAATAAAATATATTTTAAATAAATAAATAAATAAATAAATAATCGATTTCTTGTTCCATTTACTTATTAAAAAAAAAGCACAAGACCACATCTCTGCCCTGCTCTATGTTTCCTTGGCCACTCATGCTCCCCCACCAGAGCACAACTCACCTTGCCCTGTAATTGCCTGGTTGTTTGTGCACTGGAGTCCTCCTCATAGGCACCAACTATTTCTAACTTGGTTTTCTGGTGCTAGTTCCTAGCATAGTGCCCATAGGGCCAACACTTCGCATAAATATTAGGTGAATGGGAGAACTAGCAATGGATTTGTATGTCAGGTCTTCTCAGGTTCTAGGGCAGAGGCTTTACTGGATTGTTTTGTTGTGGTTCTTGGTTGTAATTCTTGAGAGTGAATGTGGATTGCCTGCTATTCATATTAGTAAACAACATGCCCTAGTCATGGGCAGAGTTGGGCCCCAAACCATCTAGGTACACAGAGGCCCCCAAAAGTTCCGAGGTGCTTCATGGTGCAGGGAAGTTATAAAATCATTATAGTGGTGACTGTGTTCACCGCCCTTTGGCTCCATGTAATCTCAGATGAACTCTCATGACATTGAGACCTCGGGAGAATTATTGCTCTTAATGTTGAAACTGGAGTACAATTTCAGAATTGCAGATAAAGGCACACCAATGAGCCAAGGCATTGCTCCCTCTTTTCTCCTCACCCAGAATCTTGGTCCCAGAGATGGAGAGGGCTTGAGGAACAGAGGAGCTTCAGAGTGCATGTGCATGTGGGTATACAAACATGTGCACTCATCTATAAGCACATACAAAACTGGAGGCTTGTGGAGGAAGGATGGTGGTACACGGAAAAGGGATTCTAAGTACCTACTCTAAGTACCAGAATGAGAACATGCCCCACAAGACCCCAATGCTTTAAAGTTACACGTTTATGACTCTTCTAACAGATCCCTCAAGTATGGGTGGCCACTGTTGTTCATGGTCAAAATTTTGGGCTCTGTGCTTTCATCCTTGGATTGTATAGAACAGCAATGGATCCCCAAAGGAAAGCGTGAGATACTCAGTTCTGTCTGCACTCCAATTTGCCCTTTCTGTAGAAGGGGCATTTCTATTAGGCAATGACCATATTTGTTCCCTGACCCTTCACCTGTTGTTTTGGGGCACCAGCTAGTACTGGGTATTGCTGTGTGAGCACATTCTACTTGGTCCCAAAGTCCTGCCCTCTGCCTTCCCTCCATTTATATCAATTGGGTAATGAGTGTGGGGATTACAGCTTTACTTCTGACTTCTGATTGGTTGTAAAGTTCAATCATGGCCTTACATACTAATATCTGGGCATTAATGGAGGTTAGTGGGAATTGTGGTTAAGAGCAGGGTCTCTACATACATATAAGTAAAAATTTCCAGGTAAATATATTTATTTCTGGATGATATGAGCCCAATGACACACATATTTGCACTTTACATTGTTGATGTATATGCAAAACAAATGTGTGCATTCAGTGATCTTTACGTATTTTATCTTCTAAATTTCATTTTGTATTTATTAAACTATTTCTGACCAGAAAACAATTTAATAGTATATATGTTATAGTGTCTATACTTTTCTTTAACCAGGTAAAAAGAGAGAAATATTATTATAATTTCCATACTTCTTGAGTACACAATAATCTTACTCTTCATTGAATGTTGGTATTTCTGGAGATAGAATCACATGTACTTATAAACACTTCTTTAAATGAAATTATTCAAATATATTTCTTGTCAGGAATTCTATAACTAATAATATAAATAATCATCAAAATAGAGCTTTGTGGTGTGCATAATAACTCACTGATATTTTATGATGGAGACCTTTTAACAATCATTCAATAATTATTATGGCCCAGCTGGCGTGGCTCAGTGGTTGACCGTCGACCTATGAACCAGGTCACGGTTTAATTCCGGTTGCGGGCTCGATCCCCAGTGTGTGGTGTGCAGGAGGCAGCCGATCAATGATTCTCTCTCATCATTGATGTTTCTAGCTCCGTCTCCTTCGCCCTCTCCCTCTCCCTCTCCCTCTCCCTCTCTCTCTCCCTTCCTCTCTGAAATCAATAAGAAATATATTAAAAAGAATTATTATGATTTCCATTTGATAGGGTAAAACTAAGTTATGAAATATTAATAAACATACGGTATATAGTTCTAATCTAAAAAAGAAAAACAAGCAGGTCTCTAGGCTCTGGCCGTCGCAGCCTGGGTCTCAGCTCTGCCGCTTAGGAAATGCAGGGTTCTGGCAAGTCACTTTGTCTCTCTGAGTCTCAGTGCCTTTGTTTATAAAATGGGAATAATAGTATCTGCCTTTACAGGACAGTTCTAGAGGATTACAGATGTGTTGTAAAGTGCTTGGCCCCCTACGTGGCACATGGTACATGCTCAATAAATACGTATTATTTTTGTTCACCTCTCCCCTTTGCTTCAACAAGGTCATCAGAATTTCCCAAAGTATCTTCCTTTCCCTCGCCCCTGGGCCTGTGTGATGAGTATAATTTCAGTTTTATTTGATCTATATTAGCCTTTTATATACAGAGTTGTTCTCACTGCCTCTCCAAATGAATACAGATCTGTTCTGCAACAGGCCTTCTGTGCCCACGTACTCAAGGGGCTCTCCTTTCCTGGCATTCTCTACCCCATCAGCATTGGACTCCTCCTTAGTTTTTTTACAACCTCTCATGTGTCTGTTTATCTGTTTAAATTGTTAATCTGTTGCTCTTGACAGAGGAAGCGAGAGACTCATGTTTGGGGATCTCTGCTGCAGCTTCCAGGCCCAGCGCTGTGCTGGACTCAATAAATACTTTTGGATGAATGAATCAAAGATGATTGAGCTTTCTTAAAGGTTTCCATGGGCCAAAGGTGGGCTTGCAACATCATTTTCTTTTCTTGCTGAAAGCCATAGTCAGCGTTCTCTCTCACTTCAGGAGAGGAGTCTCCTTTTCACCGCACAGCATTTTTCCTCCCAGGCAGCACTCGCTCAGTCCTGGGAAATGCTCATTGAATGGGGTAGAAGGTGCTGGAGAGGCTTCACTTTCTCTGTTCACTCCGGAATGTGATCTGAGCGGTTGATAAGAATTTCAGCCAGTTATAAAACTGTGGTTGCCTATTAAGAAAACTTTTTATTGCTCAAATTAAATTTCCTGCTATCTTTCACTGACGACAGCTCTAGTCATGGAACAAAAATCAAACATTAACTGGCTGTATAGATTGGTTCTTGGAACCTGTAAGTGGGAGAGGACAAACCTCAGGCAGACACCAGTCTTGGTAGCAAAGGCAGGCGCACCATGGCGGCAGGGTCCCGGGGCCCAGGTCCGCTTGTCCTGGGCCTGCTGCTGTGTGTGCTCAGCTTGGCTGTGTCCCAGGCTGGGAAGCTGTTGTTGGTCCCCATGGATGGCAGCCACTGGCTAAGCTTTAGCAACGTCATCCAGCAGCTGCAGCAGAGGGGGCATGACATTGTGGTCTTGGCGCCTGAAGCCTCGATACACATCAAAGAAGGAGCGTTTTACACCTTGAAGACCTACCCCGTACCATACCGAAGGGAGGACTTGGTAGCATCTTTTATCGACGTTGGGCATAATGCATTTGATAAGCAGCCTTTCTTGCAGCGTCTGATCAAAACTTACAAGAAGGTCAAAGAGGACTCGGCCCTGTTATTGTCGGGGTGCTCCCATCTACTGCACAACAAGGAGCTGATGACCTCCCTGGCCGAAAGCGGCTTCGATGCTGTGTTGACAGACCCTTTTCTTCCTTGCGGCCCTATCGTGGCCCAGTATCTGGCTCTGCCTGTTGTGTTCTTCTTGAATGCACTGCCGTGCAGTCTGGACTATCAGGGTACCCAGTGCCCCAACCCACCATCCTACGTGCCCAGGAGTCTGTCATTTAACTCAGATCACATGACCTTCCTGCAACGGGTGAAGAACATGCTCATGGCCTTGACAGAGAACTTTATGTGCAATATGGTTTATTCACCGTATGGGCTACTGGCTTCGGAAGTCCTTCAGAAAGACGTGACTGTCGAGGACCTCATGAGCTCTGCATCGATCTGGCTTTTCAGAACGGACTTTGTGAAGCTTCCCCCCAGGCCCATCATGCCCAATATGGTTTTTATTGGTGGGATCAACTGCGCTAACAAAAAACCATTATCCCAGGTGTGTAATTTGAGTGGGAACTTCACAAGCCTATAATCTCACAAGTACTTTGGGTAGATGAACTTGTCACAGGTAGATCCTGAATGCCTAGGTTCACATGCCCTCTTGTTTAACTTCTAGCTTGCAAGTTTCCTAGGTTGAGTTGTAATTTATATCTGTCTTTGGAGTCATCTTCTCAGTTTTTTTCTTTGGATCTGAGGCTTTAGGAAAGCATACCGGAGGCATTTTATTCTGTGGGCTCCAGTGGATTGTCATCAATGAGAGGCAACAAGGGTTAAATGCCATATGCCCAGAGCACTGGGTTCAGGGTTCCTTTGCGGAGAACAAAAGTGTACAGGACTACCTGGCCTTTAATTGGGGCAGTGCAAACAGCTCACTGGTGATACAGCATGGCTGTGGAACAGCACAGCTGTGGAGAGGCTCAATAGTGTTATAGCTCAATTAGGAAACAGCAGGGCTACAAGGAGGACCTTGGGTAAGGCACTTCTCTAGCTAGACAATTCTACTCTGCTCTCTCTGCTCTGTTAGCCTGCTCTCTTCTGGGGAGAAGTCTTTGGGAGGGGGTGGGGAAGAGACGCAGTCTGCTTTTTCAGTTTTTGGTGAAAAGGGAAAATGCATTTTCTGAGCCAGAGAAGTCCTGCACCTGGTCCCAGATTGGTCTGTCCTCATGTAAATGAGGAATCCAAATCCTTGCAGTTTGAATAGTCCAAAAATTACTGTCCTGATTGGTCAGAATGGAGCCTCCCCGTAGGTGAAGATGTTGACGAGGGGCATATATTTATGGAGCTTCAATTGGACAGGGAAAGTCTCAGTTTCATAGGTTGAAATAGGATTCCAGGAACACTGCAAGCAGGCAGTTCAGTGTGGGAGGCAGGCAGCTTAGTGCAGGCTTCTTCCTGAATCAAGGTTTGCATGAGAGGGCCCTGTTTACAAACAGCTGCTAGGCTCTTTGTAAATTTGAGCCCCATTAGCCACCTGGAGCCTTTCTCAGTAGGTATTGTCTTTCTCAGGGTCTACATACTCTACACTTCCATTCCTGAGCCATGGTCGGCAAACTGCGGCTCGCGAGCCACATGCAGCTTTTTGGCCCCTTGAGTGTGGCTCTTCCTAAGCCTCAGGAGTACCATAATTAAGTTAATAACAATGTACCTACCTATATAGTTTAAGTTTAAAAAATTTGGCTCTCAAAAGAAATTTCAATCGTTGTACTGTTGATATTTGGCTCTGTTGACTAATGAAAATCTTTTCCTATTTATCAAACCTTACCTGTTTGCATTCTTAAAGGGCCAATGTGTTTCCCAGCAAATAAAAAGCCATGGGTCTGGACAGTCAGAGAGTCCACTTCACTAGAAAGTGGAGCCTCCCCTGACTCCCCCATGCCTCCTAAATTTATATTTCATGTCTAGTTTATTTAATTTACATTGCAGCCCTTTTCCAGATTCCTGAACCCTTGCAGCTGCGGATAAGACCCCAGCAATATATGAAGACAAATTTTTCCTTAGATTGTTTAAAGTTTGGCTTTATTGTCTTATAGCTTCCAATGGAGCTATTAAACCATCCTTCTGTTTTTTGGTGTGTTTTTTTTTTTTTTTCTTTTTTTACTTATTCCACAGTAAGGGAAGAAAGAGGATGATAAATCTAAGGGCTACACCTGTCCACTTGCACCTGAATACCTGTTGACATCTTATCTATGTATCAGACAGTCTGGGACAGACCCTGATGTATTCCTATCACCTGAAGCAGCATAGGTCTCGACCCTTTAATACAGTTCCTCATGTTGTGGTGACCCCCAACCATAAAATTATTTTCATTGCTACTTCATAACTGTAATTTTGCTACTGTTATGAATAGTAATGTAAATATCTGATATGCAGGATGGTCTTAGGTGACCCCTGTGAAAGGGTCGTTCGACCCCCAAAGGGGTCATGACCCACAGGTTGAGAACCGCTGCTCTAGAGGATATTGTCTTATTCCCAATGCTCTTGATAAAAGTCCTGAGCTCCAAGAGTAAAGATAAAATCTTTGTTCTATAAAGAGAGTCCTCAGAGAAAGTACAGCCTGGCACTGGACATACCTTTGGAATGTCTGAAAGACAAAAGATGGTAGAACAGCATTGAGAGCAAATGAATAGAATGCAAGAATTCCAAGATGTCATTCCCCTCTCAGGGTGAGGGACTGTCTTTATGGACATGTAGAGATTCAGAGATGATATTCATACATATGTTTTGGGTCTGGGGAAAATAACTGAACAGAAAATCAGTAAGAATAGAGACTCGAAGATGGTGAGAAGAAAAACTGGTATTTGCTGGTGAGTGTGAATGAATAATGATAAAGTGACATGTTTCCAACATGCTAAGTGCTTATAAGCGTTCTTATAAAACAAAAGACATTTGGAAGGGAAAAATCTAATAAAAGCCTGGAACTAAAAATACAGTGGGGCCTTGACTTACGAGTGTCCGACTAACGAGTTTTTTGAGATACCAGCTGTCTCTCGGCAGATTTTTTGCAGAGTTGATAGAGTAATTTGAGTTAACGAGCTCCTTAACGAGCTCGGTCTCGGAACGAATTAAACTCGTAAGTCAAGGCCCCACTGTACTAAACTCTCAGCCAAAGTAAGGAACTAGTTTAAAGGCCTCATTGGAGCCAGTAGGTACTTTCACTTTAGTAGTGGCCCCGTTTTTTTTGAAAGGTGATCAGGGGTGAGGGAATCAAGGGTTATTTTCAGTTAACAAACACGTTACTCCACTCTTTGGCTATTCCAGAGTCTGTGAAATTGCAGCAAGGTTTAGGGCAAGTTTTGCCAAGTACGGGGTGGACCTCACCATTATCGAATCCCATAAAAGCTGGTCTAGGATAGACTTGGCCATGCTAACACAATCTGCGTAGTTGGCCTTTGTGAACTGTCAATGAACTTCCAGGCCATTTAACTATGGCCAGTGCTGATATTTAACTTTGGGTGTTCAAGGCCCTACGGGTTCCATTAATGTAAGCACACCCCGCTGGTTGCAGAGTGAGTGTGCGAGCGTTTGCAAGGAGGGGAAATTAGATTAGTCTCTTTCTAGACTAGACAATAGTGGTTTCACTCAGGAGTGAAGGTAATGGTTGCTCGGAGCTGAGCTGTATCTCCACAGGAATGAGGGCTGTGGTACATTTCTTAAGGAGAAAGGACCTTGGAAAAAGCATCTTCAGGATGTTCTTGCTGCAAAGCAAAAATACAGCCTGATGGTGGAGAGGATGATACTGGCCTCCTTGACTTGTCAGATGAGACCAGTGGCCAAGTCTGAGACAAAGCGTTTGGAGCCAGAGGACTGGAACAGAGTCTGGGGACTAGACAGTGGGTGTCCTTGGAGGAAGGCTGCTCAGTGTTTTTCCTGGTCAGGCTCTGAATCAGGCTTGGCAGGAGCCTCTGAACATTGTGTGTGCTGAGCCCTGTCAGAAGGCTCCTCCATCTCACATCCAGGGTGCCCAATGTCCTGGCCTAACCAGGACTGTCAGGTTTTAACACCAGAAGTCCCATGCCTGAGGAAACCCCTCAGTTTTGGGAAAACCCTGCTACATTGTACAATCTCACTAATGCCCTTGGCATTCTTTGGAGACATATACTAGTAAAACCATTTGGAGATTCTCAGGGGGTTGATTAGATCATTAATAACCTACAGTTCGGGGGTGGGGGGATTACCTTATTTATGTCTTGCTCTGTTTCCTCTAAATGAATTGCCACGGTGAGTATGGCATGTGTAGCCTTTCATGTATGTGGGTGCAGGTGTGTGCTGTGCATGTGTGCATGTGCGTGTGTATGTTTGCTGAAAGCTGGAGTTGGCTTTGAAGGTTGGGCACAGGGCAATGTGAGTGAAGATTATTGCCAAGGGTTGAATCTAGGGGCTTCCTTACTCTCTTTCTGGAGACAGGGCCACCATTCTTAATTTTGCCATTCTTCTGACTGTTGCATCCTTTCAGAGCTTTTGTTTGACACCCATCTCTAAAATCTGTTCCATATTACTTCAGGGATTGGTCTTTGATAGGTCGTAATCTGTCATCAACTTACTAGTTGGGAACATCTGCCATCACTGTTCCTCACCCCTATACACACAGACAGTTTCCTTTGCTGGAGATAGTGGAGTGACCTTCTAGGTGTGACCTTCCTTTGATGACAGTGATGGACACGTTGCTATAAGGAATCAGCTTCTGGAACAGGACATGAGCAGTCAATGAGAGTCCTTTGCTGGGTGGGTTGGGACTTAGTGCCTGTTCATCCTTCCCACGGTGGCTTTGGTAACCAAGGTTTACGCCTATGCCCTTGCTATTTTTTGAACTGCACAGAAGGGGCTCAGATCATTGGTGGACAATTGGTCAGGGTTCCTGTCCTTCACTTTGTATCTCTCAGACCTACAGAGGAGCTTATAGCAAAGATAGGGTCCAACATATTTCTGCATATTCTTCTTGCTAAAGCAGGAAAGTTGATTTGCACTCTTTAGAAAGCTCTTCTCCAGGAAAGGTGGGGAAATGCAAGGCTGACTGGTTACATTTCAGCACTGAGTTGACATGAATATGATATTTAATCATCCGAACGACTGGCTGCTGTGTGGAAGACTCTGCTATAGGCTGTGGGGAAGCAAGCATTGTTAAAGGTTGTCTTCTATTTGTTTTTTCCTTGTAAACCTAATCCTTAACACTCTGTAGCTTTGTGCTTTTACTCTATTCATTCTTCCTCCATACAAAGAATATTCCAGAAGCCTTGAAAAACACTACAGACCTTTACTATAGACATCCTTAAAGGGGAAGTGCAAGAGTTTTAGAGTCCATAGAAAGCTTACACACACACACACACACACACACACACAACCTTTCATCACATTCTTAGGAGGAAGATATCTGAGTCACAGCTTAATGTATGCAGTCACCCAAAGAATATAAGAAAACATTAACTGGGAATTTCTCTTTTGCCTCCAGGAGTTTGAAGCCTATGTAAATGCCTCTGGAGAACATGGAATTGTGGTTTTCTCTTTGGGCTCAATGGTCTCGGATATTCCAGAGAAGAAAGCCATGGAAATTGCTGATGCTTTGGGCAAAATACCTCAGACAGTAAGGAGATGCTAAACTTTTCTATCTTCACAAGAGCTGTAACCCCAGGCCTCCAGCTCTGAATTAATTCTCTGAGTTGGACTTTAGATTCAGGTTTCCCCTGCCACTCCCCAATTATGAATCCTAAGTTCTTCTTTTTTTTGCAATTCCACTCTTAACTACTCTGTTAAACTATGGCCCTCTTCGCTTGGACGTCTCATTGTCTCTAAGAGACTCAAGGAGAATCTATTAAAAATAAAATAAATAGGATATTGTTTCTTCATATTAAATAAGAATATTTCTCCAAAAAGCTGTTAGTTAGGACAATGGTGTATAATTATATTTCTGCATCCACTCATTTATTAAGTAGACTGTCCCTTGGAGTGCAGAAAAGTGCAAAAATCATAAATATATAGCTTGATGAATTTTCATAAATTCACAAAATGTTAGTAGCCCCCAGAGCCTTCTTAGTCACTACCTCCCTCACCCTCGCCCCCTGGTTATGCTCTTTCTGAAGACTCTACTTTCTAGCTACTATAGCAGTCTTTATAAAAAATCATATTCTGGTCTTTAAACCCTCTTCTCATCTGTAAGGTGCTGTGGCGGTACACTGGGACTCGACCATCGAATCTTGCGAAGAATACAATCCTGGTCAACTGGCTGCCACAAAATGATCTGCTCGGTATGTGGAGAGGATTTAATGTGTAGGTCAAACCAAGGTTAAATTAAGAAAGTGGGTTAGGCACGGCCATTTAGCTGGAAAATGTTATGGCCAACATATTCCACACTGCTTTTTACCCAGCAGGGCATCTCAACCACACTCTCTTCTGCAAACTTCTATAAGGGACACTGTGGACAGCACGGAGTGTGTGGAGTGCTTTCACAACCGAGTGATGCCAGAATGTGACACTCAGAGACCTGACCACCGGCATCCCTCCCTCTTTGCTTCCCAGGTCACCCGAAGACTCGTGCCTTTATCACACATTCTGGCTCCCATGGTATCTATGAAGGAATATGCAACGGCGTTCCGATGGTGATGATGCCTCTGTTCGGCGATCAGATGGACAATGCAAAGCGCATGGAGACCCGGGGAGCAGGAGTGTCCTTGAATGTCCTGGAAATGACTTCTGAAGATTTAGAAAATGCCCTCAAAACTGTCATCAATGACAAAAGGTAAGAGAGAAGGTACGGAGGAATACTGCTTGTGTTTTGCCCATTCCATTCACAGTAATTATTCAAACAAATACATGAAAATCTATTTATAAGTAAGATCATTTGGGATTATTATTCATTTTATAAAAGCATGCTTGATTCCTATAGAATCATGGGAATGATTTTAAATATTATTTTCTCTCATAAATTTATAACTTAATTTAAAAAATAATGTCACCATAATAGATGCCTGCTCTATAATTTCCTGCAAAGAGAGAAATATTCCATTACAGGAAGCATAGTGTCCATAAAATAGAAACAAACCAGGTGCTTCAAAGTACAGCTTTTCCCAGCACTGAAATCTCTGAGAAATTTTGTTCTTGGGGATTTATAAATGGGGGCTCATGTGAAATCACTTATAATAAAATGCTCACTCATTTATGGATAATAAAGACCATTAAACTGATGAACAAAAATAGATACAGAGGCAGAGCAGCATCGAACAGACTGTCAAACTACAGCGGGAAGGCCGGGGAGGGTTGGGGGTGGGGTAAGAGATCAACCTAAGGACTTGTATGCATGCATATAAAGCATAACCAATGGACGCAAGACACTGGGGGGTAGGGGAGGCCGGGGGAATGTCAAGGGGGAAAAAAGGAGACATATGTAATACTCTTTGTAATACTTTAAGCAATAAAACAAAATTTAAAAAAATAAAAATAAAAACGTGAAAAAAAATAATGAAAAATGAAGACAGGTTTGTTCAAATGTGGCTGAAGATGATTCAAAAGGCAAAAGCCATCAGATCAAATGGTCTCTACATGAAATTTATTGTCAAGCTCACTAGTAATAGGCTGATTAAAACCTTATGGAAATAAGTGATACCCAGAGGTAGATTTCATCCAACAGTTAATAATGTATGTGCAACTACATTTCTGCATGTGTGGATGCATGCATGTGTGTGTGTGTGCACGCCTGCCTATGAGAGTGTCAAGAGCTTTCGCCTGTAATTGCTTCATTTCAGAAAAGACATCAGGCAAGAGGGCAGATGTGAAACCTGTGTGTTCAGATAGGAGGAGATAGGACACGGGCACACACTGAGCCTTGACAAGGGGAAAAGGCGGGGAGATGATAGGGCTTGCACGTGTGTGTGTGTGTGTGTGTGTGTGTGTGTGTGTGTGTGTGTAATGCCAGTGGATAAAAAAAGAAACATCCACAGAACCCCAGGGCAAAGTGCCCAGGGTGTTGGGTGACAACCTACCCAGAGCAGTTAGTGTGGTTGGCATCCCTTCATTCCAATTGGCTGCTTCTAGAAGTCTGGCTTGTCAGGGTCACTCCGTGCTACTCACACATCAGTACAATTAAGACCCAACTTTTCTCCATGTGCTCATGAAATTTATTTTCTATGCTCACACTAGTAATATAATTTATATCTTTTGTTCAGTGGTATAGATACCTATTTGAAACCTAAAAATGACTTGGTAGAAGTTGTTTAGTACATTATTGTTTTTTCAAAACACTAATCCATCAGCTCAAGTTATTAATTATCTTTATCTATTCATTGTTGAACCATCTATCTGGTTGTGAATCTCCATATTTCCAACACTCTAAGCTTAGAGGGTACCTACATGATATAAAGAAAATTGGAAAAAGTTTAAAGAGCAGATTATGCAACCAGGCCATAACAGGTGCTCAATAAATATTGAATGAATTAATGAAAGTCCAAGGAAATCTGTCTTAAGAGAAATTTTATATATAAGAAAGATGTTTAACCGAACTTATGGGCACAATATTAATATTACATTATAGTAATATATCCAAATAAAATGACAGACATGTTTAAGGACAGCAATTATCATAATTGCTTCTGAATAGAAGTGCTTTTTTATCTTTCCTCTCTTTTTTCCTTCCCTTTTCCTTTTGTTTCCCTTCCTCTCTTCCTCCTCTTCCTCCTCCTTCTCTTCCTTCTCCTGGTGCATGTATACTAAGCATTGAAATATCTAACCCATTTTGAATTTGGATGTTCTGATTCAGTTATCAACACTGCCAAATACACAGGAATCCATTTTGCTTTAACAGGCTGCATAGACACAACCTCATGCAAAATTTAGATCAATTAGGTTGACAGTTTACCATTGTCTTGGAGATGGCACTTAAAAATGGCTTTTACTTTGGCTAGATGTGATTGTTTACACATTTGAACAAGAAATCATTCATAATTTCTGACATGACCTTTTTCTTTATTCCTTTATCTAACTATAAACAACATATAATTAATTTCCTACAAAAATATCACTGAAAAGAAAAGAAGGTTTCAAACAATTTAAAATTGTAATTGTAATTTTTTGGCTTCCAGTCCCCTCCCCTCCCTTCCCCTCCCCCCTCTCTTTCTTTCTTTCTTTCTCTCTCTCTCTCTCTCTCTCTCTCTCTCTCTCTCTCTCTCTCTCTCTCTCTCTCTCTCTCTCTCTCTCTCTCTCTCTCTCTCTCTCTCTCTCTCTCTCTCTCTCTCTCTCTCTCTCTCTCTCTCTCTCTCTCTCTCTCTCTCTCTCTCTCTCTCTCTCTCTCTCTCTCTCTCTCTCTCTCTCTCTCTCTCTCTTTCTATAACAAACTGTGTGTGTGTGTGTGTGTGTGTGTATTTGCTATTTATAATAGAGATATATTTTCTCTACCAAGTTTGGAAAAACCAGATGTGCTTCTCACTGGAAGCAAGCATACAAGCATAAATGGAGGTTAGTTCACTGCCTTCGATGTTCCAGGTGTTAACATAGCTGTCTGTGTTTAGCTATAAGGAAAACATCATGCGCCTCTCCAGCCTCCACAAGGACCGCCCCATTGAGCCACTGGACCTGGCTGTGTTCTGGGTGGAGTTCGTGATGAGGCACAAGGGAGCCCCGCATCTGCGCCCCGCGGCCCACCTCCTCACCTGGTACCAGTACCATTCTTTGGATGTGATTGGCTTCCTCTTGGCCATTGTGCTGGGAGTTGCCTTTGTTGTCTATAAATGCTGTGCCTTCGGCTATGGCAAATGCTTTGGGAAAAAAAGGCGAGTTAAGAAATCTAACAAATCCAAGGCACACTGAGAAATGGGTGAAAAATGAGGTGATCCAAATTTGCAGTCAGTGTGAAATACATGTCATGCTCATTGAAGAAAACTTTACTGTAAGTTAGACACCCAGAGTGTTTTTTTTTAATAAAAATAATTTAATTGCTAGTCACACCTCCAGTTAGAAATATTTGAAAATGTTTTCTGCCCCCTTCAATACCTTTCATCTGGACTATATTTTCTACCGTTCAAAGGACTTGCCAAGAGGTTTGGACAGGTCCCTCCTTCACTCTGCATTACTTTTCTTACTCAGAAATGAGGCCTGTTTGGGAACCACTGCTGTCCCCGCCTGAGATGACATCATCGGGCTTCTATAGACTGTTGTGATCAATTCCTTCAGTAGTAATGGCAGGTCCTAATTTATTCCTATACTTCACAGATATCACTTTGCATATTTAAAGAAGAAAACCGTTATTCCTTTAAAGCCTAGTGCCTTGTACTTGAATGAATGAATGACACAGAGCCCTTGGAGAACAAAGTATGATTTCTTTCTTTGGGGGAAAAGAGTAATGTGTGAAATTGATAGGTAATGTGTTTGAAAGGATAACCATTGCTTGTGCCAAATGGATCTGAATTTGATAAAAGCCCAAAGTGCAATGTCTGGCTAGTATATTTTTCTCTGATGTGTGTTTCCCACAGCTAAAAACATATCAATAAATTTATATAAATTATATTTCTTAGATATTCTCCTTTTCATTGATGTTGCTTTTATTTATTGTTAAATTACATGTTCCCATTACAAAAGTAATGTACGATTATGGCAGAAAATTTGAAAAATACAGAGTTGTACACACACACACACACACACACACACACACACAATAAAAATCACCTGAGATCCTCAGAAATAATCACAGTTGCTATTTTGGCAAGTGCACATAAAATATCGCAGCTATGCCCTATATTTGCAGCGTTGTTTACCATTCTTTCTCCACTTCATACTATCACAAGCTTTCTCCCAGGTCTTATAGAAACATTTCGTTTGTTTTTAATAGCCAACGACTATTCTATTGCATGGATATACCAGGATGTATTTAACCACAACTTCTGGGTGGATCCACTTTTATAAAAAAAAAAAAAGAAGAAGAAGCTAAGGCTGAGCCTATATTCCTGACTATTTCCGTAGGAAAGACTTTACAACTAATCAGTGGTTGTCTCAGTTTGGGTTTCTCTGCAGTGATGATTCAGGTCAAGTAGTTTATTTGGGAACTGAAGGTGCATGGGCAGTGGGATGGGGCGTGCTAGCCACCAAGAAGCTGGCTCTCCCCTGGGTGACAGAGCTGAATCCCCCTGGTGGATGCTGGGAGCCAGCGCACAAAATGCACCCAACTTACGCTGGGGAGAAGCAAGGCCCTTGGGTATCTGAACACTTGCCTTGCCAGTGAACGACTGTTCCCAACGGTTACTAATTTCCTGCACTTCCAGTCTGCATGGTGCCTCTGGAAGCCAGAGAGCCCCCGGGGAGGGGAGGGAAATGCTGTGTGGTGTTGGAGGTGGCTTTGTCACTAAAGGGAGAAGAACACAGGACGTCTGGGTGGGGCACGGCCGCTTCTCATTGCAAGTGGTTTGAAATATTCCCAAACTGCATCCTGAGATGGTGTGAGAAAGCCAGGTTCCCACACCTCTGCAATACAAAGTAATATATTGCCAAAAAACAACAACAACATCAGTTTGTTAAGAGAAACGTGGGAACTTGTTTTAAATTTGCTCCTGCCATGTACTGGAAGTATTTTCTCCACTTAATTATTTTTGCCTTTAATTTTTTTTTCTCACACCTCCGCTTGTTGCTTTGTGTTATTTGCAAACGTTTTAAACATACATGCTTCAAGTTGGAGCTGGGTGTCACGTGGATAGCTAGGGCTTCTCCTGACTCTGCCTCATTTGCTCCTCCCCAGGCTGCTTTTGGAACACAAGCTCTTCACACCAGCTCCCTCCCCACATTTTTAGACCCTGCGGTGACTCTTGCATTGGGTCCACCCTCTTTCTAGGCACTTCCGGTCCACCCAGTGACCATATCCTGGCCTTGCTGCCCATGTTCCATGCCCCCTCGTCTCTCTCAGGGACCCTGAGCTGCTCTGACCTCTCACGGGCTCCTCTGCACCTTCGTGTTTCTAGTCCCACAAGTAAGAGAACCCAACTCTAGACACCTTAAGTAAGTAGGGGGTCTTTTTGTAAGGAGATGGGGTTCCTAGGGACTCAGGCTCATGGCCAAGCGTACAAAAGAGCTGGGATGATTGGAGCCTCTCTTGTCTTCTTCTGTCCTTACATGCTCTGAGTGACAGCTTTGCTCTTCCCCATTCTCTTGTCCTATTCTGCTCCTCTGTCCCCACCTCATTCACAGGGAATGCCCTTCCGTGAGGACAGGGACCTTCTTGCTGCCATCCAGAGTCTGGACGACAGGAAAGTGGGGCCTTTGCATCCGCTTGTGACCCTCAACAACCCCCCTTAAGACAGCCATTGGGGTCTCTGAGGCTAGGGACCCCCCCATCATCCCCACCATGTGGGCATCTCACACTGGAGTGTCCTGCGACCCCGACAGCCCTGCCTGTGGGCTTTGAAATCAGGGCAAGAGCTGTGTTAAGCCCCTGAAAACCCGTTCCATTCTGGGAGCATTGTCCTGCCCCCTCCAGAGTCACTTACCGGTGGCCGGGCCCTGAGGGCCAGCTTTCTGCTTCATTAACAGGGTACACCTTGCTGTGAGGAAAGGGACCTTCTTGCTGTCATCCAGGGTCTGGACCGAAGGAAGGTGAGGTGTTTGTGACCTGTTGTGACCCTCCTCGGCATTCATGTGGCCCCCCCTGCCCTAACCACTTGACCACTTCCGGCTGTTGACCTGGCCCCACCCCCTCGTTCACGTGATCACTTCCAGCTGTTCACCTAGCCCCTCCTCCTTGTTGACTTGACTTCCAGCTGGTCACCTAGCCCACACCCTTGTTCATGAGACCACTTCGGCAGTTCATCTGGCCCTTATTCACTTGACCACTTCTGGCTGGTCACCTGGGCCCTCCCCCTTGTTCCCGAGTCCCCGCCCCTATGTTCACCTGAGCACTTAGCCACATTGGCCTGGCTGCTTTGCTCCTCATGCAGAAGGGTGGACTTCCCAATCTCTGAAAGTTTGGGTAAGTCTCTAACACCCACAGCCTCAGATCACAGGCTGCCTCCCACCCAGCGGGGAGGGCTGCAAGAAGGGGGATGCCACCCCCCCTTTCAGGCAGCCATGGAGGTCTCTGAGGCTAGGGACCTCCCTTCGTCCCCACCATGGGGGCATCTCACACTGGAGTGCCATGCGACCCTGACAGCCCTGCCTGTGGGTTTTGAAATCAGGGCAAGAGCTGTGGTAAGCCCGTGAAATCCGTTTCATTCTGCAATGTCCTGCCCCTTCTAGAGTCACTTATTGCTCACTGGCCCTGAGGGCCAGTTCCTGATTTCTCAACCCCAAGATCCTATAGGACACTGACTGGGTTCTGTCTTGCCCAGAGTTCTGAATTCCTGGGAGGAAGAATCTGATTAGTCCAGCTAGACAGGTGTCCTCTCCTTTTCTAATCAGGAGTGTTGGGGGGAGGGGGATTACAGAGGGAAACCATGACCACCAGGAGCCCATAACTGTGACCCGAAGGGTCAAAGAAGAGGGAAACTTGTCTCTGGAGAGGTGCCACCAAATGCGTCCACTACACACTCACATTTCCCCCACTTCTTGCCTTGGCCCTTTTCATACCTTTAAGCTCACAGGTTTCTACAATGTTTTCTTATTTTCAAGTTAGTTCCCTTAGAAATGGAGGTGGGAAGCTCTGCAGAGTGAAAGCACAAGAGTGGCTGATTTTATGAATGGATTGCATGTGAGTCAAATATTCCTGTCACGATCTGAGAAATAAAAAGTATTTTCACTTTGGAAAACCAAGCAGAGTCCACTTCTTTCTCCTTGATCTCATTGTCTTTGTGTTCTCTCTAAATAATGTTTTCAGGGGCATCTCATTTTTTTTCTGTACTTACACACTCACCATGTGTATAAGAAAAAAATGGTCATATTCACCACTCCCACTAGCCATGTCCTTCACAATGTAGCTTTGCAGCTCTTCTGGTTAAGAGGAGAGATCTATTACCCTATTCAGGGGCATCTCAAACTGCGGCTTGCGAGCCACATGCGGCTCTTTGGCCCCTTGAGTGTGGCTCGCGAGCCGCAGTTTGCTGACCACTGCCCTAGCCCTTGCATCTGGGCTGGCCTGTGACCTGCATGGACTAATAGAATATGGCAGAGGTGATGGTGCCAATTCTAAGTCTAGGCTTCAAGAGGCCTTCATGTTTCTGCTCACTCTCTTGGAAGCCCACCTAGCTGCTATGAGACCAACTATCCCAATCATCCTAGTCACTTCAGCCAATAGCTAGCCAACTTAGAGGTGATGGTGCCAATTCTAAGTCTAGGCTTCAAGAAGCCTTCATGTTTCTGTTCACTCTCTTGGAAGCCCACCTAGCTTCTATGAGACACAACTATCCCAGTCATCCTAGTCACTTCAGCCAATAGCTAGCCAACTGCAAGATCCCTGTGTGTGAGGCCATCCTAGACCAGCCAGCCTTCACTTAACCCACTGGCTACTGCAGATGTATGAGTGACTTCAGTTGTGCTTGGCTGGACAAGGTGCAGATCAACAGAACCACCCAGCTCACCACCCATTGACTTGCAAACACTAATAAGTGTTTTTGAAGAGGCTTGTTACACAGCAGTGGCTGATACATTCACTTTCAGCTCTAAATTCATGACATCTTATGTGTTGCATCTTAGACCCTCAGAAGACAAAGGTGTGTCCTATCTACCTCTGTATCCATCACCGAATGGGGACCCCCGCTTAACTGCTGTGGAATTGCAACCATGCCACTTAGAGTAATCGATGGAAGAGAAAAGAAGGCTTAGAGGGGAGTGGGAGGAGGTAGGACAGAGGGGTCTGTGAAGGATGGGGCTTGTGATAATTGTCTCCTTGTGTCTATTTCATATCAGTCAACATTGTTCCGAAGGGCAGACCAAGGAACAATGCATACTTTTTATGGGAAGATGTGCTTGGCACTATACGAGTAAGCTCATCTTCTAACCACCCAAAGTCAATGAAGTAGAAATGGGGTAATGAGGGTAATGAGCTTCCTGCTATCAGAGGTGTCCAAGCAGAGGCAGAGGAACTCACTCCCTCTTGGCAGGGCAGGCAAACATTGAGTGTAATTTTGACTGAGCACCAAGGTCCAGGTGGCTGTGAGTCTTGTTCTGTTGCCCTGTAATGCATGGAAGGCTTCTGAGGCCAATATTTCATTGCTCAAACTGGTGATCTGGACTCTCTCACAGCTTCAAGTGGAAGGGAAATCCTTTGGGCCCCACTTTTGGTTTAAGGACACAAAGTCCCTGCCTTCCTTGAGGTTCTTTATCTTCTAAGTATTCTGCCAGTGGAAACCCCCTTCCTCATCCTGCAAGACACCCAATCCTCAGGGAGGAGTCATCTTCCCAGGACTTTCTGTCACCCTCCTCCCCTCCAGCTGCCTGGACCACACCTCTCCACCCTGGGGCTCTATGACAGTATCCCCAGGTTGTGAAGCACCTCCCTCTCACCATTTTTCTCTCCCAAACAGGCCACCGTACTTCACCAGACATGTGGGTAATGTTCAAGCAATATTTAAACAGCATGATGCGGGGTTTTTCTCACAGGATCTGTGCACTCTTCAAAGTCCTCAGTTGACAGAGACTCAGGGAGGCAGTTGGAGCTCAAAGTTCCAAGGGTCTGGCACCTAACGGTGATGATTCTAATGAAGACCTCCACCCACCAGGAGACCTGGTCCTCATCTGTGTTACCACTGAGGAGCCCAACTGTCTCCCGTTTTGACAACTGATCCTGCCATTGTCCAAGTCACCATTGATGTATATTAGGCAAAGAACAGAGCTGCTTCTTGTGTTGTATTTTTGTTCCATCTTGGAGAGAGTTTGGAGAAAAGGTCAGTATTTAGGTCCCAGAGTAGCTCTTTAAAGGATTCCCTAGAGGAAAGGGCACGGGATGGTGAAGGGCCTTGGGGTGGAGTTTGAGACTGAGGAACTTGGGAACAGGAGGAGAAAGGACCTGGGAGTTTTGAATCTTCCATCTTGACATCTGTGTTGGTGTTTGTCAACCCTTAAGAAGCTGCCGATGTGATAGCCTTTGAAAGAACTGTGAAACTTGCCGAGGTAGATTTCTAATTCATCTTTCATTTTCAGTGCCTAGAAAACAGGGAGGAAGGTCTGCTTAATCAAGTGCATTACTTATTTATTGCTGTGTAACGTATTATCATAAACTTAGTGGCTTAAAACAACACCCATTTATTATTTCGTAGTTTCTGTGGGTCAAAGTCTGGGCATGTCTTAGCCAAGTCCTTTGCTCCGGGATCTCACAGGCTGCACTCAAGGTGTCAGATGACTGCATGCTCTACAAGCTCATGTGGTTGCTAGCAGAATCCAGGTCCTTGTGGTTGTAGGACTGAGGCTCTCAATTCCTTGCCACATGGCTACCTGTATCGGCAGTTCACATCATGGCTGTTACCCTTCAAGGCTGGCAGAAGAATTTCTTTCTCCAATCTGCTAAGACTGATATGATATAATGTGATTATGAGAGTGGCTTCCCATCACTTTTGTCAGCCTCTATTGTTTAAAAACAAATCCTGGAGTCTGCCCACCCTCAAAGGAAAGGGATTATACAAGGTGTGACTCATTGGAGGTCATCTTAGACTGTGTCAACGCACCAAGTATTTTAAAAATCTTGTTTATGTCAAAAGAGCCTGAGAAAGAGATGGCAGGATCAGCAGCAGACTCAAACGAGGGCCTGTCAGAAGAAACAGAGGACCTGGAACCTCTGGAACGAGATGATGGTGGTAAGAAAGTCACCCACATCCGTGCACTCCTGTCTGATCTTGGCCACTAACTCCTTGAGGGCAAGTCCTAGCTGAGGTTTAAGTATCTCCATCCACTCGGTGGACAGGAAGGTCCCTGCCCAGTCACACCACAGATGCAGCTAAGGCTGTGCAGGTGTCGGGGAGGCTGGGGCACAGGGAGCACCTTCTGTAATGGTCACCTCAGCACCAAACATGTGCCATCTCTGTCTCAGGGACTTTCCAACAAGTCACAAACCTCCTCAACATCATAGACAGCGAATCAAAGATGGATGCTGCTGGGGCAGGTCCTGACATGCGGAAGACACTGGCCTCGGTGATAATCACGGAGAAGGCCACCGCCAAGCCCTGTATGGTGATGAACGCTCTCATCCGCTGCCTACAGGTGCCAGAGGTAGGGCCTCCTGCGCCCTCAGCTGCTCCTCTGAGCCCAGCCACCGTGGCTGCTCGTGTGTCCATCTACCACTCAGCACACAAGTACTGACTGTCAAAGGTGCAGGGCTAGGTGCCAGGGTATGGAAATGGGCTGGACTGTGAAGTTCTAGTTTCTTGAGCACCTAGTGGAGACTGTAGCTATGTCAATTTTTAAAAGCTCTTCCATATTCTGACACAGTGGGGTTGGGAGCCATCATTCTAGAGCAGGAGCAAATCTGGTGGACATGGGAGAGCAAAGACATAGCAGACCCAGGGTGCAGAGATGCTGGGACAGTTAGCTTCTATCCCCATGGAGCCATACCATTGCCTAGACCCGTGGTCGGCAAACTGCGGCTCACGAGCCACATGCGGCTCTTTGGCCCCTTGAGTGTGGCTCTTCCTAAGCCTTAGGAGTACCCTAATTAAGTTAATAACAATGTACCTACCTATATAGTTTAAGTTTAAAAAATTTGGCTCTCAAAAGAAATTTCAATCGTTGTACTATTGATATTTGGCTCTGTTGACTAACGAGTTTGCCGACTACTGGCCTAGACCAGTGGTTCTCAACCTTCCTAATGCCGAGACCCTTTAATACAGTTCCTCATGTTGTGGTGACCCCCAACCATAAAATTATTTTCGTTGCTACTTCATAACTGTAATTTTGCTACTGTTATGAATTGTAATGTAAATATCTGATATGCAGGATGTATTTTCATTGTTATAAATTGAACATAATGAAAGCATAGTGATTAATCACAAAAACAATATGTAATTATATATGTGTTTTCCAATGGTTTTAGGCGACCCCTGTGAAAGGGTCGTTCGACCCCCAAAGGGGTCGCGACCCACAGGTTGAGAACCGCTGGCCTAGACAGTCCAAGATAAAGGCACTGAGAACCCCCAAGTGGCTGGCAGGCAGCACCACACACTGGAAGGCCACTGAGTGTCTGTTTTATGCCAGTTTCCAAGTTTTGAACAGTTTTTCTCTTGTGCCCATAAATATTCTCCAGGGATTAATCTCAATCGCAGGGAAGACTGTTCTTATTACAGTTTGCCTGGCCATTTATGTGGGTTCATTAAGAGTGCTAATTATGCATATAGGCCTTCCAGAGTTCATTTTGAAAACCCAGAGCAGTTATTCTCAACAAATGGGGTGCGATACTGCCCCCAAATGGGTAAAATTGGTTCTTGGAGGGGAGCAGAAAAAATCTTACTTTTTTATGTGTAAAGCACAGATACATAAACAGATCATAAACAGATACATACTATATGTGTGGTATTAAGGTTTTATGAGGGCCAATTAGGGAAGAAATGTCTAAGAAGACTCCTTAGGAAGCAACAACAAAAAAGAAAGGACCAGTTGTGAATCCCTGATCTTGAGCCTTGTGGTACTGAACAGCAATGGCCACAAGGAATCTCTGGTTGGTATTTTACTAGCCTCTCTGACTCACTAAACCAAGACTAGGAAAACAAGACCAACACTCTCTGTATCGGATTTCACGAGTAGAACATATAAATTTGGGTGAATTCCTCTCTCTTGAGGTCCCCAAATATGCTGAGATGTCCAGACTGTTGGAAAGTGATCTTCTTACTGCCTGGGGGAGGAAACCGTCTTCCCAGAGGGCTTTGCAGGCAATGGCCCACATACAGAGTCATCCCTCATTTCTTGAGAGTGGCTCATCGTACCTGAATAAATGAGAGTCATTCTCAAATCCAGCTCCCCGGGTGTGGTCTGGGTTACAACCTCTTCGTGCAAACCTGTAATTTATAACAGTGATAAGTGCTATCTAGGAATTGAAATAGAGACAGAGGAACATTCCCTGGTCTGGAGCGCCCCCTCACTAGGGCAAAGGGCAGAGCAAACCCAACTTCTTGGACTCTCAGTTGGGCCAGTGCCAAGTCTTCAGGACCTGGCATGCTGACTGTTTGACACCTGCCTTGCTGAGCATGTCAGACTGAACACAGGGAAGAAGGAACCATTTGCAGGCCACACTGATGGGGCCAGTTGGAGGAGTTCGATGGAGGAGGGAAGGGCAGGCGATGGAAGATGGAGGAGTAGGGGTCTGAGGCTTGGGAATTTCCTGCCCGCCATGCTTGTTCCCCAGATATCCACCCAGCGGAAAGTCAACATTTACAACATCCTGCAGGAGATCATTCAGCAGGAGGGGGAGCTGGAGGAGCAGTGTGTCCACAGGCTGGTGACCATTGCCTCCAAGGAGATGCGGGAGATCCTGGAGGTAGTGGAACTCTGGGCTTCGTTGGTATCCTGTGTCTCCACCAACCTAGGGTGGGTCTGTTGGTGGGCATGGCCTGTGACAACCAAGGCCCTTGTCCAACCACCTCCTAGGGCAAGAACAGGCTGAGCCCAAGGGGGCCCAGCGGGGCTGGAGACGGCATGGGACTGGAGGGTTTTTATGAGGATCCAGCTGGTGGTCACACCACATGTCCCTCTCCGGTCCCCTCAGGTGGAGGGTTACATGAAGGCAGAGGTGGCCAGTGACACCCTGGTAGCTTTGTCCCGGAACCACTTCAGTGTGGTCATGTATGAGATGCAGCACCGTCTCAAGCCCCTCGACCTCACAGACGAGTTTGTTATCATCACCCTGGCGAAGCTGGCCAACGGCAATGGTAGGGTGTGGGGACCCTTAGCCCAGTTCCTGGCCCCTTCGGGCTGTCCCAGTGCTTCCTCCTAGTCTCTGCACCCCCCGCCCCCTCCATTTCTCTCTTTTCTTCTCTTTTTCTGGAATTCCTTCTTTTCATCTCCCTGAATCTCTCAGCTGTCAAGATTCTCTGTGTGTGTCTGTCTCACAGTTTGGTCTGTATTTCTCCATCCTTCCATCTCCTCCAAATCTCTCTTCTCTTCCTCTGAGGCTCTGTTCTTCTCTGTCTTCTCATCTCTCTCTCTCATTTTATTTCCCTTCTCTCTCATTCCCTTTCCCTTCATTCCAAAAAGAGGTACTGAGTCCATGCAGGCATTGTGGTGGGTGCTGGGCCACAACAGGGAATAAAATATGCACAGTCTTTACCCTCATAAAGGACCATAAACAAGAAAATAAGTGACCATAATAAGAGATGAGGGTGTGAAGAGGACACCTCCAAATCTCTCTCCTCTTCCTCTGAGGCTCTGTTCTTCTCTGTCTTCTCATCTCTCTCTCTCATTTTATTTCCCTTCTCTCTCATTCCCTTTCCCTTCATTCCACAAAAGAGGTACTAAGTCCATGCAGGCATTGCGGTGGGTGCTGGGCCACAACAGGGAATAAAACATGCACAGTCTCTACCCTCATAAAGGACCATAAACAAGTAAACAAGAAAATAAGTGGCCATAATAAGAGATGAGGGTGTGAAGAGGACTGCCAGGTGGCTGCTTGAAATCAGGATGAGGGAGAGGACTTCATCTCTGTAGGGTCCTCATTGAGGCAGTTATATTTCAGCTGTGACCTAAAGGATGAGATGATGATACCTGTGCGAAGAACGGGATGCACTAAGAGAACATCATGTGCAAAGGTCCTGAGGCAGGAAAAAAGCTTGGCTTCTCTGAAGAGCTGAGAGGTCAGTGTGTCTGGAGTTAGAGAGCCAGGGGATATGCTGTAAGATGAGGTTGGAAAGTTAGGCAGGCCGAGTGGGTAAAGAGTCTGGATTGTATTTGAGGGCACTAGAAAGCTACTGAGGGATTTCAAGGCTGCAGAATTGCCTGATGAAACTTAGCTGTTGTGTGGATGGAGATGGAAGATGTGTGAAGGTGTGGTGATGGTGGCTTGGGCTGGAGTGCATTTGGTGAGCAGTGAACAGATGGAAAGTATGGATGGGTCTTGGCCTTGAAACTACAAGTTGTGTGTAGGAGGCGAAGAGGAAGCAAGAATGACTCCCACATTTCAGGTTTGAGCAATAGGGTATGTGGTTGTTAATGTCCTGAGATGGGAAACATGGAGAAAGAGAAAACATGGGGGCTCAGAAAGAACCTCATTTGTATGTATGGAGTTTGCATTCCTTGTGAGATGTCCAAGTAGAGAGGTCATGTGGGGAAGTGATGTGTGGATGCTGAGTTCAGAGGGCAGATCTGGGCTCAGCCTTCCTACCAAGGGACCTCAGAGTGTAGGTGGTGTTCAAAGCCACTGACCCCAATAGCATGAAAGTAGAGAGAGAAGAGAAGAGAAGAGAAGAGAAGAGAAGAGAAGAGAAGAGAGAAGCCTCAGCATTAAAAAGGCTTAGGAGGGATCGTAAGAATGGGGAGGAAGGTGAGGACAGTGCAGTGTAGTGGGCCTTGCAAAGAGGACAGTGATTCAGAAAGGGCCCAGGGGCCGTTGTGTCCCATCTTGCTGAAGGATCCAGTAAGATGAGGCTGGAGAAGGCTGCTTGGCCAAGAAGAGTTTCATGGTGTGCTGGGGATGGAGCCTGGGCAGGCTGGAGGGAGGTGGGAGGGGTGAAGACAAAGAGGATCGATCACTTGCTGTGAGATGACAGCTGGAGGGGTTCAGGGGCAAGGGAGGGCCTAGGCCTCTTGTGTGCTGAGGCCAGAGAACCAGGACAGAGGGACAGATGGATGAATAGGAGGAAGGGGCCCAGCCAGGGAAGGAAAGTCTAAAGAAAGCATGTTGGTGGGGATGGGGGCTCCCAGCGCAGTGGAAGGCCTAGGCTCAGAGAGGTGTCGGAGTGGGGCCTGTCACCTGTTACCCTTTCTCCCAACAACCTCTTTTCTCTGTCCCCTTCCCATCTCTGTTTCCTTTCTTTCTCTGCCCTCCTTTTTTCTGCCTGCTGGTCTTCTTTCAGTTCCTCTTCCTCACTCTCTTTCTTTCTGTTCCTCATCCATCCAAAAAAATCTGTGACACCCAAAGGGAACAGACATCATTCCAAGGAAGCCGACGTGCTCTGAGAGCTCACTGTCTCCCACTTCCTGCCTCTCCCATCTTTCCCGAGGCTCTGTCTCTGCTCTCTCTCTTCCTTCTGTCCCTCTGTTGCCCCTCCCTTTTCTGTCTTCCTTTCCCTTCACCTACATCCAGCTGGCTCTTCACCTCTCGACTTCCACACTATTTCCCATGGCTGCAGGGGCACAAAGGGGTTCCTTGGCTCGGCAGGCACTGGGGATTGGGTTGGGGGCAGAGTGGAGATGTCATCTTTGCCTTCTCCTGGCTGACCCTGCTTCCTCAACCCCTCCCCCACACTACAGTGTTTGAGTTCATGCCCTACATGGGCATCACCCTGGCAACCATATTCACGATGCTGAGACTCGTCAACGAAGCCAAGATGCGCCAGGTGATCTGTGGTGGTACGTGTCCCCTGTGGGTCTGCAGGTCTGGCCCAATTAGGGTGCTGGAGGGGAAAGTGGAGTAAGAAGTGGGTGTGTGAGGGGGTTGTTGAACCAGAGGCTGTTTGTTCATTTATACCCAAACATTTGTTCAATCTACTACTTGGTGTGGCCTCTGATTGGCTCTCCAGGGGGGCAGGTGGCTTAGAGGAGAAAGCTGACCCTGTGACTCGGCGTAGTTTGCTCTGTAGTTAAGCTTCTCAGACCAGTGAAGGGGATGGGATTCACAGAGTGGAGAGCAGGGGAAATGTCTCCGTGTTGGGCCTGACTAGGGCAGGTCTTTGATGCTATTAACATCCGATCTCTTTGCCCAAGTCTTTATTACATAATGTTTTCTTGGTCCCCAAATCCCTGAACCCTGAGAAAAATAGGGCAAACTGGGTTTGCTTCCCTCTGTATTGGTGTCCCCAGGATGTGGGTAAAGAGTTATGTCCAGGCCCCATCCTTGACCCCTGCATGTGAATCTCAAGGGCCAGGGCCTGGACATGCCTGTGTGCTTAATGCCCCCCCCCCCAACCCTGGGGGATTCTTTTATACACAGGTATATGGGATAAAAACTAGGGAGTGGTAAGGGGCTGGGAGGGCAGAGAGAGAGGGACGCAGAGGGGATTTTTCTGGGCTGTCCCTGGCCATCTCAGTAACCTACTAGCTATGGAAGTGTGTGATCGCTCCCTCCCTCCTGGAGAAAGACTCAACCCTACTTCCAAGGTCCCCTCTGTCACATATTTTTGACTCTGTGGATGGGGCTGTGTCCTGCCTCCTACCCCTCTGGGTTCCCCCTCTCCCACCGTAGCCATGGAGACCTTCTGTGAGACGGTGCAGTTCTACCTGAGGCATCTGGAGGACAGCGTGTACCCTGTGATGACAGAGGAGCAGTTTGCTATAAAGCTGTTCCCCATGTATCGCTATTTTGTGACCGTGTGGCTGAGGAGCTATAACCCAGAGGTGAGATGAGCCCTTCTCAGGGGGGCCTGCCTTCCCCCAGGTAATGGCTCCCTAGCCTGTGGGGCTGGGAGAGCTGAGACACCGCTGGGGCTAGCCTTGTTCCCAGGACCCCAGAGAGATAGTGACCTAATTAATGGCAGAGCTAGGAGGTCATGCCCCTGAATGCCCGGGCACTGGTGCCCCAGGAGGCCGGCTTGATAAAGCCCTGGGAGCTTCTAGATGGGGGTCGTGTTATGTGCAAGTGGGAGCTCTTCATGTGGTTTACCTATGGGAGCTATTTCCATGCCAACTTTATGGCGTAGGACTGTTTTACGAATGAGGAAAGAGACACAGAGTGAATAAGTACCTGTACAAGGCCAGCTAAGTGACAGAGCCAGGACTCATGGGGACAGCCTGGCTTCACTGCTCACCTGTGGGGCCCTGGGCAAGGACTCAACTCTACTTCCAAGGACCCCTCTGTCACACCTTCTTGACTCTGTGGACAGGGCTGACATGACTGGTCCTTGCTGGGGGCCCTGGGCCAAGGAATCCTGAGATTCCCCTCCTGTGGTAGGTGAAGCTGGGGGTCATCAAGTCCCTGAGGCCCATGCTGAACCTGCTCCTGCCCAACGATGACCTGCGGGAGGAGGTGTACGACTACCTCCCCCTGCTGCTGGCAGAGTACCAGGGCAGCCTGGAGGCCCTCTTCATCACGCAGGTGCGGGCTGTGCAGGAACTCGCCTGGGCTGGAGGCCTGGTCCCCAAGTGTACCAGAGGGAGGGGGGGGGAGGGTGCGGGGGAGGGGAGAAGAAGTGCCATCTGGATGGAAGGTGGGGTGTCTGATATTTGGATGATTGACAGCAGACCCAACATCTGTGCCCTATGAGGAGCCATGGGGCCTGGTACATTTAGGGGGAAGGGATAAGATCCCAAAGGGTTTTAGAGGCCACGGCGAGGCTGTGACCTTTGTGTAGTTTCCTGGGGCTGCTATAACAAAGAACCACAAGATGGGTGGCTTAAATCAACAGAAGTTTATTCTCTCAAGGTTCTGAGGACCAGACGTCTAAAATCAAGGTAGGGGCAGGGCTGCATTCCCTCTGAAGGCTCTGGGGGAGAACACTTGCTTGCCTTTCCCAGCGTCTGGTGTCCAGGCATTGCTAGGCTTGAGGCAGCATCATTCCTAACTTGTCCTTCATTTTCACATGGCCTTCTTCCCAGTCCCTGTCTCTGTGTCTTCTCTTCTTATAAGGACACCAGTCATTGGATTTAAGGCCCACCCTAAATCCAGGATCACCTCATCATCAAGGGTCTAGACCAGCCGTGGGCAAACTACGGCCTGCGGGCCGGATCCGGCCCGTTTGAAATGAATAAAACTAAAAGAAAAAAAAAGACCGTACCCTTTTATGTAATGATGTTTACTTTGAATTTATATTAGTTCACACAAACACTCCATCCATGCTTTTGTTCCGGCCCTCCGGTCCAGTTTAAGAACCCATTGTGGCCCTCGAGTCAAAAAGTTTGCCCACCCCTGGTCTAGACTGTGACCATGAGTTGGTGGAAGGTCATCTGCCACCATTTGGCCATCTGTTGCAGGTCTTGAGGCAGATCCTAGAAGTGTCGGTCATCACCAGCACCCCCGTCCCCCAAATGCATCTACACACTATTTTCACAGAACTGCACACCCAGGTGAGGCTGGCAAGCGCGGCTGGGCATGGCATTCTCAGGGTGGATCTGTAGGACGCGGGCTGCGGCAAGTGGCCGACCAGGTCAAAAGGGTGGCAGAGGCTTTGTCTTTCTCCTCTGCACCTACATTCCACTGCTCGGCTGTGATCTCACCCACCCTCCCTGCATGGCCCCTTCCTAGGTGTGCACCAAGGCCCCCGTCCAGCAGCAGTACAGCAGCCAGAACGTGAGGGAGATCGAACACTGCTTCATAGCCCTCGGTGAGGCTCTGAGCACAGCTGGGGCTGCCTCCCCCGCTGCTCTGACTCAGTGGGAGGGATTCAAACTGCCCTTCTCCCTGCAGCTCGCTCCTACCCTAAGGAGCTGATGAAGTTCTTTCTCAGCCAAATGGAGATAAGCAAGGAGGCCATCCGCGTGGGAACCCTCACCCTGATCAGGGCAGTGGTGGGCGCAGATGGTGAGCAAGGGCAGGAAGGCGGGTGGGGGTCAGGAGAGGTGGGTTTCACCCATGTCTGGACTTCCGTCATTTCCTCTTTTGTAAACACCACTGGGTGGGCTAAGGAGCCAACGCTCTCAGTTCCTTCACGTTTTCTATCCTTGAACTTAACCAGCACTGTGACCCACCTTCCCCACCCCTAACCCTCTCCTTAAACTCTGAATCCCAGCTTCCACCTGAGTCTGAATTTCAGACTGTTAACCCGAATCCTAGTACTAACTCCAAAGCCAGCTCAAAGATGAATAGAAAGACTCATATATCATGTAGGTATATCCCTAAATCATCATTGACCCAATGCCCAACTTTAGTCTAAACTCCTGATTCTAAATCCTCAAACCCAAACTCTGGCATTGATATCAAAAGGGAAATACTGTCTCCAGCCACGCACTAGCTCAGACCTCACCTTTTGAACAATGTGCCCCCTGCTGGTAGCATGCAGCCCTGCAGGTACATGGTGAGAAGAGCCTGGGTGGCTTTTGCTCAGCCCTTGAACTGAGTGTCTGTGTGCAGGGCACAAACCTGGCAATTGTGTGCAGGACCTTCTGCTGATAGTAAAGCTCTCTCTTCAAGAAATGCAAATTTAAGCATCAACAAGACCCTTTCTACCTATCCAGTGGGCAGAGATGATGATGACTAGATTGGCCTAGCCATTTTTCTGTAAAAGGTGATAGTAAAATTATTTTCAGCTCTGCAGGCCACATGGTCTCTGGAACAGTGGCTCAATCTGCCATTGCAGAGCAAAAGCAGCCATAGACTACAGAGCGTGGCTGTGTTCCTATAAAACCTGATTTACAAAAGCCGGGTTTGGGCTGAATTTAGCCTATGGGCTACACTTTGCTAATCCCTGGGCTAGAAGAACAAGAAACCAGCTTCTTATACTTCTTTGACAAGGGTGTAAAATGATAAAGAATTTTGGATGCTCAATTGGATAGGGAACAAAACCTTGGCTCAACAATCCAACGTTTTGTCAATTGTCTGAATGAAATAATTGCCCAAATGTTCATTATAATATTGTGCATAAAAGCAAAACATTAGAAACAACCTAATTTTTTTCTATAGAAAATTTGTGGAATGATAGTATAACCAAATAATGGAGTATCATACAGCCATTAAGGGTGTAGTCAATCTATACTTTTTCATGGAAAAGCTGCCCTTTATATATTTAGTGTAATAATACAGTGTGAGACAGTATATATAGCATGGCCTTGGTTATTTAAAAGAAATCTATATATTTATGCATAAATGGGTTTAAAAGGACACACTTAAACTGTCGAATGGTAATTTTTTATTTTAATCTTGCAATGAACATACAATATTTTAAAAAATATTTTTACTTTTTTTAGAGAGGAAGGGAGAGGGAGAGAGAAAGAGAAACATTGATGAGAGAACAGAACATCGATTGGCTCCCTCCTGCACGCCCCCATGGGGGATCCAGCCCCACAACCCAGGCATGTGCCCTGACCAGGAATTGAACCAGCAACCTTTTGATGCACAGGACGATATCCAACCAACTGAGCCACACTGGCCAGGGCAGCACTATTTAAAAAAAAATTATTTTATTAAAAAATGGTTTTATTGGTTTAAGAGAGAGGAAGGGAGAGGGAGAGAAAGGTAGAAACATCAATGATGAGAGACAATCATTGATTGGCTGCCTCCAGCATGCATCCCACTGGGGACCAAGTCCACAACTCGGGCATGCATCCTGATAGGGAATCGAACCGTGACTTCCCGGTTCATGGGTTGATGTTTAACCACTGAGCCACACTGGCTGGGTGTGCACTATTATTTTTTTAATCTTCACCTAAGGATATGTTTTTACTAATGAGAGGGAGAGAGAGAAAGAGAGAGAGAGAGAGAGAGAGAGAGAGAGAGAGAGAGAGAGAGAGATGGAGAGAGGAACATCAATTGGTTGCCTCACATACATGCCCCCACTGGGAATTAAAACTGCAATCTTATGGTGTATGGGACGATGCTCCAATCAACTGAGCCACCTGGCCAGGACAACATACACTATTTTTACAATCAGAAAAAAAATGTAACATTCCTCCTCAGTGCCTGATTGCCTGTCCTCATTTCCTGCTTTTCCTCCACCAGCATGGAATTCCAGTAACACCTAGACTTGAACATCAGCCGAAGCACCCAACCCTAATTCTGTCCACACATTATCTCTCCAGAACCTTCTCATGGAGGTGCTTTCTCACCTCCCTTAATCTTCCTCCTCCTTTAACAGGCTGTGCTGTCATTAGTTTTAAAACACACAGCAGCATGTGCTGTGTGCCAGGCCCCATGCTAACTCGTTACTGCTCACAGGACCTCTGTGAGGGAGGTACTATACTTACCGACATTTTATAGGTAAGGAAACTGAGGCACCGAGGGAAACGGAGTGATTCACCCGAGGTCACACAGCTGGGGTGTACTGGGGACAGGTTTTGAACCCGGGCAGCCTGGCCCTGGAGCCCAGGCTCTCCTCAGCTATGCTTTGCAGCCTACTCATACCCACTGTGTGCCCAGTACTGTGTGCCCAGCTGAGGGGACTAAGAAGCTCTGAGGTGGAGACCCTGCTTTCTTTCTTTCTTTTTTTAAAAATATATTTTATTGATTTTTTACAGAGAGGAAGGGAGAGGAATAGAGAGTTAGAAACATCGATCAGCTGCCTCCTGCACACTCCCTACTGGGGATGTGCCCGCAACCAAGGTACCTGCCCTTGACCAGAATCGAACCTGGGACCCCTGAGTCCGCAGGCCGACGCTCCATCCACTGAGCCAAACCAGTTAAGGCTGAGACCCTGCTTTCAAGGAGAGTCTGACTGGGTTCAAAAGAGACATACAACTAAACCTGGGCCTCGCTGGTGTGGCTCAGTGGTTGAGCATTGATCCAGGCCCTAAGAGGTCACCAGTTTGATTCCCAGTTAGGGCACATGCCTGGGTTGTGGGCTTGATACCCAGTGTGGGGCATACAGGAGGCAGCCGACCGATGTTTCCTTCTCATTGATGTTTCTATCTCTCTATCCCTTCCTCTCTCTCTAAACATCAATTTAAAAGGGAGAGAGAGAGAGAGAGAGAGAGAGAGAGAGAGAGAGAGAAAGTAGAGGCTGAGGGAGTGAGACATAAACACATCGCCCTAGGGTGGGCCAGTGTGGGGTGGGCCGGGCATTGGGAGGCTCTGAGAGCAGTGCCCTTCAGCATGTGGTGGTAAGTTGGAGGCTGTGACGTGGACAAGCCACCTGATGCCTGTCCAGGGAAGGTGAGCTCCTGCTGCTCTGGGCATCTCAGAGCCCAGCCCTGAGGCCATCGGCCCTCCTGGCTGGTTTTTCTCTTTCAGATCCCAGAATGAATATCAAGACCATCTGCCTGGCCATCCGGGTGGTCAAGAACACCATCTCTGACACCCGCTCCAAGGTAACAGGGCAGAGACCTGGACGGGTTGGCGCTCAGAAGTCCCTGCTGGGAAGCAAAGGGAAGTCGGCAGGGGCCTTCTTCCATCAGCAGCGCCTTGGCTCCTCTCCAGCTCTGTGGGTGGAGGCCGGCCTCCCGAAGTAACGCCCTTCAATAGGAAACCTAGCTCCCAGCCAGCCCTGAGTAGGGCTGGAGGTGAGTGAGGCCCATCAAAGCTGTGGCTCGCTCTCATCTCACTCTCACTGCTGCCTACTGGGGTCTCAGACACACTTGGGCAGAGGGCAGGCCAAGGGGACTCAGCTTGGGCCAGAGCTGCTAGCCTGCCTAGGGGTGTTGTAAGGTCACTACTGCACGTGAAAAAAGCAAATGAGGGATGCACCCTCCATCCTCCAAATAAGGGAGCCACTGCAGCTATGGCCACCTCGGAGTGTAGCTTTGGTTCTGGCCTTGGACCCCAGGGAGGAGAGGTCCAGGATGGGAGGGTCTGCAGAAACGAGGAGGGAATGGGGGATTTGGACTGGAGGTTCAGGCAAAGCTGTCTTCAATAGCTGGAGGCTGTCTGGGGAAGAGAGAACAAGCTTGTTCTGTGCTGGCCTGCATATGAGCCCCAGGGCGCCTCAGGTTGTCCCCTGAGGATGGAGCTGTCTACATAAAAGGCAGTGCACTCTATGTCTCTGAAAGGTCCAGGCGAGATTCTGGGGTGGACATGCTGCAGAGTGGGATCCTCTGGATGAGGCAGGGGTAGTGAACACAGTGGGTAGTGGTCAGGTGGCTCCTGAGACCCCTTCCAGCCCAGAGCACCCCAATTCTACTGTCTCAGGTCATGGGATTGGGTGTTGGATGCCCAGCCTCCCACCCTGGAGCCCACCCCGACTCCCAGCGTGTCTGTCGCCCTGTCCTCTCAGGTGAGAATGGCAATTCTCCGCATCATCGGCCAGCTGGCTCTGTCTGGCTTCCAGGACAGGATCAAAGGCTGGGGCCTAAAGTACGTGTCCATTCAGCTGACCCTGTCCACCTACAAATTGGTGAGTGGTCCTGGCATGCAGACCATGGAGCAGTGGGCTTTGGAAATGGTTTCCAAAGTGTCAGAGAAAGAATGTCCCTGAGCTTGAACTATATGCATATACGTCCTTGACACAAGTATGCAGACACAATGAACTGTAGGTAAAGGTGGGTGCAGCCACACAGGCAGGAGTCTAGAAAACACAGAGAGGCATTCCCGGCTCTGAGCATCTTGGAGACTCAGTGTCTGGGCTTCAACCCCATGGGGGTGAGGAGATCACACCCAAGACCACAGCAAGCCCCTTGCCAGCCCTCAAGCAGGGACCCCTCGGTTCTGCATTCCAGACGAATCGCCGGGAGAGCTTTCATCAGAGGGACCTGGAGGAAAAGATGGTCCACAAAGTCACCATGGACACCGTGAAGATCATAACCTCTGCTGTCAGTGGGATGACCAACGTGAGTGAGCCCCGCCCACCTGCCCACTGGGCTGGCACACTGAAGCTAATTGCTCATGTCTGCATGGCTCAGGCTTGGGGAAACGGTGCATGTCCAGGACTGTGCTGTTGCTTCTCCCATTCCCACTGCCTGTGATGCGTGGGGGCCTTGATCTTCCAATTGCCTGAGCTGTAGTCCTTCAAGATCCAGTTCCAGAGCCAGATGCTTGATGGGAACTTAGAGCCCCCAGATGCTTGGGCAATGGCTGGCACACAGTAAGCCTTACTATGTATCAGTTGACTTATTGCCCGAAATGTATTTGTTGACTTAAATCCCCTTCAGTCCTGATAAGTTGTGTGTGTGTGTGTGTGTGTGTGTGTGAGTGAAAACAAGTTATTTTAGTGGTTTAATTCCATAAACATACAGTAAAGACATGAGGACATACACCAAAATGACACAGTATGACCCCAATGAATTCACAGGCTTACGGAGAAATAAATGTGACAACTTTCAATTGCAATACACCGTGACATAGCAATAAGATAGGAAACAGTTACCATGCAGCTCAAGGAGGGTATCATTGTTCATTAAGTAAGGCCCTGGGCTAGATACCCCTGTCCAGTGGCAGTTTATCTTAATAACAGAAATAATTAGAAGAAAAATGATCTCTACAATTCACCGAGCCTGTATATAGCAGGTACTGTGCCAGGTGTGCAGCACATGGACACTCATTGAATGACCCCAACAGCCCTGTGAGTTAGGCTCTCTTATTATTACCCTGCTTTTGTAGAGAGGAAACTAAGGATCAGAGAGACATACATTTGCTCCAGGCTTCGAAGCTGGTAAATAGTGCATCCAGGATTAAAATGCTGTTTCCAGTTCACCGTGAGGCCTCCTCCTTGGGGGAACCCAGGAGCTGAGGATTCTAGTCCTGGCAGCCAGAATAGCTGAGTGACTTCACTTGTTAATTAGTAGCAGAGGGGCCTTAGTCCAAACTCCCAGAGACGCATAGTGAGGCTTAGAGGGACCAGGATTAGCTGGGGGTGTTCAATAAGCATCCAAGGAAGGGGGAGATGGTAGGGTGAAGTTGGGGGGCTCCAAGAATCTATATTAGTCAGCGTTCTCCCGAGAAACAGGGCCATAGGAGAAACACACATACATACACACAATTTATTTCAAGGCATTGGTTTGTGCAAATGTGGGGGCTGGCAAGCCTGAAGTTTGCAGGACAGGCCTGCAGGCTGGAAACTCAGGTAGGAGCTGCTGCTGCTGCTGTCATGAGGCAGAATATCCTCTTCCTCAGAGAAACTTAGTTTTTTTTTGCTCTTAAGGCTGCCTTAAGGCTGCTCTTAAGGCTCTTTAGCTGATGGGATGAAGTCCACCCACCCATCTCGGATAATCTCCTTTAAGGATTACAAAACCCTTCACAGCCACACCTAGAGGAGTGTTTGGTTGAATAACTGGGTACTCTCACCTAGCCATGTTGACACATAAACCTGACCATCACAGTGGGCAAGCTCGGCTGAGTCATCTGCCCAGTGTGCACCTCTGTAGGATTTGGGGTCAGAGGGAGGGTGCTGGTCGAAGAGGATGTGATGGTGTGGGGTTGGTGGGAGGTCAGCCGGGGTGGGAGTTGGGCCCCCAGGACTAGCTGGCTTCCTCCGCCATATCAGGGGGGTGTCACTTGATGGCCCTGACAAAGATTGGGGTTGGCAGCGGAGCCAGCCAGGGTTGAGGCTGTCAGTGGGTGGGAGTACAGTTTTGGGAAACTGAGGTGAGGCCCACACTGTGGGGGAGCCTGACCCATCCCCTCGTGTGGCCATGGGACGTCCCAGCTAATCCTGGCCCCCTTTCTCCACCAGGAGTTTTGGGTGAGGCTCTTGTGCTACATCATGGAGACCAATAACATGGAGGTCTTGACCCCCATCTGCATCAGCCTCACAAACCTGGCGGAACGCCAGTTCCACATCGTGGATGGGGAGGCCAGCGTGGCCAGCAAGAGCAGGCATGGTGGGCAGATCCCTGAGCCAGCTGGTGGGATTGGGCAGGTCCCTTAAGTGAGACCCTCCATGTCTCTGAACACTTCCCCTCCTCCAGGAAGCATCCCGAGCCCCAACAGTCAGGCCAAAGGCCCGCCCTTGCCTCATCCGAGGAGGTAGTAACACTGGACAAAATTCCTCTGGCGGCTCATTCTTCATGTCCCCATGACCCAGCCCAGACCCCACCCTTTCGAGGTCCTGGCTCAGCCTCTCCCCTCGTGTGCCCTCTCTGGGCTGCTGTGAGCCAGGTGGAGGAACTATAGATGTCCCATTGTGAGTCCTCCGTAAACCACTCCACTGTGGTCCCCGCGACTGAGCACTGTGAACATCAGAGTCAAAAAAGTGACTAGGCCCAGCTATGTGCAGGATGACACTGCTGTTCCCAGGGGGCTGCTCTCAGGGCCCAGGGGTTTGCTGATGGGCATGGCTGACAGTGGAGGTGATTTGAGGTGCCCTTTAGGATCCAGGGACAGCAAACGGTGGAGCCTGCTTTGAGCAACCAGTGAGGCCACCCCCTGAGGTCTTCCTCATGCCCCCACTCCCAACTCAGCTCTGTCACTTGCAACTTCTCGGGAAGCCTGGTCCTCCCTTGCCCACTGGTCCAAGCGCTTGTTTGTTTCTTACAGACTCATTGACTCCCAGCACCTGTACAGTTGCGGGGAGGTGGGGGGTAGGTGTCTGATTACTGTTGGCTCAATAGATGCCAAGGTTCACAGTAAGAGACGCACACTCTCATGGGAGACCCTAGTGTCCACTACAAAGTGGGCTTATCCTGAAAATAGCATCTTCTAAGCCCCAGCCCATAGCATGATTCTCCACTCTTCCCAGGATAAGCCAATTAAAGTGATGTTCTTTATGGAAAATCCCCTGTGCCCATATATTATCTCTGTGGACAATGGGGTCCTGTTAGGAAAGCACCTTCCAGGGTAGAGCCCCACCTTGGGGACATGGGGGTGGGGCACCTCCTGGTTTGAGCCAAGCACTCCAGCAGGGGTCAAATCTCCTTCTTCCTCAGTGGACCTGCCTGCACCGCAGAAGCTGCTGGCCCGTCTCCTGGTGAGTGGCTCGCCCAAGTTGTGCCCTGGCCTGGCTGAGACCGTGTCCTATGGTGCCTCTCCCTCGAGCTCCTAATTCCCAGAGCCCCCAGAGTGGGGAGGGAGCTGGACGCTTGGACAACAGAGCTTTCCTGGTCCCTGCTGTCCCTCTGGTATAGGTGTGCCAGGTACAGTGGACTCGGACCTGCTCTCAGATTCCTCTGCTTGGCCTTTGAGCATCTCAAAGCACCCCCAGGACAGTGGCTTGCCTGCCCCCGGGAGGCGGGCTCCATCTTGCACCTTTGTGTGGACCCCGGATGCTAATCCATGACCCATGGGGCAGGGAAGGAGCTCACGATCTGGTCCCAGGTGTTCTTTGTGGGGGCGAGGAGCCCAGGGCTGCCCAGACCATGGGCAGAGCCCCACTGGAGTCTGGGTTCCCTGCAGGTGCTGATGTCATCCCCCTACGAAGGGGAAGGGAGGGGGATAGCCATGCTCAACCTTCTGAGGACCCTGAGTCACAGCATTGCACCCTCCATGGCCGACATGTGGGAGCTGGAGATTCCACTGCTGATCAAGTACCTGGAAGGTGAAGTGCCCTCTCAGCGTGCAGACTGGGGTACTAATTATGTGGCTTGCACACCAGGAGGCGAGGCTATGGTAGACCAGCACAGCCTATTTTGGTCCTTGGGAAGGTGGGGAGGGAAATACAGCGTGTGGTAAGCATGCCCCATGGGGGGCTTCACAGGCCAGGCTAAGGAGGTGTCTCAGAGGGGAGCAGCAGAGAGTAACATGTGTGATCCTTCTTTCTGCAGAACATACTAAGTTTACCTGGAATCAGGAGACTTGGGCGGACAAGCTGATTCAGGTAAAGAGGTGACCCAGCCTGCGGCGGCTGGGGAGGATGGATGGGAGGGCACTTGGTGGGGTTGGCATGTGGAGATTTTAGGAGTCCCTAAAGGACACACTCTCCTGTTAGAAGATTCGGGGGGTATGAAGCTTTCCACAGCTGTGTCTAGCAGCGGGGAGAACAGAGGGCCTTCCATTCTGTGACACCAAGTACTCAGGAAATCAGCATAGGATTCGGGGGGTATGAAGCTTTCCACAGCTGTGTCTAGGGGAGAACAGAGGGCCTTCCGTTCTGTGACACCAAGTACTCAGGAAATCAGCACATGGCTGACACCCCTCCCACCATCTCACAAGCCACAGCTGTTCCCCAGGCCCCCAGGCCCCCAGAATGTTAGCACTGGATCAGGACTTCATGGGTCCAGTGATTCACAGATTGGGGAGGGGGTTAGAGAAGGTGGGTCACTACTCAGTACCACACAGCTTCACCGGAGCACTGCACACCAATGTCTTCTGCTTCCCCAGTTTCTGAGACTCTCCCTCAAGAAGACTCGGGGTTCCAACTGGAGCCTGCGTCTGGCCAAAGAGCTGAATAACCAGATCGAGAGCTTTGACAGCCCCTCCCTGGAGAAGGTTGGTTCCCACATCAGCTGTGTGAGAGGAGCTGTACCCATGGCTGTCTACAGGGTCCTAGGAAGAGAGAAGGGGGGATCAGACCAGTGGGGTTTTGTATTGTGTATGTGTGTGTGTTTTTAAGAACCTGCTTGTTGAAGCTGGGCAACCTCTCCTCCAGTCACCAGCTTCCCCATCCTTCTCACCTCACTCTCCTCCTGAAGTTGTCCGATATCAGAGTCCAACAGGCACGACTGAGATGTCTGAACAGATTTTGGTAGATAGGGAAAGGGTGGGGACACAGCATTGCACCCTCCATGGCCGACATGTGGGAGCTGGAGATTCCACTGCTGATCAAGTACCTGGAAGGTGAAGTGCCCTCTCAGCGTGCAGACTGGGGTACTAATTATGTGGCTTGCACACCAGGAGGCGAGGCTATGGTAGACCAGCACAGCCTATTTTGGTCCTTGGGAAGGTGGGGAGGGAAATACAGCGTGTGGTAAGCATGCCCCATGGGGGGCTTCACAGGCCAGGCTAAGGAGGTGTCTCAGAGGGGAGCAGCAGAGAGTAACATGTGTGATCCTTCTTTCTGCAGAACATACTAAGTTTACCTGGAATCAGGAGACTTGGGCGGACAAGCTGATTCAGGTAAAGAGGTGACCCAGCCTGCGGAGGCTGGGGAGGATGGATGGGAGGGCACTTGGTGGGGTTGGCATGTGGAGATTTTAGGAGTCCCTAAAGGACACACTCTCCTGTTAGAAGATTCGGGGGGTATGAAGCTTTCCACAGCTGTGTCTAGCAGCGGGGAGAACAGAGGGCCTTCCATTCTGTGACACCAAGTACTCAGGAAATCAGCATAGGGCTGACACCCCTCCCACCATCTCACAAGCCACAGCTGTTCCCCAGACCCCCAGGCCCCCAGAATGTTAGCACTGGATCAGGACTTCATGGGTCCAGTGATTCACAGATTGGGGAGGGGGTTAGAGAAGGTGGGTCACTACTCAGTACCACACAGCTTCACCGGAGCACTGCACACCAATGTCTTCTGCCTCCCCAGTTTCTGAGACTCTCCCTCAAGAAGACTCGGGGTTCCAACTGGAGCCTGCGTCTGGCCAAAGAGCTGAATAACCAGATCGAGAGCTTTGACAGCCCCTCCCTGGAGAAGGTTGGTCCCCACATCAGCTGTGTGAGAGCAGCTGTACCCACGGCTGTCTACTGGGTCCTGGGAAGAGAGAAGGGGGGTTCAGACCGGTGGGGTTTTGTATTGTGTATGTGTGTGTGTGTGTTTTTAAGAACCTGCTTGTTGAAGCTGGGCAACCTCTCCTCCAGTCACCAGCTTCCCCATCCTTCTCACCTCACTCTCCTCCTGAAGTTGTCCGATATCAGAGTCCAACAGGCACGACTGAGATGTCTGAACAGATTTTGGTAGATAGGGAAAGGGTGGGGATGACATAGAGCCACAGAAGGCTAAAGGAGTCTCCAGGTTCTAGCTTAGCAGTAAAGAAGATAAGGCCAAAATTAACATCAGAAATCATTATCTTCCTATATACAAAAAAATGCAATGCAATATAATGAAAACATAGTCAAAGGACCAGTGCAATGTAAAATATATAATCAACATATCTTCAATCATGAAATATTAAGTATGTGAAGAACACAAAATTGCAAGGAGAGACAGGGGAGCTAAAAGAAGCCCTAATCAAATAGATGCCACCTCTTGTTCGTAAATAGGGTCTCAATGTTGTAAAGGTGTCCATTGTTCTCAAATTAATCTGCAACATAATTTCTCCCAGTCAAATTCCCAGAAGGAGTTTTTATGGAAATTTGACAATTTTATGAAATTTTACAAGATTCTTTTAAAGTTCATCTGAGTGGGGGAAAAAAGTAAGAGAATAGCTAAAAATATATTGAAAATGAAGCAGGGTAAGGAAGGATTCACTGTCCCAGAGCAAAGATTGAAGTGTACTAAATAAAATAAAACTGCAGGGCAACCAGAAGAATACATGGGGTGAGTATTTTTATGATCTTAACATGGAATAGACCTTCATATGCATGAAAATAAACCAGAAAAGACAAAGGAAAAGAAAGACACTTTCCTCTATGAAAATGAAAAATTTCCGTGTGACAAAACAAAATTATCATAAATAAAATCAAAAGGGAAATGAGACATGGGGGAAAGAGACCACTGAAAGTGACCTGCCAGTTGATTCTTCTAATACTCGTTTGTTAAGAAGTGAGCCTTAGACTACGCTTCCTGGTTCTACCACTTCCTGCTTGCTTTCTCATCTCTCAATACTACAATCATAGTTACCTTCTACAGTTGTGTGGATTAAATGTGGATTTCAAATATATACACCAAGTTCTTACAAGTGAAAACAAAATAGGAGAATAACTGAACAGGAGATGGGGAAAGAATATAGACAGAAATTCCAAGAATGGATCTTGAAACTATGCAAAGGTGATCTACAAGACTAATAAAGAAATAAATGAAAATGGGAATGTCCCACCTCTCACTGGTAATGTCCGATTGAGGGGGAGAATGTGGGAAAAAGGGTCCTCTTGGATTAGTTGGTGGGAGTGTAAATTGTTTCAATTTGTATAGGAGAGAAATTTGGGCCCCACTATTTATAATATGCTTGTCCTTGTACATACAGTCCAACTGCCCCTGAACATTTATTTTAAAGACTGTACACTGAAGTTCTATTTGTCCTCTGACATTCTAGAGCTTCCTGTACCGGGCATTGGGCTTCACCTTGGCCACAGGCCTGGAGGCTGACAAGGTGGAGGTGTTGCTGCTGGAGCTGCTGTACAAGACCGACTACAGCAAGGACTTTGACCGAGAGGTGAAGGCACTCTGCAGCCCCCTCCTATCCGTCAGAGCTCTCTGGACCCTCAGGGGATATGGCATATGCATGCACACATGCATGTGTGTGCATGCATGTTCACATGTGTACCTGTGCATGCACACCGTGTATGCATTCATGTCTCTGTGTATCTGTGTGTGCGTGAGTGTGTATGTGTGTTCCTTTGTATATATACGTGTACCCATGTGTGCATGTGTGTACTTGTTCATGTGTATACATACATACATGTGTGCACCCATGTGTGTGCATGTGTGTATGTGTGTATGGTGGCTCCTCCTCTGCCCCCTGCCCGCCCCCTCACCCCAGCCGACTGGGTCTCCCCACAGGGCGTGATTCTGTGCTTTGGCCTGTGCGCCCAGGGCCAGGTGAAGACTGTGCTGAGTGTGCTCCAGGACTTTGAGGAGAGGATTCAGGAATCAGAGGAGTCCTGGCAGATCGGTGCTTGGCGGGTAAGGCTCCTTCTCTCTACAACCAGGTTTCTAGGGGCCTCTTAGAGCAGTGGTCGGCAAACTGCGGCTCGCGAGCCACATGCGGCTCTTTGGACCCTTGAGTGTGGCTCTTCCACAAAATACCGACTTCTGTGTATGGGCCATGAAGTTTCAATCACACTGTATGTGCGCACACTTCTGCGCATGGGCCATGAAGTTTCAATCACACTGTACGTGCGCGCCCGCACGTGGTATTTTGTGGAAGAGCCACACTCAAGGGGCCAAAGAGCCGCATGTGGCTCGCGAGCCGCAGTTTGCAGACCAGGGTCTTAGAGCAACAGTGCTCTCAGCACCCAACCAAGGTTCTTACCCAATCACAATAAGAACCTCTCTTCTTGCCTGGCCAGTGTGGCTCAGTGGTTGAGCATTGATCCATGAACCAAGAGGTCATGGGTTCGATTCCCCGTCAAGGCACATGCAGGAGGCAGCCAATCTATGTTTCTCTCGCATGGATATTTCTTTCTATCACTCTCTTTTCTCTCTGGACCCTCAGGGGATATGGCATATGCATGCACGCATGCATCTGTGTGCATGCATGTGCACATGTGTATCTGTGCATGCACATGTGTATGCATTCATGTCTCTGTGTGTGTGTATCTGTGTGTGCGTGAGTGTGTATGGGTGTTCCTTTGTATATATACGTGTACCCATGTGTGCGTGTGTGTACTTGTTCATGTGTATACATACATACATGTGTGCACCCATGTGTGTGCATGTGTGTATGTGTGTATGGTGGCTCCTCCTCTGCCCCCTGAGTGTGGCTCTTCACAAAATACTGACTTCTGCGCATGGGCCATGAAGTTTCAATCACACTGTACGTGCGCGCCCGCACGTGGTATTTTGTGGAAGAGCCACACTCAAGGGGCCAAAGAGCCGCATGTGGCTCGCGAGCCGCAGTTTGCAGACCAGGGTCTTAGAGCAACAGTGCTCTCAGCACCCAACCAAGGTTCTTACCCAATCACAATAAGAACCTCTCTTCTTGCCTGGCCAGTGTGGCTCAGTGGTTGAGCATTGATCCATGAACCAAGAGGTCACGGGTTCGATTCCCCGTCAGGGCACATGCAAGAGGCAGCCAATCTATGTTTCTCTCACATGGATATTTCTTTCTATCCCTCTCCTTTCCTCTCTCTCTCAAAAAAAAAAATCAATAAAAACATTTTTTTAAAAAAAGAACCCCCCTCCATGTCTCCTATCCTCAAAATGACTGTGATCTGGAGCTTTTGCTGTTGGATAATTTAAAGAACATAAGGTGGGCCTTTCCAGAACCCAGATATTTCACAGGAGTCTGAGCCTTTAGCTATTCATGATGAGGGTACTATTCATGGTGCAGGCTGGCAGTGCAGCGTCCCAGGCCAAATCAATAAAAACATTTTTTTAAAAAAAGAACCCCCCTCCATGTCTCCTATCCTCAAAATGACTGTGATCTGGAGCTTTTGCTGTTGGATAATTTAAAGAACATAAGGTGGGCCTTTCCAGAACCCAGATATTTCACAGGAGTCTGAGCCTTTAGCTATTCATGATGAGGGTACCATGATGAGCTATTCATGGTGCAGGCTGGCAGTGCAGGGTCCCAGGCATCGTCCAGCCCCACTGGGTCTGAAGAAGTGAAGGTGCTTTCCACATGTTGGGAGCTCTGCCTCAGTGAACCAATGGGGCTTGGATGGAAGTGGTATAGACGAGAGCAGTGAAGCTTGTCCAAAGGCGTGCATTAGCCAGTGGTAAAGCCAGGCGTTGGACCCAAGCAGCCATGGCCAGCCTCTGGTCCAGCTTCCTGCTGCAGGGCCTGGTGCCACAGGTCGGCGGAGGCCCAGTGGGCAGTCATCTGGAGTTACTGACGCCTCAGGCTTTGGCCTTGACCTCCACCCTTGCCCTGGGGTCTAGCTGTTTGGATGGAGAGTGTCTCTCAACCTGCTCCACAGAGCAGGACCTGAGACCTGGATTTTTATTTGCAGCCTGGCAGGGTCCAGGGGCCCCCAGCCTCACGCCCACGGAGGTTTTGGTGGTCTCCGACACCTCCTCTCAGGAGAGCAGGGCTGAGGTGTCTGTTCCTGCTGGATCCCCAGCGTCATGAGAGCCCCTGGCCCAGAGCAGTTGCCTGGCAGGTGGGAGTATGAGGGCATGCACAGCCTGCCTCTGCTTAGGAGTCTCCACACGGCCAACTACTCACAGCTAATGGGCAGTCTGACCTTGCTCTGACTTACCACGCTACTCCTAGGGCCCAGCATGTTGTAGGTGCTCAATAAAAAAAGTATTGAATGAACAACTGTTTTAGGCACAGTTGGCTGACTCAGTGGCTCTTTTGGTCTTGTAACCAGAGACTTGCAGCCTGGCAGGGTCCAGGGGCCCCCAGCCTCACGTCCACGGAGGGTTTGGTGGTCTCCGACACCTCCTCTCAGGAGAGCAAGGCTGAGGTGTCTGTTCCTGCTGGATCCCCAGCATCATGAGAGCCCCTGGCCCAGAGCAGGTGCCTGGCAGGTGGGGGTATGAGGGTATGCACAGCCTGCCTCTGCTTAGGAGTCTCCACACGGCCAACTACTCACAGCTAATGGGCAGTCTGACCTTGCTCTGACTTACTCACCACGCTACACCCAGGGCCCAGCATGTTGTAGGTGCTCAATAAAAAAGTATTGAATGAACGACTGTTTTAGGCACAGTTGGCTGACTCAATGGCTCTTTTGGTCTTGTAACCAGAGATGATCCGAGAGCAGCGGGGGCTGACCCTGCTCGCTCCTAGCAGGGCAAGTTGAGCACATTACCCCGACCCAGCAGGTCTTCTCCTTGTCGTTGGCCTTGCAGAAGGACCACCCCTGGAGGCGGGAGACAGTGAAGAGCGCTCTCATGGTGATGTACAGCTGTGTGGCCTTGCACTGCCACTGGCAGATGCTTCTCACTCATGTGGACACCCCCATCACCGCCAAGATCATTCACCACTACACCAGCAGCTCCCAGGTAACCCAGGAGGACACAGACCCACCGTCAGTGCCCAGGAGATGCCCTCCTTTAGCCAGGCGGGCAGAATGTCACCCTGCATTCCTCTCTGGGTGGTGGTGAAGCCGGGAGCTGGGTCCAGGCAGCCCATGGCCCACATGGAGACATCCAGGAATCCTACGTGACTCCCAGCATTTGGGAGGCCCATTGCCACAGTCTGTGCTATTTTTTGCTGCAGGAGGACGTGGCGTGTAGCCCCTTCCTCAAGTGCTGGGAGGGGTGAGCATGGGTCCTCAGAGGTCACAAGATGAGCCCCCCTTTCCAGTCTCCCTCCCTCCCTCTACCCTAGCCTCTGCCCTCCACTCCAGACAGCTGCCCCTTGGCCTTCCCATAAGGGACAAGATGTGGGGTTGTCTTCAGAAATGCAAAGGGACTAGCTACTTTCTTTGAATAACAAGGAAGGGAAAACACAGAGAATGAAGCACATATTATTTTGTTATTATTTTTAAAATTGTAGTAAAATACCCATAACCTAAATGTTGCCATCATGACCCTGTTAAGTGGCATTACGTACATTCACGTAGCTGTGCAGCCATCACCACCACCCATCTCCAGCACCCTTTGTCCTTCAAAACTGAAACTCTGCACCCATCGAATGACTGCCCAGCCACCTCTCCAGCCCCTGGCAGCTGTTCCACTTCCTGTCTCTGAGTCTGACTGCTCCAGGTACCTCGTATAGGCAGAATCATCCAGTATTAAAATGTCCTCAAGATTCATCCATGTTGTAAAAGCAAAGAGGTTTTATCTCAATAACTTTTATCTCCCATGACACACAGGGCTTGGTGCCCCTGGCCAGCAAGGGTGCTCAGTGACCGGCACTGCTGCCCTCAGGTGCAGGTGTGGGGGGGTCTGGCCCACGCCCCACCGCGTGGCAGGTACTCTGTTAGTGGCTGAAGGACAGCATGAGGCTGGCTGTCTCTCAGGGTGGTGGAAGGAGCATCCTTAGGCGGCTGCAGGGTCCAGGCACGAAGACTGTGGCTGGGGATTCTTGGACTCACTCACAACACGCTTCTTCCATCCCGCTGCCTGGTCTGCGCACAGGACATCTGCCTCAAAATGGCCTTCATGAAGAGTGTGGTGCAGATCTCAAATGCCATCGAAAACCTCAAGGGCCCGGGGGACTTTCAATTTGCCCAGAAGATGACTCTTACTGCCATTATAGTGGTAAGCTGGGGGCCTGGGGCCTGGGCAGTGTGGGGTCTAACTCTTCAAGTTCCTGAGGGCGTCTGAGGGACGAGGGGCCTCCCGGGTCCTCTCTGAAGCCCATTCTGTCTCAGTTTTGCTGTAATCCAACTGTAGGAGTTCTGAGATGAGAGTCTCATATCTGATAAAGGGTTTCATAGCCAGGAAACAGCCAGGCTCTGTGTGCCCCTGAGGGGGTGGCTTCAGGGTGGGGACACACAGGTCCACCAGCTCAGCCCCATGTTGCCCCAGCATTTCTCTGTACGAAGGAAGGACCTCTGGGCAGGTGTCGGCTGCAGGCAGAGCTTAAAACTATTTTTGCACAGAACTTTGATAAGATCTAGAAAATGTCCGTCGCCCAAAGGCAAGAAGCGGTGACAGGTGCTGATGGAGGTTGTGGGACAGCCACTGCCCTGGCCCCAGACCTCCCCATGCCCTGCAATGCCTTAGCCCCGGACACCGCTCCGGCTGTGTCGGAGGCAGTTCAGGAGGGAAGTGAGATGTGGGTGGTACAGGAGGCCCCGAGAAGGAAGCGAACGTGACTTTGGCTCTTGCCTGGACCAGGAGCTCTGTGCATGTCATTTCACACCAGTCACAGGACTGCCGAGTCCTCGTTTTACATGTAAGGGAACTTGGTCTCAGGCAGGAGAAGTGGTCTTCCCAAGGATACAGTAGAGTAATGCAGACCTGAGTGGGAATCACACGTCCATCTTTTTTTTTTTAAAATATATTTTATTGATTTTTTTACAGAGAGGAAGGGAGAGAGATAGTCAGAAACATTGATCAGCTGCCTCCTGCACATCTCCCACTGGGGATGTGCCCGCAACCCAGGTACATGCCCTTGACCGGAATCAAACCCGGGACCTTTCAGTCCGCAGGCCGACGCTCTATCCACTGAGCCAAACCGGTTTCGGCCACACATCCATCTTGAGTCCCACACCTTTCACCAGATTTTGCTCTTCCCCGAAAATGGCAAAGGCCAAGTGATCCTAAAAATGTCAGGTCTTCCTGGCATTAGTGCTGGGAGTACTGCCACCATCAGGGCCCCTGAGATTTAAGGGCCCCATCCTTCCTGGCCTGGGCCTCTGGGTGGCTTGGCAGCTCACTGCCCTGTTCTGCCGGGCAGGCGATCATCAAGGCGGAGCCGACCGACAATCTGGTGTCTCCCATGCGCACCATGGCCATGGATGCCCTCCTGCACCTGAGGTGAGCTGGGCCCCTGCGTGTGCCCCAGGCACCTCTCCTGGGCAGATGCAAACCATCCCTCGGCGCTCCTTGGTGCAGGTCTGCCTCCGTAGCAGGGGTCTTGGGTGGCAGCTCCCGGGCAATGGGCCATCCTGGAAGATGGGAGTCTGCTTCCACATGGTCAGTCCATAATTCTCAACAATATTTCAGGCTGTGCTCTTCTCCTTGGATGGGAGGTGACTGGCAGAGAGGTAGGCTATTCTTTGGTCCATTAGGAGATGTTTCGAGCAAAAGGTCACACAGTGATCCTGAATAGCCAGCAGGAAGATGGCCTCCTTCCAGCTGGGTTGGGCTCAGTCAAGGAAGTTATGTATCAGCATGGTATTAATTCAGTTATACAAATAATATAAGTAATAGAATACCTGAGGTGTGTCTTCTGGAACTGTCCTTCCACCGGTGGGGTGAGGGGTAGGGGGAGAGCAGCTATGTGTTTGTAAAATCTGTATTTGAAGTGGTTGGGTCCTCTTTAGGAAATCTACACCAGTTATGAGATTCATCATTTAAACTCATAGCAGAACTGCCTGTTGCTTTTAGAGGCAACACATGGACAGATTTGAAATCAATTTCACAAACATCCCTTCAGGGACTCAGAGGTAAGGCCAACACATACACAAGGAATTAGAGGTCAGCACTGAGTGTTTGTAGGTGAACAACAAAAAAAATCTAAGACCAGAAAAAGGGGGCTACTAGCAAGATGCAATTCAGTTGTTATAACAGGGACTAGAAAAAGGAGCTGGCAAAAGGAGTTTACCTTTTGGTCTGGGCTTAAACAAAGTAGAGGGATGTGGGTAGGAGTTGGAAGCTTCCAGCAGGACAGAACCCCTTTGGGGGAGGGAGGCAGGAGTTTAATATAGTTAAAGTCACTCCCAATGATTCTAGAGGCACAATAGAGCCAGTGGGGAACCTTTACCAATACAGATACCCTGGCCCCACCCCAAGAGCTCTAAATAAGGATCCGTGGAGCCTGACAAGGCCCTAGGGCTCTTCAAAAACTCTCCAGGTGATTCTAAAATGCACCTAGGCTTGAGAATGATTGATTAAGGGATAGCTAAGACCAAGAAATAGCCCAAGTGCCCATCAGTAGATGGGTGGATAAAAAAGCTGTGGTACATTTACACAATGAAATACTAGGCAGCTGTAAAAAAGAAGGATCTCTTATTCTTTGAGACAGCATGGAGGGACCTGCAGAGTATTATGCTAAGTGAAATAAGCCAGTCAGAGAAAGATAAGTATCATATGATCTCACTTATACATGGAATCTAATGAACAAAATAAACTGATGAACAAAATAGATCCAGAAACATTGAAGCATGTAACAGACTTACCCATTTCAGAAATGGGGCAGGAAAAGATTAAGCAAAACACTTAGATACAGCCTATATAATAAAAGCCTAATATGCTAAGTGTCTAGTCATCCGGTCGTTTGTTCAACCAATCAAAGCGTAAAATGCTAATGATATGTTAAGGCCACTCAACTGCTCACTATGACATGCACTGACCACCAGAGGGCAGATGCTCCAACTGGTAGGTTAGCTTGCTGCTGGGGTCCAGCAGATCAGGACTGAGCGAGGCAGGCCAGACATGCCCTGGAGCCCTCCCACAGTCTCTCCCCAGCTGGCCAACCTCTTGCATCCCTCCTCAGCCCCTATCGTGCAGTGGGGTCCCTCAGCCTGGCCTGCACCCTCTCACAATCTGGGACCCCTTGGGGGATATCGGAGAGCCAGTTTCAGCCTGATCCCACAGGCCAGGCTGAGGGACCCCACTGGTGCACAAATTTGTGTACCAGGCCTCTAGTATATGCATAATCCATGGACAGACAATAGTGTGGGGAGGGGTTGGGAGAGGGGTGGAAGATGGCAGGAGTTGGGGGACAACTGTAATATATTGAATAATAAAGATACATTTAAAAACAAAGAAAGAGAATGGGCTAGATATCTGAAGCAGCTATGTACAAACCTGGAGGGGTTATCAAAACACAGATGGCTGGGCCCTAATCCCCAGAGTATTTGATTCAGTAGGTCTGAGGTGGGGCCATAGAATTGGCATCTGTATATATAAAAGCCAAGCGACCAGAACAACGGAATAACCAGAATGACCAGTCACTATGACATGCACTGTGGAGGCCAACCAGCCTGATCGGGGCCCCAGTTGGCCTCCCCCAACCTCCCACAGCCCCTACCCCTGGCCGGCCTGGCTCCTGATCGGCCCTCCCCACCCCAATCGG
>NW_005363609.1:1646579-1673104 GCF_000412655.1 Myotis brandtii | reverse complement strand
GCCCCCACCCATGCACGAATTTGTGCACCGGGCCTCTAGTTTCTAATAAACTCTAAGGTCACCTACCACTGCTGGTCCAGGTATTACACTTGACCCTGGGCTAATACCAACTTGGAAGGCAGAGTCCATGGTTGTGTTCTGGGAGGAGCAATGGAATGTTTCTGAGCAGGAGATGGACAGGGTTAGAGACACCAAGTAGGAGAGGTGGCCTTGGATCCTTGGTTCTGCCTCTCAATCCCTGACATAGTCACTGGACACTGATGGCTGAGCAGAGCACAGACCCCTGGGGAGGGTGCACACCTAAACCCCCAGCCAGGAAAGCTGGTCTCTCTCTTGATCTGTGACATGCCTCCACCCCAAGGCCCTGCAGGAGATGGTGCACATGAGTTGTCTGGCAGAGGGCCAGGAGCCCGGGATGTCTCCCCCTCCCAGTGGGATCTCAACTTCCACTGACCACTCCTTCTGTCACTTTTTCTTTCCTTAGCAAAGTGAAGCCTTTCTACTCCACAGAGGAAAACAGTGAGCTGATGGATATCAGTATACATTCTGTAATTTCTCTCCAACCCCCAGGAAAGGACAATGAGTCCATTAAGGTAGGTCCCTCTGAGCCACCTCATTTTCTGGGTCAGGACCTGGAAGTTTACTTTAACATGAATAGTGCTGAGAGCCCACCATCCTGAACCACCCATCTGTGGTTAGAGGCAGCAAAGTGCAGCAGGCTCTGTTTGTCAGTGTAAGGTGATGCTAACTGCTGTAACAGATAAACTCTGAAATCTCTGTGGTTTAACAACATGAGAGCGTAGTTCAAATTGGCAGTGGGGGTGGGGATAGAGCTGCTTTACACAGTTATTCAGGAGCCCTGACTTCTTCAGTGCCTGGTTCCGAAGGTCTGCATGGGTATTGATATCCAGCATAGAGAGGATGAAAAAGAGTATGGAGGATTTATGAACTACTTTGCTCACCTTCTCTTGGTCAGAACTCAGTCACATGGCTCCACTTAAATATAAGGGGTGCTGGGAAATGTAGTCCCAGACTGGAGAGCTATTTTCCAGGAACACTGTTGGAAAAGAAGGACAAATCTTTTGTGGTCAGGTAGCCATCTGTGCCTCCAGGGCCTGGCCCTGGATGAAGAGTCAGGAGAACTGGACTCTAGATCAGTTTCCTCCTTTGTGAAACGGGTTCCTCTTAAGAAGCTGACTTTTACACCATGTGAGAAGACAAGTGTAAAGCACTCAATTTGAGCAAAAGTAAAAGAGCTGTTTATCTGATCATCTTACACTGTGCACCCTCCTCATTGCTGCCTGGCTTTTCCCTCTCTTGTCATAGACCCTGTACATGAATGCCCTGTGTGTCCTGCAACAGCTGATGGAGGGCCTTTTGCAGAGGCAGATGGACCCCAAGGGCCTGCAGGAGATGGTGCATGTGAGTTGTCTGTCAGAGGGCCAGGGATGGCCACCTCTCCCAGGAAGCTGGCTTGAGGGCCAGACTCTCTGTGGAAAACAGGAGTATGAGTTAAACATTGTTTTGGTAACTTTATTTAGATAAAATTTAAAATTTGCTGAAAAGTTGCAATTATAGTAAAAAGAACTCTTGTATACCTTTCACTCAGATTTAAAATTTTTAATATTTTGCCACATTTTTCTCTTCCTCGTCACACACACACACACACACACACGCCTTTTAAATCATAGGCAGTTGCAGATATTAAGAACACGAATAGTCTCTTTTTTATTTCTTATTTTTTTAATCCTCACCTGAGGATGTTTTTTATTGATTTTGGAAAGAGGAACAGGGAGAGAGAGAGAGGGAGAGATCCATTGCCTCTCATCAATGCCCCAACTGGAGATTGAACCCACAACCTAGGTATGTGCCCTGGATGGGAATTGAACCCTTTTGATGTATAGGATGGTGCTCCAACCAACTGAGCCACCCTGCCAGGGCAAGAATAGTCTCTTATATAACAACTAGAGGCCCAGTGCATGAAATTTGTGCACTTGGGAGGGGGGGTCCCTCAGCCCAAATTGCAAGAGGGCGCAGACCAGGCCGAGGGACCCCACCAGTGCATAATTGAGGCTGGGGGGGGATGTGGGAGGGTGGCCAGCTGGGGAAGGGCTGTGGGAGGGCTCCAGGGCATGTCCAGCCCATCTTGCTCAGTCCTGATCAGCCAGACCACAGCTGCAAGCTAACCTACCAGTTGGAGTGTCTGCCCCCTGGTAGTCAGTGCACGTCATAGTGAGCGGTTGAGCAGCCTTAGCATATCATTAATATATTATACTTTGATTGGTTGAATGGCCCACCAGACGATCAGACACTTAGCATAGTAGGCTTTTATTATGTAGGATAATGATCAAAACCAGGAAATTTAGCATTGGTACAATGCTATATTCTAATCTATGGTCTACAGCGGTTCTCTTCATCCCCTAAGGCAGCGGTTCTCAACCTGTGGGTCGCGACCCCTTTGGCGGTCGAACGACCCTTTCACAGGGGTCGCCTAAGACCATCCTGCATATCAGATATTTACATTACGATTCATAACAGTAGCAACATTACAGTTATGAAGTAGCAACGAAAATAATTTTATGGTTGGGGGTCACCACAGCATGAGGGTCGCGGCATTAGGAAGGTTGAGAACCACTGGTCTATAGGCAGGCTTTACTAATTGTTCCAGTAATGCTCTTTATAGCAGCTATTTTCTACCAATCCAGGATCCAATCTGGACATACATTGCATTTAATTGTTACGTCTCTTTAGTCTCCTTCAGTCTGGAAGAATTCCTTAGTCTTTGCCTTTCATAATCTTGTCATTTTTGAAGGGTAAAGGTAGCTTTTTTAAAAATTAGGCTGTTTGCTTTCTTGTTATTGAGTTTTCAGTTTTTATGTTTTCTAGATACAAGTCCTTTATTAGCTATGTAATATGCAAATATTTTCTCTCAGTCTGTTATTTGTCTTTTCATGAATTTCACAGTGTCTTTTGAAGAGCAAAAGTTTTAAATTTTGATGAAGTCTAATTTATAATTTTTTTTCTTTTATGGATCATGGTTTTGGTGTCATATCTAATAATCTTTGCCTAACCCAAGATCACAAAGATTTTCTTCTAATACTGTATAGTTTCAGGTTTTACAATTAAGTCTATGGTATATTTTGTGTTAGTTTTTGTATAAGGTGAGATGTATGGATCAAAGTTTATGTAATTTTTGTATGTTTGCACACAGATAACCAATTGTTCTAGCATTGTTTGTTGAAAACACTATCTTTTCTCCACTGAACTACCTTTGCACCTTTGTCAAAAATCAATCGACCATGTATGTGTGGCTCTAATTCTGAACACTTATTCTGCTCCAATGATGTATTTGTCTATCTTTACATCAGTGTCATCCTGTCTTGATTACTGTAATGTTATGATAAGTCTTAAAATCTGATTGTGTGGGCCCACTGACTTTGTTCTTGGCTGCTGCATCCCACAAACATTGATATGTCATGTTCTAACTTTATTTCAGTTCAATATACATTTTAATTTCTCTTTTCATCTTTTCTTTGACCCATGGGTTATCTAGAAATTTTCAAATATTTGAGAATTGTCCAGAGGTCATTCTGTTTTTGATTCCTACTTTAACTCCATTGTAGTCTGAGGACACACTTTGTATTATTTGAGTCCTTTTACATTGACTGAAACTTATTTTGTTGTCCAGGTATGGTCTACCTTCGCATCTTTTCTTTGACCCATGGGTTATCTAGAAATTTTCAAATATTTGAGAATTGTCCAGAGGTCATTCTGTTTTTGATTCTGAGGACACATTTCGTATGATTTGAGTCCTTTTACATTGCCTGAAACTTATTTTGTTGTCCAGGTTTGGTCTACCTTCAGCGAATGCCTTGTGTGCGCTTGAACACTATCCTGCTGTGTTGGTCAGAGTGTTCCTAAATATGAATTAGGCCAAGTTGGTTGCCAGTGTTGTTGAAGTTTCCTGTATCCTTCCTGATTTTCTGTCTTGTTCTATCAGTTACTGAGAAAGAGGTGCTGAAACCTCTAACACTCTGGCTTATTTATTTCTCCTTTCACTTCTATCCATTTTTGCTTCTGGAGCTATTAAGCTCTGTTAGTAGATGCATGAATGCTTAGGTCCTGGAATGCAAGGTGGGCTGTGCTCCTGGACCTTGCACTGACGGGCAAACATTTGGAGCAAGGCCCAACACACTAATTAGTCAAGAGCCAGCTCAGTGAGGACACTGGGAGGAGCGCTCTCTTCCTACAACCTCATCACCCTAGTAGTGGGGCCTGGGAAGGAAACCAGAAGTGTCTAGAACTATCTAATAGCATTGAAAATCGGATTCTGAGTAGGAGGGACGAGGTGGGGAATAGTTGGCCAGGAAAGGGCTGGCCCTGGGGTTTTAACGCCCTCTTCTGGTTATGGGCTCCATCTATAGCTCCTGGAAAAGTGGATCTTGTCCGAGAAAGAATGGGAGCGGGAGAAGGCTATGAACCTGCATCTTTGTCTCATGCAGAGCTACATCCAGAGCATCGGCGTCTGTGTGAGTACAGGAGCACCAGCCCCCTGCCTGGTTCTGCCCTCCACCCCCAAAGAGTCCTGTGGGAAGAGGCCGCCTCACTTGGGAATGGCAACGAGAGCCCTGGTGGGGCCAACCTGGCACTCTGAGGGAGAGAATGGGCCGAGGCTTGCAAGTATCTAGGTTTTGTGGGTCCTGAAGCTCATACCATGATGAGAACCCTCTCTGAGAAAAAGGATACACAATTATGAATACCACATTGGTTAGAAAAGTGCATATTTACTTAAAATGAGAAAATAAGTTACTAAACATTGCAAATAATACAAAGCTTGACAAGTACCACAAACACCTAGAAAAGCAATGAGGTGTTTTCGTTGGTTACCCGTCTGACACAGCTTGAGGAGACCTCTCTTCAGAACCCAGGGGCCTGAGGGTAGGTACCCTGCCCTGTCACATGGCTAGTAAGGGGGGAAGCTCAAAGCTGAACTGAGGGCTCAGTTACAGGAATGAGATAGGTGCCTGGACATAGAGCCTGGGCCTGAGGTCAGCCAGACTCCTCAGATCCTGGCTGCTTGGCCTCCAGGGGCCCAGCTGTGGGGCTCAGGAGGCAGGAATGTGGGCAGCAGTTGGACAGTGGCATCTTCCCCCTTCCCAGACAGGGGCGGTGTTTTCAGAGCAGGGTTCGCCCTCTCTGGCTGCCCATTACCCTGTCCCTGGGCAGCACCAGGTGTGTGAGCAGACAGAGTATGAGCCTTAAGGCCTCCTGCCCCTCAGATCCCCCTGAAGCTGGGGCAGTTTGGCACACTGATTGGACTCATCGCCCCATGCACCTGTGACTCCAACAAAAGAACTCGCCTGGCCTCAGCGGATGTCCTGTCCAGCCTGCTGGATCTGCATGGTATGTGGAGGGTGGGACCTCACAACCAGCCTCTCCAGGCTGGGAGGAGGGCTGACACCAGGGCTGTCAGCTGTGAGGCTGTCCTTGGGGGGTGGGGGGGGGGGACAACCTCTCTGTACAAATAAGGTTGACCAGAGAGACAACAGAGGGTGCAGAGCTCATTGAGAGACCACGGAAGCTTCTGGAAGGAGAGGCTCATTAGTTCAGCATAACTCACTGCGGGCATGTGTTGGTTACTGAGGGCCCCACTGGCACAAAGCCAGCTCACAGATACCAAGGAGCCAGCAAAACTGGCCAGAGATGAGCTGAGGGGAGAATGCAGTGTGGTGACCTTCAGAAGGGGAGAGGTCACCTCTGGTGTGGCGGCTGGTGGGGCATCCATCACAGCAGGGACTGCTTGAGCTTGTGCAGAGATGGTGTGGGGAACAATGAGAGTAAAGGCGTGCAGGACAGGGTGTCTAGATGCTGTGGTCCAGTCCCTTAGAGCCAAGGTGCCCTGAGAGCCAGGACAGGCGGCCGCTGTGACATAGCCTGTGACTGGGCCTTCTGTGCTGACTGTGTCTGAAACTACTCCCAACAGCAAGCCAGACCTGCTCTTCATGGGATGCGTGCAAAGAGTTGGAGCTTGCGAGATGCAAGCAGGACCTCCAGGGCTTGGAGGTGGAGAAGATTTTCAGTGCGTCCTCCAGAATTGCTAAGGTGATGATCCAGGAAGCTTGTGTGGGCTGCTGGGCTGCTCTCCCAGTGCCTGGATCACCTCTGGGGGCAGGATCTTGCTCAGCCTGGCCACACAGTTCCCATCCTCTTCTGGGAGTCACAGCTTCTGTGGCCTTTGGTCCAACTCATGCCATCTGTAAATGGCCTACAATATGTGAGGTCCCCATGGGGGTTTCCTGGCTCACAGTAGGTGTTAATAGTCCCTGGCTGTCTTCCCTCCTTCCTTGTGATGTGCTACACTGAGGGTGGAGGGGGCCCCAGAAAGAACTGAACATGAGGCCCAGCACACAGGCCTTGGCTCATGGGAAGGCTGATGGCATACTTGTGCCTGAAAGTGCCCAGAGCCACCCAAACTCGGAGGGCAGAGGGGACTTCCTGGAGGAGGGGGCCTGTGTAGTGGCAGGACAGATCAGAGGGCTTCAGGGCTCAGGGCACACTCTGAAAGAAGGCTGCAAAGACAGGTCAGGGAGGGTTTGGGGTGAAGCTTCCTGTGCAGGGTTCAGGCAGGGCTGGCCAGGTGATGGGGAGTGGGAGGTGCATCCTGGAGGCTTTGGAAAGCCCTGTTGAGCCATAGGAGGCTTGGAATAGAGAGTGACGTCCTGAGCAGGCCCATGATTGGGACAGAGACAGGCTGGGTAGGGAGGTGGGGGGCGGGGAGGTCATGGCAATGGTGCTGAGAGAGAATGGGGGTCTGGGCTGGGGTCGTAATGTCAAGCAGAAGAGGGGGGTGCATTAGTGGTGACAGGTGGGGCAGGGAACTGGGCCTGGGACTCAGATGTCAGACCCCAAGAATGGCCTTCTCTGGTCCTAGGTGATTTGCATGCAGTTTAATTGCGATGAGGTGGTCTCGCTCATCCAGAAGCTCTGTGAGAACATCGGGGCCATGGGCCTCCAGCATGACAAGGCCTCCGTCACCTGGATAGACATCTTCCTCCAGATGCGGGTCAAGGAGCTGGAGGATAAGGTAGATCTGTGGCTGGGCCACCTGGGGCTGGGACGGCCCAGTGCTCCCAGGCTGCAGGGACCAGCTGGGGCCCAGCTGCACTGGCTGCCAATGCCCACCCCCACAACCCCTGGCTGTAAAGAGGAGCAAATAGAGTTCTAGAATGAGAAAGAAAGGTGTTGAAGGTAGATAGGTCAGTAAGTGGACGGTGGACTAGGGCCCACAACTCTCTCTCTGTCAGAGCGCACTGCCTCCTACACCAAACACTAATAAAATCTGGGAAAAGACCAAAGGATTTATTGGAGGTGTGCTGGAGGTTTAACTTACCCACTGTCCAGTTGGGTGAGAGTCTTAGGAGGAGGGGTGTGAGGGCGAGAGACCCCTGAGGGCCAGGCTGCCTTGGTAATGCCCAGCCCCTCCCCAGGTGGCTGAGATCCTGGGTGCCATCTTGGTCCACCTGCCCGTGGTGGATCACCAGGAGGTGCGGCGCAACCTCATCGAGGGCATTCTCCTGTTGGCCCACTACCACCAGGAGACGGTCCTCACGTCGCTCCTGAGGCAGCCCCTGCCCATGCAGAGGTAGGTGGTGGGTGCCCTGGGTGGGGGGCCAGGGGCTTCTGTACAGCCCAGACCGTGCCGTACTTACCAGAGGACCGGGACCTTGTGTGGTGCCTTGTCTGATCCTCTCCCTGTATCTCCCGTAGGAGGTACAGCCTTTGGGGAACAATGGACACAGCTTTGTGAATTCCAGCAGGCAGTTTTTGCATCTCCTTGTCCAATTTGATCTTGTTGGACTTGTCTCTTTGACCCTTCAGAACCCACTAGGACCTTACCTCCCTGTACCTGTGTAACCAAGTCCTTCAAGTCAGGGGTTCCTTCCCTTCTCAGCAGGGCCATAGGCTTGGACTTGGGGATCAGGCAAGCTGCTTCATTGTAGCCTGGCCTCACTCCCTCTCCTGTGGAATATGGAGATGAAGCCTCTTCCTCAAAGATGTGCTGGGAGGAGTAGGGGCGAGGACACTGGTTAGCGGCCTAGGACCAGCCTGACTCAAATCGGGCACTTGGAGGCTATTACTGGATGTCATCCATAGGTCAGCAAACAGTAGGCCTGGTGGTCACCTAGCCATGGAGCGTGGCTTCTCAGGGGTACCATGAGCGGGGCACAGGAAGGTGGCTGAGCGTGGAGTCGGGGACCTGGGCTCACGCCAGCTCCCTGAGGTGCAGCCTCAAGTCCATCCACTACTCAGGGGGCTGCTGGGGTCCAACGAGGCTCTTATCTGCCAGGGCACATGGCAGGTAACCCACAGTCCTTGTCCCCTGTCGTTGGCTAGCCACCTGGTGGAGGTGTGGCTGGCTGTGGCGGAGAATGTACCCTTTGCCCGGTTGATGCTCCACGGGCTGATGGGCCGGCTGCAGTCCCGGTTCACCCCCAGGGCCAACGCCACCTCCAAGGCTGACATCTGGCGCCTGGCTGCAGTAGACCCTCTGATGGTGAGTCGCAGGGGCAGGCCCCGGGGATCCTCGGGGGTTCTGAGTCGGAGCCCCGATGCCTCCTGTCCTTCTCGCTGCAGACCCTCTGCACCATCCACCTTCTCATCGAGAAGATGGACAAGGACGACAAACTCCCGGACCTCCTCCCGGACCTCATCTACACCCTCCTGATGCAGCTGGGCAGCAGCCAGGGGCCGGAGGCGGTGTCGCCCGCCCTGAAGACGTGGAGACTCATCCACACGGGGACCCTGCCCGAGGAGATCAACCTGCAGAGGTGCTCTCGAGGGCAGGCAGCTTGGGGTGCAAGGCAGTGGGCTTGGGTTACACGTGGCCTTGGGCTGCCTCTTAGAAGTCACCTCCACCAAGAGGCCCTCAACATCCCCTTCTGTGGGGAGAGGTTTCTGGAACCTGATCTTATAACACTCCCTCACATGGGTCCAGCACAGTGTGGCTTTCAGAGTCTGCAGACCCAGTCTTAGCCCCTTGAGCTGGGCCCAGCAGGGGTTGGGACCCTGCTTCACAGACCTGGGTGCAGTGCTTGCCCCGGCTGAGGTGCTCTGGGCGTTCCTGGCCGGGCTGCCACACCATGACACGGTCCCACCTTCTTCCAGGATCACAATCAAATCCATGCAGCTTTTGTTCAAGAGACTCGACAGTGAGCAGCTGGTCCACATGCTGGAAGAGCAGGGCGTGTGGGCCCGGCAGCAGCCAGGGGCCGGAGGCGGTGTCGCCCGCCCTGAAGACGTGGAGACTCATCCACACGGGGACCCTGCCCGAGGAGATCAACCTGCAGAGGTGCTCTCGAGGGCAGGCAGCTTGGGGTGCAAGGCAGTGGGCTTGGGTTACACGTGGCCTTGGGCTGCCTCTTAGAAGTCACCTCCACCAAGAGGCCCTCAACATCCCCTCCTGTGGGGAGAAGTTTCTGGAACCTGATCTTACTCACAACACTCCCTCACATGGGTCCAGCACAGTGTGGCTTTCAGAGTCTGCAGACCCAGTCTGAGCCCCTTGAGCTGGGCCCAGCAGGGGTTGGGACTCTGCTTCAAAGACTTGGGTGCAGTGCTTGCCCGGCTGAGGTGCTCTGGGCGTTCCTGGCTTGGCTGCCACACCATGACACGGTCCCACCTTCTTCCAGGATCACAATCAAATCCATGCAGCTTTTGTTCAAGAGACTCGACAGTGAGCAGCTGGTCCACATGCTGGAAGAGCAGGGCGTGTGGGCCCTCCTGGAGAGTGGCTCCACTTTCCTGCAAGGAGCAGGCCTGCTGGCCAGGTGGGCACCCAGGCTCCCATGTGGCAGGTGGCAGGACTTACATTGTGTTGACCTGTGTCCCACACTTTGGGATGCAGGGCAAAGGGATTCTTTCCTTCCAAACCTTCATGCCCCAGGGCAGGAAATGTGAGGTCAGAGGTCTGTGGAGCTTGGCCAAGGCCACACAGGGCTTTTGAGCAGGTCTAGGATGGGGGAATCCAGGTCCCGATCACTCATGAGCAGCCCTCGTTTGAGTCCTTTTTATAAAAAGGTGATGGAAAGCAAGTACTTCAGTGGAGAGGAGGGGGAGGCCCAGAGTGTTAGATCTGCCCATGAGTGCCCAGCTCTAGAGCCGCTCTGCACGGGGGGAGCTGAGATGCCCTCCCTGCCCGGTGGGCTGTGCTCCCCTCCACAGGCTGTGCATTCGGAATGCGGAGGGCTACAGGCAGAGGCTGTCGGAGCTGGTGCTCAGAGGCATGGCCTCGGAGGTCCTCAGCTGCCGTGTCAGCAGCACAGCGATCTGCGTGGAAGTGAGGCTCAGGGGTGGGTGCGGTGGGCTAGGGAGGAGAGGTGGGCAACCCCCAGCTCTCTTGGGGGGCTCATCTCAGGGGCAGGTGCTCAGGCTATGAGGGGCATCTAGTCCAGGGGGCAGGTGAGCATTCACTCATTCATTCCTTCATCACAACAGTAATTCAGGGTGGGCACTGTGGGGAAAGGGGCTGAGACATGGTCTTTGCCCTGAGTGTAGCAGTTGAGTGATGTGTGCTGTGGTGAGTGTCACAACACACAGGTGGCCAGAGGAGGCCACCTTGGGCTCTTGGGGAGATGGAAGTGCTGGGGAGGGTCTTGTAGGAGGGCTTAGCCAGCCAGGAAGATTGGAGCAAGGGGTTAGGGCCATTGGGGCCCAGTTACCCTCCCATGCACATGGGGTGCTTCAGGGGTCATCCCTACTGAGAGGCCCTTGTTGTCCCTTCCTGATGGGGAAGAGAAGTTTCTGGAAATTGATCCAGGAAATTGGCCAAAAAACCTTGAGGAGAAATTCTATTGGCTGCACGATGCCCCATATACCACAGGAACCAAACATCGGCCTAGTGCGGGGTCCCCAGACTTTTCCTGTGAAGGGCCAGGTAGTGAATTTTCAATTTTAGTGTCACCAATTTGGTGTTTAGTTTTCTTTTGGTTTACTTAAAAAACATTCATGTGTGCGCATGCACACACAGACACACACATGCACCCGTATACACACACATGTCACAGGGGCCCCCTCGGGTTGATGTCCTGGCATTTTGAGAACGAGACTGGTGGTGGCGCTGAATCCCAGATGAGGGAAATGCATGCTGCTTGCGTGGTTCTGTTCGGACACAATGGACGCGGCTCCTGCACGGGGTAGCCGCTCCATCACATTCACTGAAGAAATGAGTGACGAAGGAGTGTGTGAATATGGGTAACACTTCCCCAGAGTTTCCCACCTATTTCCTTACTGAATCCTCACGGCAACCTCACGAGGCAGGTGCTGGTCTCACCATCTTTTTGCAGATGAGGAAGCAGCGTGGCCTGCCAGGGCCCCACAGTGTCAGGCGGAGGAGCCAGGGGCGGGCTCCAGGGGTTCGGGCTCTGACTCTCCTCCGATTCACAGGGAGACCATTCTGTGCACTGCATATAGTCACATGCCCCGTCTCATGACAGAAACGGGCCTGTGTTGGGGATAACTGCAAAAAGTTTTCCTTTCTAGTTCATGAGCGACCCAATTCTGTACCAGGAGAGGCTGCTGAAGCCCGCCATGCAGCTGCTAGAGAAGGGCGTGGACCAGAGGGAGGAGGTCCTGCAGGTGCTGTCCCTGCGTGCCCTCGGCAACATGGCCCTGGGCGCCCCCAAGAAGGTGCTGCATCCGACCTCGACCCGGGGGCCCAGGGTGCAGGACCCAGTGGGCTGAGGGTCAGAGCTGAAGGCTCCCTGCTCCCCACCCCCCAGGTGAGGCAGTACCGCAAGCTGCTCCTGGAGAAGTGCCTATATGCCCTGAGGGATGCCCGCAGCACCAGCGTGCCCTCTGAGGGCATGGAGGCCCTGGCCAAGATCCTGGCCGAGCTCCGGGAAGGGGACGTAGGGTCCTTCTTCAATGCCATCTCCGAGCAGTGCAGGTCCTTCTTTGACAACGTGAGTCCAGACGAGAGCCTCGCTGGGCCCAGGCCCTGGGTGGGGGCTGTGCAGGTGCTCAACCAGGTGCGAGCAGTGCAGGTCCTTCTTTGACAACGTGAGTCCAGGCCCTGGGTGGGGGCTGCGCAGGTGCTCAACCAGGTAAGCAGAAAGGACAGCGGGTCTCACTTGGCGCTAATGGATCAATTGGCTGAGCATGGATCTTGTAAAAAATAATCTTGTTCTGGGGCCCAGGGGACCCTTCTCCCTGCTATAAAGGAATGAGCTTTCCCTTCCAATTCCTGGCTGCCCACAAATGCTCTTTGGCCACCTGTGACATGCCGGATGGGGCCTCTGCTAGGCAGTGTGTGCCTGCAGATTCAACACAGCCCTCCTCCAGGAAGAGAAGGTCACAAACACCTGAGTTATGCCCAGTCACAGAGCCCTGGAGGAGAGACTCCGTCCTGATGGAATGATCCAGAAGGCTTCACAGGGGTCAAAACATCCAAAACGGTCCGTGGAGAATGGCTGCAGTTTTGTTGGGCTTCTAGTTCCCCGAGTTTCAGAACTGCTTTGTCCCTCTTGGCCACAGGAGAGCGAGCTGCTGCGCTTGAAAGCCTTCCTCCTGTTCAGCAAGCTGGCCAAGGTGGTCAGGGTTTCCAAGAAGCACTTCTTCAAGGGGGAAGTGAAGAGAGCCTGGGTCCCACTCATGCTGCACTGCCAGGACCCCTGCCCCGACGCAGCCCAGGTAAGGCACCCTCGGCTCTGCGTTCCAAAGTCTGGGGCCCGCTGTCCCCGAGAGGAAAGTGTTTTCTGGGCCCACTGGCTGAGCTGCCTGCAGGCTCCCCACTCCCGGAGAGCCCAGAAACCACATTCAAGGCGCCCCACAAACTGGCTTTCTACGGGGGCTGAGTTTCCTTCTTTCCCCATCACTTCCACCTATTGCCCTTTCTTTTCTTTTTTTCTTTTTTTAAATATATTTTATTGATTTTTTACAGAGAGGAAGGGAGAGGGATAGAGAGTTAGAAACATTGATGAGAGAGAAACATCAATCAGTTGCCTCCTGCACACTCCCTACTGGAGATGTGCCCGCAACCAAGGTACATGCCCTTGACCGTAATCGAACCCGGGACCCTTGAGTCCGCAGGCCGACGCTCTATCCACTGAGCCAAACCGGTTAGGGCATATTGCCCTTTCTTCTACCAGATTCACTTTGGGGTGTTATGGTTCAGGCATGTTTAAAACTCACCTTATACCTCACCTGCTCCCTGTGGGGCAGGCTTGTGGGGTGAGGGTGAGGAGCTCTCCCTGGCTCTGTGACCCTGTTTCTCCTCCCTCTCCAAGTCCCAGCTCCTGTAATGCTTTGGGTGGGTGGAGGGAAGGGGAGAGACCCCGTCTCCTACGCTAACTGCTGCCTCGCAGGCTAACACTGGCTGACTGGGGACACACAGGTAGGGAACCTCTCACCGCACACACGGACCATGACCCTGTCCTCTGTCTTCCTTTATGGACTGGGGAGGTGGTGGCTGAGATCAGGGGCCGTTCTGCAAAAAACAAGTGACAAACACACACTTGTGGGGATATAGCTGGCTGCACACAAGGGGTCCTCAACAGCTCACTTTTTACCTAGCACCTTAGTTCCCAGTTGTGGGGTCACAAGGTAAGTCCCCTCCATCCTGCTGCTGAGAGGGCTGCCAATTTGCACATGGGGTGGGGGTGGTCCGGGTGGCATCCACAGGGATGTGAGGGGAGGCCTGCAGTGCCCTCCTGACTCGGGACTTTGCCCTCATCCTGCCTCCCTGCCTGGGCTCTGCCTTGGACACCCTGGTGACCCAGGGCACAGAGCATCACCTCTTGGAGACTCCTTTCTTCACTAATCCTCACCTCCATCAAGGGCTCCCACTGTTATTCCACGTCTTATCAGCAACTGTCCTGTGGCCGGTGCTTCAGGGAAGGCACAGCAGACAAGTGACCAAGGGGCTTTAATGAAGGAGCCTCAAAGAGGACAGGCCAGGGGACCAGCATGGATGGGAAGTGCCAGAGGCTAGCCCCAGCGGAGCTGCTGCCACTGCTATCCCTGGGCAATAGATGCTGGTCTCTCTCCTCCTGCCCTCTGTCTCCCATCAGCATCCTCCTATGAGCTAACCCACCAGAGGCCAGAGCCTGCGGGCCTGGCTGGTGCAGTCCTCAGTAGCAGGAAGAGCTGGTGCAGGGCATCTGGGGGAATGAGAAGGCTTGCCCCCATCCTGCCAACCCCAGCCAGGCCCCCAACCCAATCTCCTAAAAGGGCAGGTCCCAGGCAGGGCTGCTGAGGGCATGAAGGTGCTGGCTCAGGGGGCAAGTGGGCTGCCTTGGCCTCCAGGGGGCTTTTTATAAATGCTCACATACCCATTACCTAGGCTGGCAGGGCTCTGGTCCCAGAGCAGCCAGACCAGCCCCACCGCTCCTGTGAAGCCCCTGGTTTGCCTGACGTGCCTCCTGCCACCCTGCTGTGTGTCCCTCCAGGCCTGTGTGGAGACCATGTATCAGTGTGTGCACTTCTGGGGCTGCAAGGGCCTAGTGGACTCCTCGAGGCAAAGAGACACCAAGGGGGCTGATGAGATGGCCACTTTCCAGACGACCCTGTGCTCCGTCCTGGTGAGGAGGCTGAGGGGGGGCTCACCTGTTGGCAGTGGCTGCTCAGTGGCTTAGGGCTTAGGGTCTCAACTGCCAGAGCCGACCTTGTGACCCTGTGTTCACCTCCTAGAGGTGAAGTGTCGAGACCAGCACTGTCCTGCAGAAAGGAATGCAAGCCACATGCCATTTTTAAGTTTCCTAATAGCCATGTTAAGAAAAGGGAAAAGACAATAGGGTGGTGAAGGCCTGGGGCAGGGGCAGGCTGGAGGGGGTCAATGGGGGAAAAAAGAAAACATATGTAATACTTTCAATAATAACGATTTAAAAAAAGGGGGGGAGAAAGAGATGAAACCAAATTTAATCATAGATTTTATTTAACCCAATAGCTCCAAGTCTTTATTGTTTCAACATGTAATCAATGTAAAAATTATTAATTCAGGCTAGCCATCTTTCACGTGCTTAAGGGCCACACATGGCCATTGGCAACTGTATTGGACAGCATGGGTTCTGGACGAATATAATCTCCTCCCTGGGCCAGACAGGCCAAAGCCAATCCGACACGCTTCACCCTCCAAGAGTTTTCTGCAGAATGGAACACATTGCTGTTAACTCAGAGCAGGTTGATAACTTGGGTTGATAACCTTCCTGGTTTCCTCTGAAGGTCTATAGTGTCCAATGATGGGGACTTTGGCAGAGGAAGGAATATGAATAATGGGCACTTTGAGAATGGAGGAAGTCACTTAGTAAATCATCCCAGGAGTCCACACCCCAATGGCACTGTTTAATGCAGCAGAGGCTGCAACTTATGAGATAAAACACATTCTTTTCCTTGAAAAATTACCCTTAAGAGAGAGTGACAATTTGCTGTGTGACCCTGGAGTCACTCGCCCTCTTGGCAGACCCTCCTGCATCAGACAGATGGCAATACACTTTGTATTCCCATCCGGGACCGCAACCGTCCCAGCTCTGTGTGTCACTTGTTTTTTTGCAGACTCAGAAAAAGCCTGCTGTTCTCTACAGTTTCTTGCTAGAAACAATGCCCTACATTAAAAGTAACTTGTCAAGGATCAGAATCGCTTCCTGCAACTTGGCAGGTGAGCGGGCAGATGTCTCCTGATGCAGGAGGGACCTTGAAGGCCATGGGGTCAGTCCTGGGTCTGGAGGGGATGGGGACAGGTGTCAGGTCCAGAGCTCCTGTCTCACCTTGCTGCCTACATGCCTGATTCTCAGGTGTCCTCAACGAACTCCTCAGACACCTGGTAAGGTAAAACCAGATCGCTCACTCACCTAATACCTGTGTGATGAGCATTTCTCTGGCTATCACTTAGGGATTATTATGAAGCAGATGTCTGAACATTATCTGAAAAAGCTGGACTTTGTGGCATTACGGAATTGTAAGTCGTGGAGACTCAACTGTAGGTGGGGAGCTTAGTGAAGTGCCGAGGGAGCAGCTTGCTGACCCTTGGTTGTGGGCTTTGTGGGGGTTGGGGTTGTAACCAGGCACAGAGATGGATGGCCCTATGGAGGGCTTTCCAAGGAAGACAGCTCTTTGTGGGGTGGTGTTGGGAGGAGGAGGGGGCGCAATTGTTCTGGGCTTCTGCCCCACCCCCTTAACAAACATTAGTAAAATGCTTCCGCCCTGATTCTGTCAGCGGATCCAGGCGGCAATTGGGGTTCTGAGGATCCCACTGTCCATTAGAGAAGGGAAGCCCTGAGAGATGGCAGATGTGTGTGCAGACACAGCTCCACCTGCCTGTGGGCGAGGGCAGGGGGCGCAGCCCAACTGCCAGGTCCTGACCCTCCCATTTGTGCTCTCAGCCCTCCAGGAGCTACAGTTGGACACAGATCCTGGGGTGCAGAGGGCAGCCCTGGAGACTCTCAAAATCTTGGATACCTGCAGTCAGCACCGGCTTTTGGCTTCCCCCAAAGGAATCTCCTAGGTGGCCCGAATGTGAAATGCAAACTGCCCACCCTGCCCATAGCAATGCAGACCACTTTGAATTTAGTTTGTAAGGAAAGCATTGTTCTGATAATCAGTGTCCCCTCCTTTCCACTGAAATAAACCTCCATTGCCACGTGGATGCAGACTCTTGGCTGTGAGGTGACGATATCCCAGAGTCAGGACAGCGGGGCAAAGGGAGAGGTCATTGTTTCTAGCAAGAAACTGTAGAGATCAGCAGCCCCAAGCATCAGAATCCACCTTTGTTTTCACTGGCATTTAGGTCCCATCCATGCTGATGGTGTCCACTGCCCATGGCTGTGCCAGGCAGAGAGCCGGGTTACTGTGCAGGCCCTGCCCCAGGGCCCCCACTCTTATAGGGAAAGGAGGCATCTACCAGCCAAATGTGACACACATTAGAGCAGCGGTCGCCAACCTTTCGGACCTCACGGACCACTGGTTGGCGACTGCTGCATTAGAGGGCACCATTCTGTACAGTTCATGGGTCCGTTATTGGCAGAGCTGTAAATCGGCTGAGATGCAAGCCCAGTCCCTTCTGACTTACCTTCCTCTGCTAGATAACAGGACATCAAACCCTAAATTTCTAGGCTCTCTGGCAGCGAGGCCTGGCCAGAGACCTCAGCACAGGCCCACTGGGTAACGGGTTGGGGCGAGTCAAGGCACGAGCAGATTGGGGCAAGAATGATAGTTTTCCTGGTAAGGAAGAAAGGTCTAGAACTGCAGGGGCCACTCCAGCCTTGGCTGAGCCAGTCAGCACCCCCTGCTAGTCCTCCTTACTGAATCACAGGGCTCTGGACTGAACATGTCTCCCCAAGTTCACACATGGAAACCCTAACCTCAGTGCGAGTGCCCGAGATGGGGCCTTGATGATGGGATTAGTGCCTTTATGACAGCGCCCGCTCTGTCTGCCATGTGAGGACACAGTGAGGAGGCGCCGCCTGCAATCCAGGAAGAGTCCTCATTGGAGCCCATGCTGGCACCTGGACCCCTGACGTCCAGCCTGAGAACCGGGAAATAAATTTCTGTTGTTTAAACCACCCAGCTGTAGTATTTTGTGATGCGGCCTGAGCTAATACACATCGGTCATGAGGTCCCAGGGCACAGATGTGGGGGGAAAAGGGTACACATTATTATGAGGACAGTGACAGCCTAGGGAAGGGAAGACATCCAATCTTATCTAATATTTTATTTAAAATAAGAAATCCATAGCACATGGCAGCATAACAATTACTCAACCTGGGTTTAGTCACTGTGTTCTGAATATTTGAAATATTTTATTAACGAAGACATTCTGTTATCAACTGCTCCGATAAGAGTCAGATGTCATGGCTACCATGTGGCTACAAGAGTACTTGGGGAACATCACAAGAACGCTTCAATACAGCATGCTTTCCTCTAAAAACATAGAAAATGACTTTGTATGGGTGAATTGTGCTTCAATGTGCTACCTCCTGATGTGGAAGGTGCCAAGTCTCATGGGTCTGAATTTAAAAAACTAAGCAGCTGAATTTTTCCTTCAGAGATCATTGTACCCAGGGCTTAAACTTATATTTCAAAGCAAACAATTTCTCCCAGGAAATGGGAAATATAAGAGAGAATTTGGTTGGTACATCCAAATTTAGCAAAGAAAACATGAGCAAAATAGCCCCAAAAGGATACCATTAATACTTTTAATTGAGCAACCTTATTCCAATAATTTCTATACCAAGAACCTGTCAGTCATGTCAATGAAACCAATTTCATGGAAATCTGCTTTGAAGGGGAGATAACTAAAGCAATTTCTAAGTCTTGAGAATTAAAAAAAAACACGCACACACACACAAACAGAATAAAGGGGGAGTGGGACAATGCCCTAAAAAACTTGATTGTAGATTTTTAGCTTCGAGTTTTCTAACACAAGATCACTTATCTTCCATCCTGAAAGATGTGCTCTTTCCTCTAGGAAAAAACAAAAAGACAAAACGATCTCAGTAAAATTCCACTAGCATTCTCAAAGCCAGTCACTAAAAGCTTAACTGTTATTTATTTCAATGTCTATATATATATATAAGTATTAGTGTGTCCACTATAGAAAATGCCACCATGCTCAATAAATATCCTAAGGCAGCGGTCGCCAACCAGTGGTTCTGGACCACTGGTGGTCCGTGAGGTCCGAAAGATTGGCGATCACTGCCCTAAGGAATGTAAAGAAAAACAAACAAACCTCCCCAAACAACAACTAACAAAAACTAACATTAAGCCCTAAGGCAGATTGCAAACAGATGGTTAAGTTGACAGGCTTGTTTTCAAATGCTGGTCCAGCAGTTATAAGACTGAAGCTGAATCCCCTATTTATTAAAAGACAGACCTATCTAATCGAAAGGTTCGTGGGGGATTGAGGATGGCATGAAAGGGGCCTTTATGACAGCGCCTGCTCTGTTCACCGTGGCCTGGTGAACAGAAAGCATTCAGGTGTCAGCCATTACAATTCCTTCTGTAGCCTCAGCTCACGGAGATTTGGTCCTTTTCCTCAAGAAATTTGTAATTTAGGGAAAGAAGGAAAAGAAGGAAAATTATTAAATATGTTTATATTGTGGTTTAAGATGAAACTGCAAAGGCCTCCAGTGGATCTTATCAAATTCCAAGGGAGCCAGGAGTGTCCCCCGGGACCACCAAGGCCGAGTTCTCCTCTTGGTCCTCTGTGTCCAGGCACACGTGGTCACCAGGCTGAGCCGGTGAAAAGTGAAGGGACACTGCACTGAGCACCCAGAGAGTAGAGTAGAGGCAGGAGTGACCTGCCACACTCCCGGAGCCAGGTAGTAAGTAGGCGGCTTAAGAGGTGAGGCGCGAGCAAACCAGGGAACATGGTGGGAAAGGCACAAAAAAGGGAAAAGACAAGGAGGGAAGCCGTGTGAGGAAAAGGTTTAGGTTCAAACAAGTGGGGACGGGGAATAGGGGGATGTGACGTGTCAGGGGCTAGGAGAAGCCTCAGAGACAGCCCTGGCGCTGAGGAGTCACCTTTGGTGAAATGTACCCTTTCAACCAAGAAACAAGGTGATGGTGATGAGCGGTGATCTGTGAGAGCAAACGGAATGTGCGAGCTTCGTGCTCCCGAAGTGTCTGCCAGGAGCACATGGCTGGACACCAAAAGCCTCAGCCTCAGAGGACTCAGTCACCCTGCCGGTGGCCGGATCCGAAAACGTCAAGTGGGCCTGGGGATTCCGAGCGTAAGGCCTCTGGGGCTCATTCAGGGAGGGGCGGTCATTTCTGCATCCACAGCGCCGTCCCACAGGTAGTCAAAGCACTGTACGGTTTTGAAATATTTTTCGAGAAGGGGAGCCACAGGTGTCTGAACACTGAGAAGCACTAATGGGCAAAGGTAGGGACAGGCCTGGAACACACTGTCCTCTGAAAAGAGGTCATAGGGCAAACAGGCAGAGATGGGAAAACAGAAAACAGCATATTTAGGGCAGAGAGGGTCCATCTGAATGACCGCTGATAGGTCCTCTATGGGGTTGGGGTGGGAAGGGAAGAGGAAGCTTTTATATACGCCTGACCTGCCCACACCACTAACACACAAAATCCCAAACCGCCAAGCCAAGAGTCAAGTCCCATCAGCTGGCAGCAGTGACGTGCAGGGACAGTAACATGGTCCAAATCCCGGCACACTGCGCGGCACGCTGGAAAACCTGGCCCTCCTGTGATAACACTCAACGACACATTGACTTGTCCCACCCCCCTCATCTTGTCTCTGGAGAAAATAAAAGGGTGCAGCACATTCAACTTTAGCTAAGTGGTCTGCACAAACGACACTGCAGGAGGCGGGAGGGCGCTGAGGTTACTGGCTGCCTTCTCGAAGCCCAGCACGTGTGAGATTCTGCACCGGCGGCTCTCAAGGGCCTGCTCCTGCTCCGTCCCTACTAGGAAATCCAGAAGTAAAACAACGCCATGGTTTCCGGACCAATTTCTCCTTACAACAGCTCTTCTCTGAGTGTAAGACGGAGAGGGTAGAAATGACACAGTTGGACAAGGACGGATACAGCATGCAAAGTGATGCATTCTGCTGGGAATCGTGTAGAACTTTCTCGGTAAGAATGCTTTTCAGCTCCACCTGGGCACACCTTACCATGAACATGTGCTTGATGTGAAGAAACAGGATTTGGGAGAGAGTTTAGAAAATGAACATGCACAGAAGAATACTGTTATCAAACAGCCACATTTGACAAAAACTCACCTTCCTTTCCCAGTCGGGGGAAGAGCAGACCTCTTTCCCTGGCCTCGGGATGGCCGGGCCCACCATGCGAGAGGGATCCTGGGACTCTGCCCACCTTCTACACACCTGAGGGTCTGATAAGCGGCGTCTTTTCGCATGGGGCTGAGGCCTGCAGCTGGCGGCCAGCTCGAACCACGGGGATGAATGGAGCTCAACTGTGGTTGAGTCCCGTGAACTTCTGATGCTCCGCTGCAGTGACGATGACAACTTTCGGGGTCCCAGTAAGCCAGAGTCTGGATCTAATTTTTTAAAGAAGGCTTCTGTCTGATTCTGAACTTTCACACTTGCTTCATCTGGAGATGCTTCAGCACAAAAAGGCACCTTCGCCCGCTGAGGTGATTTTTGGCAATACTGCTGATGCAGCTGGTCAAATTTCTCCTTGATTCCATCGTAACGATCTCTTGCAGAGCCTAGAGGATGTACCCCGGGTACTGAAATAGCTTTGCTGAGTGCCGCTGACTCCCTAAGTATTCCAAGAGGATTTTCTCGGAAAAGATCAGCTGTGGGGTCAGAGCAGCCTGGGCTCCATCTGGGGTCGGTCTTTGAAAATGATGCAGATGAATCACTTTGGGGCAGGCATCTTCCTGTTTCAATAGCCCGTTTGCCCAGGTTTTTAAAAGCCTCATTTAGACTCTTCACTTTTGCTTTGCTGAGAGGTCTACTTGGCCGGTGGGTTTCTAAGCCCTGGGGGCTCCTGGGGCTTGCTAGACCACTTCTGAGCACCTCGACCCCAAAGGAGGAGGAGCTGGGGAGGTAGGCCAGGCCTAGCTGCTTCCTGGGGCTTGGGCAATATTCCTGGTGAAGTTTCTTAAATTTGCTATCGAACGCCCTGTAATGATTCCCTCCCTCGCCCTGCAGCATTCTTGGTCTGGAAACTACTTTTACAGGAGAAATTAACCACTTTAATGTCATTAATCTATTTTCCCGATCAAGACGGTGTGTCACACTAGAGTCCACATAAGTTAATGAAGACAACTTCTGGGGTGTTCCCTTAAGCTCCTTTGAGATTTGGAGTTTGTTTACTTCAGGAAAAGCTTTTTCCAATTTTAATCCTGCCTTCTGGCCTGAAAGATCTCGGAAGTTCTGGCTCTCTCTTAAAACCCCCACCTCTTTCACAGGCTCAGAGCAGGGCACGAGTGTCTCCTGGGAGTCCCTCCGTGAGTGCCTGCCGCCTCTGCAATATGTTCTGTTCATTCTGCTCTTGCACCCGTGTCTCCTCCGAGAGCTCCAGTTTCGAACAATGAAGGTTTTGGTGGAGATGACGCACGAGGGCTTTGAGCTCAGCAGCCGGCTCATCGAGTGCAGCATGCCCGCATACAGGTCGCTGATGGTCACGTTGCAGATGTCGCTGGCCACAAAGGACTGGCTGCTCAAGAAGCTGTGACCACTGGTCTCTTGTAATGAGACACTGTCATTTCTGGGCACTATGACCGTGTCTGGGGAGCAAAGGTGTGAAGATGCAGCTGGCTCAAAAGGACTGTCTTCAGAGACATGGCCACAGTATCCTGGAGAAAAGCACACAGGTAAATGTGTGTACGTTACCACTTCAAACAAGCTGTATGCAGAGATCATGGAACGGAAGGCTGGATCATGACCATAATGGTTTTTTTCATAAAGCAATACAAAAACAAAAGAAATATTACACATATTTGGGAATAGACTCTTCTTTCTACCTATGAAAATTAAATTTCTACATTCCACCAACCTTCCCAAAAAGAGTCTCCCTTCCCCAGGGGACAGTTTTAGGAACTTGGTTGCCTTTTCAAAGACTAACTGGGAACCAAAAAATAGTGACAGTTTGCCTACAGGGAGGGCAGAAGAAATGAGAGTCCTGAATACAGCTGTTCAGACAGCTTTGACTTTTGCACAATGTTACCTGTTTTATATATTAAACAAATAAATTTAAACCAACAAAGATGGGGAGCACTCTGAATTAAATACAGACAGAAAAATGACCATAACTATCAAACTGATATCAAACTGATAACGAAAGAGAAAACAGAATCCAAATAACTTTGCACACAGTGTCCTGCGTGCTCCCTCAGCTGGACACCACGGCCACAATGGGTGAAACCGAACTGTGTCACTGTTCCATTGCTGGCGTGTGCCCAGTTTACTGCTTTCTGTAGAATTACCTGCTTTTAGGAGGCACTTGTGAAGTATTCAGGGATAATATGGATGCAAATGAACATATACCGTGTGTGCGTGTGTGTGTGTGTGTGTGTGTGTGTGTGTGATGACTAGACAAATGTGACCCAAAAAAACTGACATGTGACCAAAAGTTGATTGCTAAACACAGGAGAAGGATGTTTACGAATGAGTCCTACTTTTCTGGAGATTCAAAAAATTTCAAAATAGTAAGTTGAGATAAAGAGCTAATTAGCAATCAGCACGACAGAGTCGCAGAGGGAAAAAGCAGTTCATTTTAAACTCTTAATCTCCCTAGGAAGTGCAGGTGTCTCTAACAGTTTTTGTTGATGAACCCAGCACAGTGGACGGGGATATGCCCAGCGTAAGGAGCTGTGTGGCTCTACTAACAGTGCACGGGACACGGTTCATGCAGTTTGTCACTCACCATGGGCAGGCCTGGGAAGTGAGGCCAGTGAAGGGACCAGGGTCACACATGTGTCGTTTCCATCTCCATGATCATACTGAAATCAAAGCGTGATTTTTAACAAAGGAGTTGTCAGATGTCGGCTCTGGGCCCACTAAGATGGTTCCCCCCAACACCAGGCCCACTGGATGGGAGGAGGCTGTACACCTGAGCCTGGCAGCAGCAGTGACAGGTGTGTGCCAGGATGACAGTAGCCACCTGGCCTTACAGCAGTGGTGGGAAGAAATGTCTTAGTAAAACCAGGGACTTTGTCCAGGTGGCCTCCAGGATACCGTGGAGAGGGCCACCACCTGCTGCCACTTTAGGATAAAGGCAAAGGCATTTCGGTGCACCCTCTAATTCAGTGCCCTCAGACACAGGTTTTCTCTGGTCAGCAAGCACATGAAGAAAATATATATGTTCCTGCTAAGTTTGCTGCCTTTGAGGTGAAGAATTTATTCTACACATGTACGTAATATTGGTATTAAAATGTCCTTTCTTTGCCCTGGCCGGTGGCTCAGTTGGTTGGAGCGTTATCCTATACATCAAAAGGCCACGGGTTTGATCCCTGTTTGGGGCTCAGATGGGAGGCAACCGATCAATGTTTCACTCTCTCTTTCTCTAAAAATCAATAAACATATCTTCAGGTGTGGATTAAAACAAAAGTCCTTTATTTTATGAAAAGATATTGACAGGCTCGGGAAACTACAGAGCTGGCATCCTTACATGGACCTGTACCTTCAGCATTTTTGCTCTTCCCAGGCAAAGCTCAGGAAATGGGCTACAATAGAACTCAGGGGGCACCAGCCCTGGGAAGGGGGCCACCTCTCACAGGGCTTAGAACCTGTTCACTCAAGGATAGGGCCCTACTGGATTTCTGAGCCACCCCAGGACACAGTGGGCAACAAAGGGCACACCTGCAAGCTTCCCTGACCACATGCCCTAGAGAACCCCAAGCGTTTACTCAAGAGGAGAAGTCTGCAAGCTTGTGAATGAAAGGGCTTGGAAACAATACCTCAAAATGCTCTTTACAGGCTCCGTAGAGAGAACACAAGCCTACACTGTCCCTCAATACGTCTCTAGTCTGTGATCAATTACAGAGATACATACTGGGGAATGCATTTACCTCTGCACATCCTTTATCTTGTAGCAGTATGTCCACTTGGGTCAAGTATTTCCTTCTTAACTCATCTTTCAAAGGGCTCCAAGGCACTGCAGGCTGGTAAAAGAGAAGTCAGCATTCTTAAGAGATTTTGGGGATGGATGAGCTCTTGGATTCTGAAACAAACTGGCAAACTCATTAATGCGCAAATCTTTAAATGAAGTTCCTCAAAGTCATCTTTCCATTTCTTGCTGGTACCAGGACAAAGTGGTCCAGCCCCTCTGGAAATCCACCTGACCAGGAATCTGACCTTAGGGAATTTACCAGTGGAACAATCCAAAAGTTAGAAGATAAAACATGCAGGGGTTTATGACAGCATTACTAGAGCAGAAAGAAAAGTAAGTAAAACAATCTGAATATTCTTAGGTGAGTTCAGGATTCAGCTACTGAAACCGACCCCGATCTGTATGTTTTATAAGAAAAGAAGTTCAGTGTTCCAACCCAGGAGGCAGGAATGGTAGCCTCTCACCTGCCTCACACTGAAGACAGTGGGTCTCAATCTCCTCCCTCTGCGGCTGAGGGGGGTGAGGACTGGACTGGGGACGCAGATGTGGGTAACACAGACACGCATTACTCAGTGTGTCCCTACTGTGGGGCTGCCTAATTCCTGTCACTGCCACCACCCCTCCACTATATTCACCAAGCACTGCTTCCCTCCTCGGGGTCATTACCTTATTCTAATTAGACGCTCAAAGCCACACATGGGTGTATGAGCAAACCCATGCACAAAAAGAGCGATTTCAGAGGGAAACCACGTGCCTGCAACGTTAGCATCTGATCCGGGCCAGGGAAGATGCTCCATATTCTGTGTGTATTCTCATCTATCTCAACTAAGTGGGAAGGTGAGAAGCAGATTCTATAAGGAGACGGTGGCTTCCAGGACCACTGGGGCATGCTGGGAGACAGACACAAAACAAGGGCCTGCCGGAGTATGTGACCTCATGACTCAATGGGCTTTAAGGGCTCACCTAGAAATATTCCCTAGAACACCATCTTATGACATTGCCTCTACGGAGGTAGACCTACTTAGGACCCAACTTTCAGTATTGCATGTTCACTCAAGGCAAATGACATAGTGTGAACCATAGCTGTGATTTTTCTGTGTGCAGAGAGAACAGCACCCAACATCTATGTACATTCAGTAAATCAGACTTGAACTTGAACTTGGTTAGTGATGGCTGTCAAGTGATAGATTTGCTGCCTAGGGGAACTGAAAGGGGGATGACAGACATAAAGGGTGAGATTAGCAAAGAGCAAGCCTCAGAAGAGGAAAGTACAGGTAAGAGGGTGTTGAACCTGCACCCCAAATCCCGACTGTCTCTTCATTACAAAAGGCGGATCTTACCATTAAGGCCCCAGCAGCCAGATCTTCCTGGTATAAAGTTGCATCAACATCACTGCTTTTTGAATCTAAAAGCAAAAAAAAAGGAAATTTCAACCAGAATTTTTAAGAAAGCTTGTATTTTTCTTTCAAGGATGGTTTTTGTATCACTTGAGCGTGTTCTACGGTAAAAATTCCAATAGCTTCAAGCGTGCTCCCTCTAGTTGGGATGCAGCCGTCTGCCACGGTTCCTGAAAATCAGTAATGCAGAGACCCCACCAGAACAGGAGCTGCCTGGAGCGGTGCAGACAGGGAAAAGCAGCTTTTATAGCATTTCTAGCTCTCTCAATGACCTCTGATCCTAGAAGCCGTGTCCCTCTAGCCCAGTGGAAAGTTTGTGGAAGTTAGCAGTTCATACCACTTAAGGGCAGACCTTAGGTCTTATTAAATTCTTGACATTAATTTTTTTGTAAAAAGTTAAAAAAATGAGGTGGGGATGAGGGGCATGTGTTCATTATTTTAGAATATTTGAGTACTGTTTATGTGTCAAGTAGCACAGTGCAAGGCAGCTCCTATGGGGAGCTAGGGAGGAAATAATAGGACACTTAAAGATGTTCTACCTTTTGCCCTAACCGGTTTGGCTCAGTGGATAGAGCGTCGGCCTGTGGACTCAAGGGTCCCA
>NW_005363609.1:1642220-1646280 GCF_000412655.1 Myotis brandtii | reverse complement strand
CCCTTCCTCTCTGTAAAAAATCAATAAAATATATTAAAAAAAAAAAAAGATGTTCTACCTTTTAAAACAGACCTTAGAAAACGCCACAGTGAGGAATCTAGAGCTTAAATGCTGTAACAGGGACATGTCAGGCCCAGCCCCTCGGGTTCTAGCCCAGGGCACACTCACCCTCGCCCAGGTCCTGTGTGTAGGGCACGGGCAGCTCGTCACCTCCAGCTGTGGCTTGCATGGCGCCATCTCTCCTGCCGACTGTCTGCTCCGGGGAGCCCTCAAAGTTCAGAAAGTGAGAAAAGACACGTTCGTTTCAGTCACAAGACATTTCAAAGCCACTGTAAAGTAACAAGCCTCCAGCCCTTCCATTCACATATGGGAGAACAGGGGGTTTCACAAAGTTTCTCTTCTAGCACATTCTGGGATCAAAGGCCTCAAAACTTCTAGTAGATGGTCAAGGTTCCCCTTGGAAAGGAAACAAGCTTTCTTTCTCTAGCTGTGCCCATGGCAGCTACTTCAAAAGCCACTTGGATGGTGAGGGACGGAGCAGGCAAAGCGAGAAGCCAAGGCCCGAGCGAAAGGGCCTGACCTGGCCCTCGTATGGAAGCAAATGAAAAAACAACACGAAACAGGACAACACTGTCACTAGGTCCTCAGGTAGAACCCAAAGTTCAAGAGGCCCCTGGGGGACTTCGTGTGACCTCGATGCTGTGAGGTCTACAACTCCTTTACAAGCTTCAGCCGGTGGAGTGGCCCTGCGAGCGCAACCAGGTGAAGACTTGCAAGATCAGGAGTGAGGATGTGGGGAGGCCCAGCCCTGTAGGGACAGCCCCGAGGCATCGTTGCTAAGGGCCTGGGTAACAGAATCCTGCCTGGTGGACTTGACAGAGTTATTTGTGGCTGCTGTGTCTGGAGGTGTGGCAGAACTTGGTTTGAGAATTATGGGGAAGTAGCCAATTCTCATCAAATCCTATGTACTGGCAGCTCTGGAGTCTACAAAGAGAACCCAAGTTGTGTGGTAGGACCCAAGTGGCCTAAGTAAACAAGCCCACAGCCCCCAAGCAGCAATCTCAGAGAGGGGGCGGGGGGCAGGGATTGAGTATTTGGGTGTCTTCGAAAGGAGAAGGTAGATTTGGGCATAATCGCCCCTGGCAATTCTAGGTTGTAGACATCTGAATTGTCATCACTGACTACGCCCCGCTGTCTAATTCTAGGAAAGGGGTTTAAAATTCTGTATACCCCAGGTAGGGGAGGTATCTACACTTTAAGCAAAACCCTTAAATATCCAGATGAGAACATTTTCCCACCAGGACCACCAAGCACTGGTCTGATTGGGAGGCATCATTATTATGTATAATTTAAAAAGCACATATCTGTCGACCTCCATGGCGGCCTGCCCCTTATAACACAGAACTGAGAAGCTGTGACACAGACCACGTGGCTAGTAAAGCCTAAAATATTTATCATCTGGGCCTTTACAGCAAAAGTGTGCTGACCCTGATTTGCAATAAAGGAAGGTGTGAACAGCTAAATACCTATCGACAAGAGAGCAGTTTTAATGGAAGAGAAGTGTTCACAATATATATTAAGTAGGGGAAAAAGGGTAGAAATATGTATAATTAAATATATGTGTATTATAATGAGGAATCATGTTATATTAAAGTATTATTTGTGATTATCTAGAGAAATCAGGTCAATTTTAAGTACACAGTTATATGTATTTCTAACAGACAGTTCTACGATAAAATGTATTATGAGTGTCATTAAAGTAATTAATCAGGGAGAAATCTGACTTCTGAATTGCTGTTAATGGCTTTGGAAACCTAACACTGAGGTTTTCATTCTGAGCACAGAATCCCCAGCCGAGAAGCGGTGATTAAGAAACATCAGACATCCTTGCAAATGTTACTATCGTGGAAGACTGAGTAGCAGGAAGGCAGCTGTATCGGCGCCTCCCATGGACATAACGTGGGCAGAGCTGCAGTGTCCACGGATGAACTCGGGGAAAACAAACCAACCACAGCTGGACTTTTAAAAGGTGGCACAACGTGGAAGGAAAGAATCGTGACGCTGCCCACGGCATCCTCTCCCTACTCTCTCTCCGCCCCTTTCAGAAGAAGCAAGGAGGCATTTTTCTTTCCTAGAAGGACCTGGACTTGGTCTTTTCTATAAGAACCCAACTAGCAAGCTCACAACTGTGGCTGACGTGTGGGGTGGGGAGAGGTCTGTCCGGCTGGCCCAGCTGTGCATGTGGTAGCCTATGGTAGAGGCTATGGTAGAGGAGACACCGGGGGACAGAAGGGCTTAAGCACCACACAGCTCCTCCTTGAACTTGACAAACAACAGAAGAAATGCTTCTCAGTAAGTCCTTAGAAACAGGAAAATAGGGTTTCTATTTTCCATGGAAGGGCCCTGCGGTGGCTGCTGGTACTGTTACAGCTCACCCACCCTTTATTCACATCAATACCCCTCCACAGCGGGCGGGTGGTGGCAATAACATGTGACATTAAATACCTGGATCTGTCCTTTGCTTTTCTCCTTTTCTAGTCTTCCACCCCAAATTCTCAATCCTCGAGAAAAGAAATAAAATAAAATTACCACTGAAGTAATTCTGAACACGGAGTTTCTGTTTAATCTGCACTCAAAGAAAACCACATGACAGGCTAAAGAAAAGCATAATATTAAAACCAAGCCGTATTTCTGATCATCTGCTGCTCTTCATCTTTGTGAAGTTCATAAGAACCCAACTAGCAAGCTCACAACTGTGGCTGACGTGTGGGGCGGGGAGAGGCCTGGCCCAGCTGTGCATGTGGGGGTCCAGTTGTCAGAATCCCTCAGCCTATGGTAGAGGAGACACCAGGGGACAGAAGAGCTTAAGCACCACACAGCTCCTCTTTGAACTTGACAAGCAACAGAAGAAATGCTTCTCAGTAAGTCCTTAAAAACAGGAAAATAGGGTTTCTATTTTCCATGGAAGGGCCCTGCGGTGGCTGCTGGTACTGTTACAGCTCACCCACCCTTTATTCACATCAATACCCCTCCACAGCGGGCGGGTGGTGGCAATAACATGTGACATTAAATACCTGGATCTGTCCTTTGCTTTTCTCCTTTTCTAGTCTTCCACCCCAAATTCTCAATCCTCGAGAAAAGAAATGAAATAAAATTACCACTTAAGTAATTCTGAATATGGAGTTTCTGTTTAATCTGCACTCAAAGAAAACCAAATGACAGGCTAAAAAAAAGCATAATATTAAAACCAAGCCATATTTCTGATCATCTGTTGCTCTTCATCTTTGTGAAGTTGAAAGTTTTCTTTTTTTAAAACCAAGATTAGACAAATATTTGCCGTTAATGAAAATCTCTACCTAGTGTCAGGAACCCCAGGAATCAGCGTTTTAACAAGCTCTCCAGATGGTCTTCTGCATGCTAACGTGCGACTGCTATCAAGGTGTTTAGGTGCTTCAACTGCTGTTCTCATCAAAATGGGAATCGGAAATGAGTCTTTGCTGGTGAAATTAGTGGTATTGGAGATACATGAACTGGCAAAATATTCCAGGCACGGCCCATTCTTACTGAAGCCTGTAGGAATGATTCCTACAGAGCCCTGTGTCCTGCCCAGGATACCTTACCTTCTGCTTGTGCCAACTTTCACCCAAGGTGTGGCTGGGAAGGTAAAGATAGAGGACTTCCTTTAAGAGCAGGTCTTGTGAACCTTTTTTGCCTGTCTTACCCAACACATGGCAGAACTGGATCTGAGGTTGGCTTTCATTAGTAAGAACGAGTTGGTAAGGCTGAATGGGAGGAACTGACATCACCCAGTGCAAATTTCCTCAGCTATTTACCAAAGAGAACCCATGAAAAGTAAGTTTGCAACACCAACTATTAAACAGTTAACCGTAAATACTGAGAAGGGGGAGGCGGGGATTCCGTACCCTGGGGCGTCTCGTAGGTCAGCGTGGACATTTGCACCACCGGGGCATCCTCGAAGGGTTGGTTGTACTGCAGGAGAGCAAGGGGCATCACGTCGGGTCCGAGGGAGCCAGGAGCCCCTGACCTGGGCGGAGGAGAG
>NW_005363609.1:1640760-1641444 GCF_000412655.1 Myotis brandtii | reverse complement strand
AGCCCCCCTCCCTCCCCTAACACCCAGCCCCAAACTCCACGTCCCCTCCCCGCCGCTTCCCTCCTCACCCCAGCCCCCAACCCTGTCTTCCCCTTCTTCGCCGGCCCCGCGCCCCTCCCAGCGGGCCGGTGGGGGACCGACCTTCTCTAGCAGCTGCTGCATGTGCCTCTGGAAGCGGTGGCGGCTTTTCTTGAGCTTCTGCATCAGCACGTCGTCCCCTGAGACCTCGCCCTCCATGGCGCACGGAGACCCAAACCGGGATTCCTGCAGGAAAGCGTACTGGGAGCCTTTCCCCGCGTCCAGGTTCAAATAGAGACCCCGCCCTTCCGGCCCGCCCCTCGGGTTTCCCATTGGCTAGTGTGGAGAGGCTGGGCGCTGATTGGGCCTTTCAAACACGGTAACTGAGCTTTTGCCCGGCCAATCGCGCCATCAGTTTATGTTGTTCATTATATTCCACAAATGAGTGAGATCATGTGATATTTATCTTTCTCTGACTGGCTTATTTCCGCTTAGCTCAATGCTCTCCAGGGCCATCCATGCTGTTGCAAATGATAAGAGTTCCTTCTTTTTTAAAACAGCGTAGTATTCCATTGTGTAGATGTGCCACTGTTTTTTAATCCACTCATCTGCTGATGGGCACTTAGGCTGTTTCCAAATCTTAGCTACTGTAAATTGTGCCGCTAT
>NW_005363609.1:1637343-1640558 GCF_000412655.1 Myotis brandtii | reverse complement strand
TCGGGCTGCTCGCGTCCCTGGTAATCAGCAGCGCCGCGCGGGAACCCTGCGAAGTGCGTATAATTCCCCCCGTTGTGCACATGGTGGCGGCCCCCTCACCCACAGGTCTCCCTGGGCCTTGGCTCCCTCGCGCTGTCGCGAGAGCCAGGACCAAGAAAGAGAACACCCTCCCCCCAAATTACGAATACAAAAGGAGGCAGGCATTTAGAAAGAAGTACCGTACGCGTCACAGAATCCAGTGATGATTATTTTTCTTGTCCATTGGTTATGCTCATATGCATGCATACTAGTCCCCCTTTCATACCTCTCCCCCCGCTTCCCTCATAGGTTGGACAGTGTTCCATGCTTCTATGTCTCTGGTTCTATTTTTGTTCATCAGTTTATGTTGTTCATTATATTCCACAAATGAGTGAGATCATGTGATATTTATCTTTCTCTGACTGGCTTATTTCCGCTTAGCTCAATGCTCTCCAGGGCCATCCATGCTGTTGCAAATGATAAGAGTTCCTTCTTTTTTAAAACAGCGTAGTATTCCATTGTGTAGATGTGCCACTGTTTTTTAATCCACTCATCTGCTGATGGGCACTTAGGCTGTTTCCAAATCTTAGCTACTGTAAATTGTGCCGCTATGAACATAGGGGTGCATATATCCTTTCTGATTGGTGTTTCTGATTTATTGGGATATATTCCTAGAAGTGGGATCACTGGGTCAAATGGGAGTTCCATTTTTAATTTTTGAGGAAACTCCATACTGCTTTTCACAGTGGCTGCACCAGTCTGCATTCCCACCAGCAGCGCATAAGGGTTAGGAAACTCCATACTGTCTTCCACAGTGGCTGCACCAGTCTGCATTCCCACCAGCAGTGCACGAGGGTTCCTTTTTCTCCACATCCTCTCCAGCACTTGTCATTTGTTGATTTGTTGATGATAGCCAGTCTGACAGGTGTGAGGTGGTACCTCATTGTTGTTTTGATTTGCATCTCTCGGATGATTAGTGACTTTGAGCATGTTTTCATATGTCTCTTGGTCTTCTGTATGCCCTATTTTGAAAAGTGTCTATTTAGGGCCTTTGCCCATTTTTGATTGGGTTATTTATCTTCCTTTTGTTAAGTTGTATGAGTTCCCTATAAATTTTGGAGATTAAACCCTTATTGGATATATCATTGGCAAGTATGTTCTCCCATGCAGTGGGCTTTCTTGTTGTTTTGTTGGTGGTTTCTTTTGTTGTGCAGAAGCTTTTTATTTTGATATAGTCCCATTTGTTTATTTTCTCCTAGTTTCCATTGTCCTAGGAGCTGTTTCAGTAAAGATATTGCTATGACATATGTCTGATATTTTGCTGCCTATGAATTCTTCTAAGATTTTTATGGTTTCCCGTCTTATGTTTAAGTCCTTTATCCATTTTGAGTTTATGTTTGTGTATGGTGTAAGTTGGTGGTCTAGTTTCATTTTTTTTGCATGTATCTGTCCAATTTTCCCAACATCATTTATTGAAGAGACTGTCTTGACTTCATTGTATGCTCTTGCCTCCTTTGTCAAATATTAATTGAGCATAATGGCTTGGGTCGGTTTCTGGGTACTCTGTTCGGTTCTGTTGGTCTATATATCTGTTCTTGTGCCAGTACCAGGCAGTTTTGAGGATAGTGGCTTTATAATATAGCTTGATAGCTGGTATTGTGATCCCTCCAACTTTGTTCTTCTCAAGATTGCTGCAGCTATTTGGGGTCTTTTTTTTTTATTACAGATGAATTTTTGGAGAGTTTGTTCTAGGTCTTTGAAATATGCCATTGGTATTTTAATGGAGATTAAATTGAATCTATAGACATTAAAAAATATTTTTAACCTCCTAGCACGCCGTTTTCGTTCATATTTGTTATTGCATACTTGGCCTCTTCATTGGTATTAATTTTGTAGTATTTTCTCTTAAGTATTTTCTATACTTAAGAGATAATTGTCTTTCCTCGATATGGTTGACCGAATTCCATGCATATTTTAGAAAAGTTGTATTCAGCTTCGTAACTCAGTCATATTCATGTGCTTGTCCTGATACGATTATCATAGCATGTGATAGGGGGATCTTCACCTCCCCAAAGCTTGCTCCCCAATCCGATCATGCCAGCCAGCAGAAATGAGGGGAGAAGCGGCCAGTGAGGACTTCAGGGCTCACGTAGTGTAAGTGGCCAGGAAAAGCATCGTGATGGACACAGATGTGCTGCCCAGATCCACCTTCAAGATGCCCCTGCTGCTGGGAGGGCTGCCTGCAAGTGCCCTCCCAGGTGCAGAGAGTGAGGTCTGCAGCCCCTGAGCTCCCTTTGGAAGCCTCGCAGGCAACCCATCCAGCCTGTCCAATCTCAGTTCTCTCCTTCCCTTCCACAGGTGCCTGACCGAAGGGCACTCCCTAATAAACATTCTACACACGAACTCTGTCCCATTCTGCAGCCTGGAGAATCCAACCTGGCTGCAGGTGCCACAGAATCTACACATTCAGTTTGTAGCTTTTTCAGTTTTCACACAAGAGCTGAGGTTTTTTTCCTCCTCCCTTCTAGAAAGTGTTGAGAAATTGAACGTGCTGGTCCTTCCGCCCTGTCTGCACACTCAAGTTAGTTTTCAAATGTTTAAGTGTCACATTTAAAGACTTGAGGCCTTGGGTAACATTTTCTTTTTCTTCTCTTTTAAGGCTTGGAAAACTTTCTCTTCTGTGACTAAAAAGCGTGATTGTGACCCTTTAAAAAATATATATTTTATTGATTTTTTACAGAGAGGAAGGGAGAGGGAAGAGAGTTAGAAACATCGATGAGAGAGAAACATTGATCAGCTGCCTCCTACACACCCCCTACTGGGGATGTGCCTGCAACCAAGGTACATGCCCTTGACCGGAATCGAACCTGGGACCCTCAGTCCGCAGGCCAACGTTCTATCCATTGAGCCAAACCGGTTAGGGCGATTGTGACACTTTTGAAAATTGGCCTCTCTTAGGTCCTGGTCCTTACTCCTGGGAAACCACACCCAGGTTCCAAGGCTTCACTGTCTGTCCAAGGATCTGCTCTGTCTCAGGGGCTCATGGGCAGATTGAGAAGAAGCATTTCTCAATCTCAAGTTCATGTCTTAAATGAAAGGTCCGAAAACGTACCTGCTTTGGCCAATCCTCTCTAAACGAGCCAAAGCCGGTGCATTGGTCCTTGTCCTCAAGCTTGGTCTCCCAGTCCTCTCTGACT
>NW_005363609.1:1580585-1637210 GCF_000412655.1 Myotis brandtii | reverse complement strand
CACTTCTGGCAGTACCTGCACAGCACCCTCTGCTGACTTGGCCAGAATTTTCAACCATCAAAGTGCTGTTTAAAATTATGTACAAAGGAAAAAATTCTCACTGGAGTTATTGTCTGCTCTCATAAAGTGTGTCAGAATTTTATAAAATTTTATACAATAAATGGGGATTTGACTTTGGGTGGTGAACACACAGGGCAATATACAGATCACATGTCATATAAATGTATAGTTGAAACCTATATGACCCTATTAACCAATGTCACCCCAATAAATTTAATAGAATTTTTTAAATGAAGGTTTATTCTGCATAGAGTTGCCATGCACATAATTCTATGTTGGAAAGGTGTGGAAATGTCATCACCTGCCTGTGGCTGAACAAGCACAGCTTTTGGATGGTCCCAGCATTGACATAGAAACTGCTATGTGACAGCAAAACCATTGCTCTGAGATGAATTATCAACCACAAGCATCAATCCCTCAAAATAAAGGGCTCAACTCTCTTCTGTCCCTTCAGTCCTTACTTAAGATTAGATTTTCTGTTAATAATATTACTAGTATTTCATCTCCCATCTTAATCTTTTTATATTCAGCCTCTGTTACTGTTGCTTTGAATGTTTTTATTTCTTGAGAGAAATAAGAGTTTTCATGTATCTCTTATTTATCACAATTATTTCTTTAATTTTTTAAAAAAAATTTATTTCAGAGAGAGGAAAGGAGTGGGGAGAGAGATTATGGAAACAGAGGGACTGGAAAGTAGCCGACAAGTTGACTTTCCAAAAGTTGTCAGTCAAACCTCACAAAATGTGTTTATTCTTTGATTTAATGAGTCTCCCTTTTCAGATATATCCTAAGTAATCAAGGATGTTGGCCAGGATTTAGCTGTGGGATCTGTAGTGAAGCATGTTTATAAAGTCCAACAGGAGAAGCAAAGTTGAGTAAATGGTGATACCTATCTATGTTCCACTAAAACTGTTCCACTAACAGTTTTGAAGAATGATATTTCTTGTCATCTTAAATGTATGTGATTGTGCTTTAGTATAATGATTAAAAATGTGTATTATAAGTCTGCATTTAAACAATATCCATTGTATGTTTTAAAAATCTGAATATGTACCAGTATGTATCAAAATGTTACCAGTGTTACTACTGGATGATGGGATTATGGATTATTTTTAGTAGTAATTTTCCTCATCTGCATTTTCTGGAATGAACATATATTCTGCAATTATGAGCATGCATTACTTATGTAATGAAAACACAGCAGAACAAATCATGTGTTTTTACTTTGGCTCTACAAAATTAGAGACCATTCACCCAAATAGGACACGCATGGCTCAAACATTCTAAAACTGCTGTCATACAACATTTTATCATAATGATACCTCACCTCCCAGCTTTTACCCAGAAATGCTTTTTCCTGGGAAAAGTAGGCCTCCAGCTCTTTTGGTTGATGTTCCCACCTCAGGTTCATGTGGTGGGAAATTGCTTTTTATTCTTCACCTTAGGCTTTTTGCAATGCAAATACACTCTTCAGGTCATGATTAATGCGTTTTAATGGGCTATCCATTTTAAAAAATCAATAAAAAGAATTAACATTAAAAATAGAAGGCAATTAGATTGATTTGGATGACCTATTTTTAATAAATCCCATTATTTATGGATCTGAAAACTCTCAGGACCTCTTTCTCTGGAGCCTTCAAGAATTAACTCTTCTGTTATTATCATTTTAAAACAGGAGGCACCAGGTTAATTAATAATTTGCTAAATACTTTTCAAAAAAAGGACCTTCCTTAGAAATATTCCTAATTGCTACTCTCCTTTCTTCTTTTCTCAACCCATTTTAGTTCCTTCTTACCACCCATGGTTTATTGGAGTAAGTTTGAAAAAGAAGAAACTTTGTTCTGTTTCTTGAAAAGTTTTGGTGTATGCAGTCCTTACTTAAGATTAGATTTTATGTTAATAGTATTACTAGTATTACATCTCCCATCTTTATCTTTTTATATTTAACCCCTGCTACTATTGCGTCTAATGTTTTTAATTTTCTTGCAATAAATAAGAATTTCTGTGTTTTTCTCATTTATCATAATTATTTCATTTTTTAAATATATAACTATATTTTATTGATTTTAGAGAGGAATAGAGAGGGAGAGAGAGATAGACACATCAATAATGTGAGAGAATAATTGATTGGCTGCCTCCTGCACACCCCACACTGGGAATGGTACCCACAACCCTGGCATGTACCCTGACTGGGAATCAAACTGCAACCTCCAGGTTCATAGGTCGATGCTCAACCTCTGAGCTATGTGGGCTGGGCTATCACAATTATTTCTTAACAGAATTTAGGTGTGTATGTGTGTGTGTTTAGGAATTCTCACTTATTTTCTCATTTTAAATGTCTTGCTTATATCCCAGATTTTTTCTATTGCTGAATGGAATATATACTTTAGAATTCTATGAATTCTCTTCGTTCTATAGTTTTGAAAGTATTTGACAGAAAAAAAATACTAATTCCCATTTCAATGGCCTGTAAGTAGTATTTTTACCGCATACTTGAATTTATTATGATAATATTATGTTCATTTGCAGCTATCCCTCTGAAATTAATAGTAAAATTTGCTAGTGTTCAGAGGAGAAAAAAACCCAAGAAACTGATGGAAAATGTCTCCTTTACCTGGAGCACTGCAGTAAGTGTCCTTGAGCCTGCCAGTCCCTGAGGGAACTGTGAGCTTCCATCCTGAAGGGTCCTTGGAGTTGAACTTAGTGTGCTTAAGAATATGAACATGCAAACTAAAACCAAGACCATGCCCATCATTAAGGCCGTGATGATGATAGCTCTCCCCTCCCATTTGGATCCTGCTAATTTTTATGGTGGGTTTATGGTTCACCAGGCTCTGGCATTGAGATGGTTAATTTTATGTCGACTGGGCTATGGGATACCGAGGTATTATCTGGTCAAACATTCGTTCTGGGTCTGTCTGTGAAGATGTTTTCAAGAGAAGCTGGCACTTGAATCAGTAGACTGAGAAAAGCAGATTGCGGTCCCCAATGTGGATGGGCGTCATTCAGTGTGTTGAGGACCTGAAAAGAACAAAAAGATGGAGGATGAGAGAATGTTCTCTCTCTGCCTGACTGAGTGACCTTGGACTTCTCCTACCCTTAGACTGGGACTTAAACCATCAGCCTTCCAGTTCTTGGGCCCTCAGGCTCATACTGGAACCTCACCATAGGCTCTCCGAGTCTCCAGCCTGGAATGGGCAGGTCAGGGACCGCTCAGCCTCCGTAATCATGTCAGCCAATTCTTTTTATAATCTCTTAAATTTGTTGAGGATTTTTTTTTAATGGTCTAAAACAGGGGTGGGGAACGTACAGCCCATGGGCCATATAAGGCCCGTGAAATCATTTGGTCTGGCCCTGCCAAGGCATTAGGAATGAATTAATTAAGTGTTTGACCAAATACAGCAGGCTAATTTTTTAACTTGATAACTTTGTATGTCCTGAGAATGATGTTATAAATAACCAAATGGCCCTTGGCAGAAAAAAGGTTCCCCACCCCTGGTCTAAAATATGGTCAATCTGGGCTTCATGGCTGTGCTCCCGCCAGGAAGGGGAGCTGGGGCCAGCTCTGTGTTCGTCAGGTTTCACATTTTGTGCTTTCTCTGTTGATTTTTCTTGGTTACATTATCAAGTGGTTTGTATTTTCTTCTTAATTTTTCAAAGTACTAACTCTTAGATTTATTTATTAGGCCTACACATTTCATATCTTTTAATTGATGAGTTTTTAATTTTACATTTTATGTATTCTCTTTGCCTTACACTTTTTGTTGTCATCTAGCTTCTTGATGGGATTGTCTGCTTAATTATCTTCATTCTTCCCTATTTCATGATGGAGATGTTTAAAACTGGAATTGTCCTTGGGGCCAGCAGCACATGTGAGTGGACTTAGGGCCAGGCTGCCTGGGTTGTGACTTAGGGAAAGGTGCCTCTGCTTTCTCATCTGTGGGTAAGAATAGTGCCCTCCTCATAGGGTTGTGATGAAGATTAAATGCAATGATACTTTAAAACTCCTCGGTATCTACTACATGTGACTGGGACTTAAGCATTGATTCAATTGATTCCTTAATAGTTGCCGAGTGTGCCATTGCATGCATGTATCATCTTTTATTCCATGACTCCCTACTGATGAGTAGATGGTTTGCATTTTTGATCTCCAACTACCAAGAAAACACAGAGCTCTGCATTTCCTTGCACAGGCGTGCCACATATTGAGAAGTGCGAGGAGTGAGCAGAACGGATCCACAGAGAATGCAGGGCTACAGGCATATCCACATGACATTTGATGGACATTGACAAAATGCCCACCTTGGGGGAGGGTCTACCAATTCATAGTCCTACAGTGTCTTCCTCAATACAATGTGTTATCAGAATCTTTCATCTTTGCTAATCTGATAGGTAAACTCTTATCTCATTTTAATTTTCCTTATTATGTTGAGTATATTTTATAAGTGTAATGGCCATCACTTTTCCATTTTTCTGTAAAGTTTTTTTTTTTGTCTTTGCACATTATATGCTCTGCTCAGGGTATCAATGGGGCTCATACATGGTCCTGATTGAATGACTTTGTGTTAGAAAATGTAAGGGAATTGGGAGATGGATCCTGGGGCAATCCACTTCCCGAAGTGGGTAATAAAACTAGTAAAAACAATAACACTATTCATTGAGGAGAAACTGTGCTAAACAGTTTACATATATTGTATCTGTTTGTGATCTCAACAAAGGAGGGAGATGACCTGTTTTGAAGTCTCAGTTCTGCAATTTTTAACCAAGGCCACCTTGGGCAATTGAAATGAACCTCAGTCATGTCATCTATAAAATACGAGGAGTATCTAGTACATAGAGTGATAGAAATGAAATAAAACAAGCTAGGTAGGAGCACCTGGCACAGTGCTTGCATAAAGTGTAATGGTGCTAAGCAGAGTAATTTGCTAACAATGCAGATGTGGGGCTAGAGAACAGGCAGAAGAGGAGAGTTACTTCCAAGTCACATCGTGATGCCATGAGTGGCAATGACAGGAGAATGTCCATCCAAGGTGTGAGGTCAGGAAAGACAGGTGGGTGGAGACGCCCTTTTCCATTTAAACTTCCCCAAATCATGGTTTTTCTGAGGCCTGGAAAACACTTCCAACTTATTTCAGAGAATAACTTTTGGATCTAGCTTTAAGAGTTTTATTTAAAAAGCCAAATGGAATCCAAGTATTAGTACAAGTATGAGGGCAGAGATTTCTAAATGGTTCTGGAACAGGGACTTCAGTTAAATTACTTTCCTTCTCTGTTTGGAGGGCAACACGCTTTTGCATTTTCCAGGTGTCTGCTTTGCTCTTTCATTCTTGGCTTTTACGGGACACCTACCCTGCTGCGGATGGAGCCTAATGGACTATTTTGCCCCAAGAGTTCTGACAATATCACCCTTCTTTGCCACAACTTTGAATAGCTATGAGCAGAGAATGCTGCCTTTCAGCCTGTGGCTTCCCTCCGTACCCATGTGTAAGACTTTTGCTAACCTTTCCAATGGCTCTGAGGATTATGGGAAGGAATTTTCTAAGCCATGGTGGTGCCATGAGTTCCATTCCCTCAAGCAGCTCATCTGTGGGGAGATGAGATTCAGCTCCCGTCCCATTTATGGTGGAGATTATATACCCACTTTGATGCTCTTATTTGAAGACAACTTTCAGGAAAAGGGGAATGTCCATTAAGGTCACAGAGAGGGTCACTGGATGTGACACTAACATTGTGGAAGTTGGGCTCATATATCCCATTGCTGGGAAGCACAGGTAGCAAGGGACCTGATTTCATTATTCATGGAAACAGTTAGACCTGTTGCAGGTCAAGAGGGGAGTCATGACTGTCAGACCACCTGAAAGAGCCCCGTTGCTACTCACCCACCTTGATCTTACCTACAATTCCACTCTATTGAGAAACGTGGGCGAGAACTGTTGGGAACATAGTTGTCACCCAGCCACGGCTGTACTTTATGACTGTAGGAGAACCTTCCCTTCTCCCTGCTTGTTAGAGGGACAGGACCCTGGACAGTGCTGTCTTGTCACTGAAATAATGGTGACAATAAGCATACTGTTTTGTTAAATCTTTTCCCTTTTGAATGTAAGATCTATCATCACAGAGCACTGTACAAAACATCCATGGGTAGTGGAAAAATACTCATGAGCAAACACCCCTGGAAACCCACCAAGATCAAGGAATAGGACACTGTCTGCACCCCAGAAATTAATTTGTGCCCTGCCCACTCAGGTGGTCCCTGTCCTGACTTTGCGCTAATACATCCTCATTCTGCTCTAGTTTTGCACGTGTGACTGCACCCCTAAACAATGAGGTGACTTGGCCAGATTCTGAGCTACGTAGATGTGGATACACACTGCAGGTTCTTTTGTACTGTGTTGCTATCTGGGTTAGTTTCCCAGGAAGAGGACTCTGAGACAGAGTTTAAAGCAGGACGTCTATATACCCACTTTGATGCTCTTATTTGAAGACAACTTTCAGGAAAAGGGGAATGTCCATTAAGGTCACAGAGAGGGTCACTGGATGTGACATTAACATTGTGGAAGTTGGGCTCATATATCCCATTGCTGGGAAGCACAGGTAGCAAGGGACCTGATTTCATTATTCATGGAAACAGTTAGACCTGTTGCAGGTCAAGAGGGGAGTCATGACTGTCAGACCACCTGAAAGAGCCCCATTGCTACTCACCCACCTTGATCTTACCTACAATTCCACTCTATTGAGAAACGTGGGCGAGAACTGTTGGGAACATAGTTGTCACCCAGCCACGGCTGTACTTTATGACTGTAGGAGAACCTTCCCTTCTCCCTGCTTGTTAGAGGGACAGGACCCTGGACAGTGCTGTCTTGTCACTGAAATAATAGTGACAATAGTGGTGACAATAAGCATACTGTTTTGTTAAATCTTTTCCCTTTTGAATGTAAGATCTATCATCACAGAGCACTGTACAAAACATCCATGGGCAGTGGAAAAATACTCATGAGCAAACACCCCCGGAAACCCACCAAGATCAAGGAATAGGACACTGCACCCCAGAAATTAATTTGTGCCCCGCCCACTCAGGTGGTCCCTGTCCTGACTTTGTGCTAATACATCCTCATTCTGCTCTGGTTTTGCACGTGTGATTGCACCCCTAAACAATGAGGTGACTTGGCCTGATTCTGAGCTACGTAGATGTGGATACACACTGCAGGTTCTTTTGTACTGTGTTGCTATCTGGGTTAGTTTCCCAGGAAGAGGACTCTGAGACAGAGTTTAAAGCAGGATGTCTATTTGGGGGTGCACTTGGGATTGACCCCTGTGGAAGGGAGGGTATGGAAAGGGAGTGGACAGAGGAAGAAGTCAGTGGTGATGCCGACCCCAGGGCAGCTTCTGCCCACCACACAGGGCTCTGTGCTAGATGGTTCTTCTGATTGTCCCACATTGGACCAAGATGGCCAGGCCTTTTAATGCCCACATTGACCAACACCAGGTTCTTCATCCTTTTTTATGAATGAGGTCTTCAAATCTACTCTTCTTTTATTAGGCTATTTTTTACCAACCACCTGAATTTGAAATGAAACTGCAGTTGTTGGAATGTTTAGGGAAGGAATCTAGTGTCTGAATATTTGGGAGAAAAGAATTCCAATCTGAGATTTGGAACTAATGAGGCATTTCTGAGTTTGTCAGCAAGGCACAGTGTCCCCCTAGGCTTACCAGGGTTGGTTGGTTTGCTCGTTTTTGGTGAGGATCATTACTTACACAGCAAGGACCAAGCACTCTCTATCTGCAGCTCTGGGAACACGAGAATGCCCTGAGAATTCCGGGATGCAGAAGACATCGTTTCTGTTTCCCTAGAAGTCACAACACAAATGAAGTGGCAGTTGTGGTCACGGGGCATGTGACACAGAGAAGCAAAGGGTAGAAGTGGCTGGTGCCTGCTGAGAAAGGTTCTTGAACCATGAGTGCCAGAGTCGCACCTTCAAGACTGAGTGCAGGCATTAGCCAGGCAGGGAGATGGGAGAGAAAGTGAGCAGGTGGGAGGGCAAGTCAACATGCAAAGCCTGGAGGAGAGAAGGAGCATCAGGCACTGGGGGGTGGACAGGAATCCAGGTCCAAGGCTGTGACGAAGAGAGGACATGTGTTGGTCAGCCAGCTCACTGGTGTTCAGGTACAGCAGGAAGGAAGGAAGGTTGTAAGGTAGGTAGGCATCCAGTAGGTTGAGCCAGTCTGGCAAATAGCTTTCCCAGCTAGTGGGGCCATGCATTTGAGCTCATCTTGATGTAAAGCATCTTCCCTAATGTTGCCTGTGACACTACTTCTGCCTTGGGCCATCTTCACCACTTTTTCTTCATTCTCTTCCCTCATGCTCAGGAAGTTCCCATTCTGCCTAGAGCAGGCATTAGAGATCCAAGAACAGAAAACATCACAAAAGTAAAAAGAGACAATAATAAAGTAGCTGTTTGTGAAATGTCATCAGCTGGACCTGAATTTTGAGTTGGTGTTGACCAGACATCATGAATAAACCAGGAAAAGGTGTGATCTTGTAATTATGGGTGTGGCCAGGACACCAAGGAGTCATCTGAGCTAGGACAATTACTAAAATGCCCATTGTGTCGAAGCACCAAGGGTGTTCTTAAGATTGGCATAATCTTTGGAATCAGGGAAGCTAATGGCAAAAAAGAAAAAAAAAGTCGTAAAAATTCTCACCCTAAGTTTAGGGAATAGAGGGTGGGGAGGGAACTTCATTGTAAGGATCAGGTTAATTTTGATCCTAAACAGTTTATTCTTTCTTCCCACGTCGGTCGTAGGAGAGAAAGAAATTCTCAAAGTGGATTCTGTAACCTGTCCCTTTAAAGGACACATTAAGCACCCAGTCCTAAGTGGTTTTAAGCACACAGCATCACAGGACTTGATAAATAATTGATATAAATTAATGGCCAATGAAAGAAACATACCCTCACTGATCTATAATTACTGGAAGCATCCTCATATATTTTTCATAAAAGTGTCATTTCATGGCAGTTTTTTTCTCTAAAATTCAGTGTATTTGGAATTGAAATTGCTTTCAATAATGGCTTTCAATTGCTTTCAGTGGCGGGAGAGTCTCTGTCAATATGGGCATCAGAGAAGCCTATGATGTGGGTGCTCCCTTCTCATCTTCTGACTCCATTGGACTCTGACCCCAACTGGTGACACCACAGGAGACTTCGATGAGCAGGACTGCCTGTCCCACCATGCCTCGGGGAACCGCCCTGCTTTGGAAGCCGGGTCCAGGGTTGGCATGAGAGGAAGTTTTCAGCTCAGCCAACTGGTGGCTCCATTCCATTCCCTGCAAATAGAAGGAGAGTTGTGAAGGAAAGTCTCATATGCCTTTTCGTTCCTCCCTGCAGGGTGAGTAGGATGGGCCTGTTATTAGTCCATGGTGAATGACTTTCTGTTCCTTGACCCTAGAAATAGAATTGCTTACAGACAAGAGTCTCCTGATAAAGGAGACTTCTTCTCTCCAAGGTAAGGAAGGAGCTCAAGTTCCAGGGAATTGGAAGCTCAGGCAGAGAGCCTGTGTTTGATCTTAGTTCCACGTCATGGCGCGCAGCATGGCCATTGATGTCGGCCTCATGGTACACAGATGATCAGTCAGCCAATATTTATCATCGGTGCCAGGATCCAGGGGAGGCACAGGTGCTGTGCTAGTCACCACCTTCTCTAAGGTAAAGGTGTCTACACCGAGAAATCACATCACATAGGGACTTTTAATTTAGTTTTGCACTTGTTTCTGGTCTGCGGGAAAATGAGCAAGAGGCATTGAACATAGTTGAGTCTGGATGATTTACCCCATTCCAGGACTAGAAAAAGCTAGTCAGGGGCCCAAACAGTAAAAGCATACACCACTGTACCTGCAGTTACCAGGACTCCGCAATGATGCACATTCAGTCTTGGTTGTTGATTATAACATTTTTGTGTAAAGGCTAATGATGTATAAATTGGAGCTGATCCTTAACCCGAAGTCTGCAATTAAGAACATTCAAGGCCAAAAAAAAAAAAAAAAAAAAGAACATTCGAGGCCAGCACAGGTCTCATGGGACAAAAATCAAGGTGTTGGCAGGGCTGTGTTCCCCTCTGGCAGCCGTAAGGGAGAGAGAGAAACACCGATCAGCTGCCTCCTGCACATCTCCTACTGGGGATGTGCCCGCAACCCAGGTACATGCCCTTGACTGGAATCGAACCTGGGACCTTTCAGTCCGCAGGCCGACGCTCTATCCACTGAGCCAAACCAGTTTCGGCGGAATCCATTTCTTTATTTTTTTTTCAGCTTCCAGAGGCCACACACATTCCTTGGCTCCTGACCTCTTGTAGCATCTCTCTGATTGCACTCATTGTCACATCTCTGGCACTGTCTTTCCTTCCTGCCTCTTCCCCTTAAGGGGACCCTTGTGATTACATTGACCCCTTGGGTAATCCAGGAAAATCTCCCTATCTTAAGTCCAGCTGTTTAGCAACCTTAACTCCTCTTTGCCATGTAACCTGACGTGTTCACAGGTGCTGGGCATTAGGACATGGGCGTCTTTGTCGGGGCCATGTTTTGTTTACCATAGCAATCTAAATGGGATGCTTCTCAAGAGTCTACACTTTTGCTGCTCTTCAAAGACACTAACATCCCGCCGGTTCTGATGGTGTTGGCGAGAGGGTTTCTGCTGCACATGATGGTGAAGTAGAGGTAACGGGACCTCACTCTTCAGAAGTAACTGACTGCTTGGTCGATTCCTCTTATTTCTCTGACCCTGTCAGCCAGGCTTCCTGAGATTATAACATCCCTCCCCGCCTCTGCCATCTCTTGTTGGGATTAAATGGTTCCCTTTCCCCCATTTATAACCTGACCACTGGGGAAACTCAAGGATAACCTTCCTAAGAGACAAATCTGGCAATAACTCAGAGATAAAGCCCTTCAATGCCCACATTTTTGTAAGATAAATGCCACTTCTCTGCCAGGCTCCGGAAATTCCCCGCCCAGGTGCTCAATCTCCCCTCCCCCACCTTTACTGCAGACCCCAGCTGCACTGAGCTGTTTGCTCACTTGCATCTGGGTTTTGCTTCCTAGGAACACGGTGGGAGGGCAGTTTTTTCTCTCTCCCCCAGGCTATTGCAGTGCTACTTGGTCTTGTTGCCTTGGTGACTTCAATGTCCAGCATTAGGCCAGGATGTGGTTGGCACCGAGTCAGTGTTAGGCTGATGAATGAATCAAGTGATGAATAAAGGAATAAATCAATGGGTAAAGTGAGAATGTAAATATGAGAGGCTGTGTCTGAGCTCACGTGTCAGGAAAGGATTGCCATCGAATGGCTTATCCTCTGCAGAGGGAGCTGCTCCGATGGCAGCCATTGGAGAACAGAATACAGTAGGAAGACCTCCTATTAGGTTTGATGTGCAGGGATGGCTGGCCATGAACTTGGGTAGCAGAATAACGACCGCAGGGAACAGAGAGAGACCTCATGCAAACGGAGCATTCCACACGTGAAAAAGGGACTTCTTCGACATTTGTTCATTGGGCTTTTATTGAGTCCTACCAAGTGCCAGGTTCTGCTCCAGGCCCTGGGGAAGCACTGGTGAAGATTCCAGGCTGGCAGGGGATAGAGGGGATCAAAACCACGTGATACCATGAAGAAGAAGCTCCCATCAAGTAGTGATCAATGCAATGATGAAAACAAGACAGGATGTGTGACAGAGTGATCAGGGTTGGGGGTCGGGCTTCACTAAGGAGGAGACCGTGTAACAGAGACCCAGAAGACGAGAATGATATTGAGAATATAATAATGATGATGATAAACATTTCTGAATGCTTATTGTGTGCTAAGTACTATTTTGAGTGCTTTATGTGTATTGATTAATTAATTCAACCCTCACAAAATCTCTGTGAGGATGGTGTAATTATTATCTTCATTTTACAAATGGGAAAACTGGGCACAGAGAGGTCAATAATGTGTCCAGGGTCACACAGCCAGGAGTGAGTGTTAGTCTGACTCTAGAGTCCAACCTCACAGTTGATTTGCTGTTAATAGTAATAGTGATAATAATAGTAACAACAGTGAGCACTGCATGTGAAGGCACTACTCTAGGAGCTTTACACGGGTTACTCATTTAGTGTTTACAACATTGGTTCCCAAACTTATTTGGCCTACCGCCCCCTTTCCAGAAAAAATATTACTCAGCGCCCCCTGGAAATTAATTTTTTTTAAATTTTAATAGCAATTAAACAGAAAGATATATGTATTAATGTTTCTACCTTTTTCGTAAAATATAGTAAAGAAAGGTGTAAATTAGAAACATTGAAGTTTGAAATTATGAAACTATTTATTGAACTCAGAATAGAAAGGTAATACAAAAAAAGTTAAAACAAATGCACCTGTGGCCATCACCGCCCCCCTGGATCGCTGCAGCGCCCACCAGGGGGCGGTAGCGCCCACTTTGGGAATCACTGGTTTACAAGAACCCTGCAGAGATGCGGTGACTATTTTCACCATTTTCTAGAAGAAGAAACAGACACAGAGAGGTTGAAAAACTTGCCCAAGATCACACAGGTGAAATGGTGGATTTCCGCCCAGGCAGGCCTCTCTGGAGCCCCAGCTCTTGACCTTTTCCTACGTGTCCTCAAAGCAGCCACGTGCTCCTGGTCTCGGGAGAGTTCTCAACAAGGCAAACAGAAAGCACCAGGAGCCTGACGAGGGACCTTAGGGAGGCGCTGGGTGGGAGTCTCCGCAGATTGCTGCAGGCCATAGTACGTGGTGGGCTTTATTCTGGCCACAGTGGGAAGGGTTCTAGAAAGGGATCTGATGGAATCTGACAAGTATCTGGACGAGATGGCTTTGGAGGAGATTGGAACAAAAGTAGAAGCCGATGGGTCGGCTCGCGCTGTGGCTGGCTTTCAGGAAGGAGATGGCCTTGCCTTGGACAGGAAGCAGTGACCAGAGAGATGAGTAGATTTGGGGTACACCAAATCAGAATGGGAGCAGAGCCAACAGGAACGACTGATGGATTGGGTCGTGGGGGGAAGGGAAGTACCAAGATGAGTCCAGTGTGGTGGTCAATGGTGTTTTGAGCTTCTAGTTAGGTGCCGATTAAGGGGTGGAAGGTGGCTTGGACTCAGATGCTCTGATCAGGACCTGTTGGGTCTGAGATGCTTATTAGACACATAAATGGTGGCATCAAGAGCAATCCTGAAATTCCTGAAAACATAATAATACCTTATCTCCTAATAGGAGTTTAGGTGAAAAGGGCAGCAGAAACAGCCTTGACCTTTGAGTTTCATTAGGGCCAACCTGCCTCCCTGTGCTTGTTATCTGAGTGACTCTGTGTGACTCTGAGTGTGTGTGTGTGTGTGTGTGTGTGTGTGTGTGTCTTATGTGCCTGTGCATATCTCTGTGTGTGTGGGGGTAGGTGGGGGGGCATGTGGGTGCCTGTAGCAGTTTTAGCAAAGAGGTTATTAAGCAAAAGGCCCCTGGAACCAGACAGCCTGGATTTCAACCCTGGCTCCACCACTTGCTGGTTATGTAACTTAGGGCACATTCCTTAACCTCACTGTGCCTCCGTGTATTACTTGAAAAATGGGGCTGATGGTCCTGGTGGCACCTACCTCAGGTATGCTGAGAGTGTCAACAGGCAGCGCACATGAAGCATCTGGCACTGTGCCTGGCACAGAATGGGCACTCAGTGAATGTTAGCTATTGTCACATGCGCATAATTGTAAACTTGTTAAAAATAGGAATTCTTTATTGGGTGAGTGGTCCAATACTTTCCTACTTGAGATTCATCATTATAGATAGAATGAATATAAGGAGAAAGCCTGCCCTTGGTCGTTGGGTGGAATGCCTCACCCAAACTGACTAGATTCCCATCGTCACAGGCACCGGTTTCCTCGTTACCTAACATGATTTTTACTGGACTGAATTCCTCCTGCGTGGGGCTTTGCCTTCTCAGCATGTGTGAATTTGCAGCCCCTGGCCCAGGGCCTGGAAGTCAGCCTGTCTCGGTTTGATGGACAGGATGGGACTTCCAGGGTCATCGTACTGTGGTACCCACTCTCCCCTTGGAAAATGTCCTTCCCATCAGCTTACTTTCAGGGCAAATACTTAGTTATCATCTAGGGTCGCTCGGCTATTTTTTGCCTCTGACATTTGAACCCCTTCCCACTCTGGGCTCACTCTGTGGGCTGGTAGTACTTCTAATAATCCTAATTGTCCATCACTGTTCAGGGCCTCTTTCCATTACACTTCATCACCCGCAGCCATCATGCTTTTAAGCAGCATCCAGGCGTCCCTCCTGCCTGGGGGTGGGCTTCTCACCCCCCGAAATAGAAGGCAGATGGAGCAGTTCTGCGAACCCAAGCGGGCCTGTGATGTGTGTTTCTTCCCATCCCCGTTACCACCTAAAAGCGGTCACAAATCACTCAGAACTTATTTTTCTCCTCAAGCCAAGTTTCGGTAATTTGGATAAAAGGGAAGAAATGGGTTCTTATTGCCTGGAGCTCGAAACTGGGGCAGAGCAGGGTCATATAGGCCAAATTGACCACTGTGTGAATTTTCAAGATGCAAAGCAGTCTCCTTCCCTCTCTCACCCAGGGGCTGGAGCACTCTTGGGCTGGAGTCAGGGCAAAATGTTTTCTCAAAAGACCCCCCCTCCACTCCCACCCTGGCACCCCTGCTTTGTCTATTCCAATTGCAGATTTTAAAATGCTGTTTCCTCTGCAGCTCCTTGAAATGATCTACTTTAACTCTCAAACCCTGTTTCTAACTCCTCGCTCATCAACGTGGCTGAGAAGCTTGTCTTGGTGTCAAGAAATGTTCATGCATTGCCTTGAGCTCCTGGTCCAAGGAGTTTAACCCCAAGCAGGACACACTCACTGGTCCTTTACTCTGCGTCCTGGCACATGAGCTGAGAGCTTGACGGCTGGTGTTATTGTTTGAGGTGAGGACACTAGGCTCACAGAGGTTGGGGCCTTGCCCAAGGTTGCCCTGGAGCTGGGACTTTAATCCAGACCCACCTTCTGGAGATTCAGTGCTTACTGACTACAGTATTCTGTCTTATTCTGAGTGATTTACTGTAAATGCATAAGGAAAATTGTCATTGTTTACATTTATGTTGGTGAATATCAAATACTTGATCTGTGAGTCTGAGCAACTCTTGGTCCTTGTCACTTTGGTATCTCTATCATCTCCATCTCTATCTCTGTCTCTCTCTACTTCTATTCCCATTCCCCATTCTCATCCATATCCTCATCTGGCATCACCATCTCCATCTCCATCTCCACCATCTCCATGATCTCCACCATCTATATCATCTCCATCATCTTCATCTTTATCTCTGTCTCTACCTCTATTTCTATCTCCATCTCTCTGTCTGTATCCACTACTGTTTATTCTTGTTTTCAGTCCCAGTGTGGGTTCTCATATGCAAAGAAACGTGGATGCCTGACATAGAAAAATCATTGAGGAGCTTCATTTACCCCTTATGTCTAGCATAATTGAGGAAGGCTCCCCATGAGAACAAAAGAGTTTCAAGCTCCTACTTATCAAATCACTCAGTAAAACCTTGATCTCTAAAGAGGTGTCGGGCCCCACAGTTCTCTGGTGAGGTCACCTTCAGGGGATTTTGGAAGGTGTGAAGTCTAAACAAGGGGCCCAGGGCAGGCCAGGTTGAGGCTGCCAATGCTGAGGTACCGTGTACTAAGGGATGGATCAGGAGCTTCTCACTTGAGAGCAGAGGAGAGACAAGTGCCTAAGGAGCCAGTTTCATCTAATTCTGTCAGGGGGAGCAGAGTTCCAGGGTTTGGGGAGGCATCTGAAGAGCACCAAATCCAGAGAAGCCCTTTTCTCCTAGGCAGAGATGGCCCCTGGGTTTACCAGATGGACCATCTTCAGGTGGGCAGAACGTTATCTTGACCACTTTATTGGCTCCTACTTTTCTCATAGCTGCTGGCCTTGGAGCTGACCATGGTGCTGGCAGGAATCTGTTTCTTCCTGAGCCCTTGCTATTCAAAGAGTGATGGTGGACCACTGGAAAGACCTCACCTAGAAAGACCTTGTGAGAGATGTAGCATCTAGGTCCCACACCCTCTCCATATTTCTTGCCAGCTGTCCTATAGGGAAGCTCACTTGCCACCGCTCAACAGGCTGTATTTTGCCTCGTTCCTGCTGAGTGATGGCATTTCTTCGGATGGCACAGGGATCCTGGTTCAACATTTCGAACCCATGTCCCTGAAATGTAGGTGCAGGTGGAAACATGTGGGGTTCAGTATTGATGGGGGTGGGCTCCTCACTCTTTCAGTGGTGTCTGGGAAACAGAAGGAAAGGCCTCCTCTCCTGCTGTCATCTGCCATGGGAACCCCAAGCACATGGACCCTGAATTAGAGGAACAAAAGAAGTCAGAAGGAGGAAGGACATAATATCTGCTGTGGCTGGTTCTTTCAGGATCCCCCTCCCCCAATTTTGACACAGCCTGAGACACAGGCATCTGACTGAGGATCCCATCTGACTGAGGAGGAGCTGGGGTTGGGTGGTTTGCCTGAGCTCTCACAGTTAGCAAAGGCTCAGAGCTGGTGCTCAAACCCACAGCGTTTTCATTCATATTAATGAATTATTTTTATTGTGGCAAAATACACATAAGTTAACATTTGTGATCTTATCCATTGTTAGTGTATGGGTCAGTAGCATTACATGCATTTACATTATTGTGTAACCATCACTACCATCCATCTCCCGTTCATTCAATTGTGATGTGTTTCCTCAAAGCACAGAAAACAGGAAAGCAAAGCTGAGAATAGGGTCTAAAAATTCAGCAGGGAGCACGCTGAAAGGTTCTGCTTCTCTTAGAGGGGCAAAGAAGGCTCTGGGCCAATATCATGATTCACTTATGAAATCTACTTGGGTGGGGGATGTAAGGTGCATGAAAAATCTCTACTGCAGCCACCGATTTTGCTCAGAGACACCACCTTCTGGCACTTAAAGGTAATGCAACAACATAGCAGTTAAAAAAACCTTTTTTAAAAAAGTTCATATTTGCCTCAGTAGAGGAATTTGGAGATTTTATTAAATCTTGACTAAAATGGCAAATCTGTAGGTTATATACCTATACCTATCCGTCTACATCTTCACCTGTACATCTCTACCTATAACTCTAGTCCTCCCATTGCCTGAGGGTATTTACTTATAGCAAAGACTGTTCACATGGGACTTAAGGATGTATTAAAGACATTTGAATAGAACTTGTTTAGGCCAGATGATAATTTGATACAAGTTTGGTACTGAGATGAACATTGGGATGAAACAAAGAACATGATGGTTTAATAGTCATAAAACGAAGGAGAAAAGTCTACACTAGCTTAATTAACTTAACTCTGAGACCAGATGGGGTGCCTTGGCTCCTGATATTTCTGACAGTTACAGTAAAAGCCCATCTTGCTGCTCTTCAGATGGACACTCGCAGCTGTGCGGTGCTGAAGATGCAGGTCGGGGAGGTTTGGGGGTGCCAAAGGCTTCCACGGGAGTTCTCTGCTCTTCCCGTGGGTATCTGTGGTGGTACTATCTGTCGCAAGGGAGGGGTTGACAACTACACCTGGTCTCAGAGGCTGTATCAGTCACTAGGGATGCCATAACAAATACCACAGACTGGAGGCTTAATCAACAGAAATGTATTGTCTCACCGTCTGGGACTAGAAGTCTGAGGTCAAGTCGGCAGGGTTGCTTTCTTGTGAGGCCTCTCTCCTTAACATGCACACGGCCATCTTCTCCCTGTGTCCTCATGGGGTCATTCCTCTGTGTGTGTCTGTGTCCTAATCTCTTTTTATAAGGTCACCAGTCATATCAGACCAGGGCCTACCTCAGTGACCTCATTTTAACTGGATGACCTCTACAAAGACCTATCTCTAAATGCAGTCATTCTGAGGTCATGAGGGTCTGGATTCAATCATATTGTTTGTGTGTGTGTGTGTGGGGGGGGGGCACAATTCAGCCCCTAACGGGCTGGATCCAGCCTTATGGGGGAGGCAGCAAGGCTGAACCATGGTCGCAGGAAGTGTACAGTAGTTGCTCAGAAGCACTGGTTTCCCCAAGACTTCACAGGGCTGCATCCGCCTGAAGACTGCCCTCCACACCACCAAACCCTCCACTTCCTGCTACGCTACACGTCCCTTTCAGTGTGTGTGTAACCCTCCCTGTTACTATCAAGGACCTATAGGGGATGGCCCGTCTAATAAACTCTGAGGCCCCCAGTCTGGTGCTCAGGGCCCTTCCATTCTATTCTGCAGTGCCATGACACCCCTCCAGTCCCAGCTCAGAGGCTTCCCGACACTGGCTCTCTGCTTCCATCCCCAAGCCAGCCTCCTTGTCCTCTGGATCTCTTTCTCTAGGTATATTTTAAACCAAAGGTGAAATTGTATGCCCTGTTTCGCAACCTACTCCAATCTTGCCCTGGGAATACAGCTTTAAATCAAGATTGATTTAATGTCTCTACAGTACTCCATCCAATGAAGGCATCATTCTCCTTCCAGTTCTCTCACTTCCCCCTCCATGCTCCTTCTGCCACCTGCTTCCCTATGCCCTCGGAGGGTCACTGCTCCGTCACCTTCCACAAGGGCACCCCTTCAGTATGCGTTCTGTTCTTCAGTCTCTATAGTTTTCTAGCTTTCTAGTCCTTTCCAGTTCTTCCTTTTTTTTGGGGGGGGGGGTTGGTTTCAAACTAGATTTTAGGTTCTGGTTTGCAATTCCATGTTTTTCTGAAAATACCTGGAAGGATGTTGTGTAGATTGCAGGCTTAGGAGAGAGAGCACCTGATCCATTGGCAGGGTTGGAAGTCATGGGGGGTAGGGGAGGTTTCAGTCCTGGGATCCACATTAAGGGCAATTTTGAGGTTTCACTTTTTCTCTAGTTTTTTAATCTGATTCTCTTTAGCTTTTTTAGTTTCTGGCTAGATCTCTTCTGACATGGGTCTTTATTCAGGTCAAGCACCTGTTATTTCCAATTTTCCACAGTTTCCACCCTTCCCTATTGCCTTATAATCTGTTTGTTTTCATTACCTGTTGGCCCTTGGTGTCATTTATATCTGAAGCTCTGCAAGTGTCACACTCACCATTATAATGTGACCCTATTTTTACATTCTTTGTTTCTTTTTGTCAAAAGGCTTTTCTCCCTGAATTAAATATACCACTATAATTAATTGCATCTTATCTCTCCATTTAGATTTTGCCTAAATCCCTCTGCCTTTACAAAATTTCCCCTTGACACTCATTATGTTTAATCTCCAAGCCCTTTGCATTTGTTTGCACTGTAGAAGCAATTTTCAGATATGCTATCTTATTTCTACTTGTCTATAGCATAGACTTCATATATTAAGACATAATAGAAGTTATCACCAACATCCAAGGAGCATTGACTATAATAAAACTGCTTCAATGATGATGGTGGTGCATCAGTTAAATAAAATGACTACAAGTCGCCAACTGGCCATCATTACTTCATTTCTCTTGTGGAGTTTTCACAAAAACAAAGTGTAGTTTCAAGGGGGCATGGAAATTATTCTAAATTAATAAAGCTAGCTTCACTGAGCCTTCATGCCGCCCCCACCACCCCTGCCTAGCTAGCCCAATGCTAAATATTTGATGGTGTGGAGAAAGTGAACAAAATCTGCAAAATCAAACAAACACAAACAAACAAACCCCCAATGCTTGTTAAATTCCCTCTATTTAAGATTTCTCCCTCATTAAAAGCTTCTAATCTACTAATTATTCTTGCCATTACTTTGCATAATGAACACTTCCCATTTTATTTGTGGTTTAAAAACATGCCACTAATTTGTAGAAATTAAATTTTAATATGTTTTAATACTGATACTGTGGGCACGCCAGGGTGGGAATTTTGTGTTTTTACTTTACGAGCATTTGAAATACCATGTTTTATAATTATGCATGCCTTGCTCATGTTCACTCGCTACATTGCTTCTGTAAGCCTGGCTCCAAGAGTCCTCTTTCAGTGGCTGAAGTTTTCTCTGCTCCTCCTCTTAAAAGAACCTCCCAGAGGAAGGCAGGGCCAGGGAGCTCGGGCTATAAAAGCCTGTTCCTCCTGCAGGAGGCGGGACCTTTGGAGTGAAAGCAAACCCTACCCGAGATCCTCCACTGGTATGTTCTCCTCTGCTTTTCGTCTCTCCGTAACTGTTGTGCTTGCTGTGACTTGTAGAACTGGTGCCAGTTTAGTGTCTCTGAGAAGGGCATGCTTAGTTTTCCTATGAAGATCTGGAGCTAAAGGAAGACAAAATTGGAAATTTCTCAAAGAGCTGTGGGGAGAAGTAAATGCTAGTTCACAGATGTCTTTAGCACTCATTTGGATTTAGATAGAAATAGAGAAATCTCTGCTATATTTTTGAATGATTTAAAATGCAATTACAACTCCCCCCCTCCTGGTTGACAGTCACAAATTTCCTCAAAGGGGCTTTATTAGGAAATTCCCATCTTAAGGCTGCAGCTGACAACCTAACCCAGTTCTAGGTCCTGAAACTACTGGGAACATAATGAAGCAGGTCTCCCTTAAACCAAGACTGTGTTGAAACCTAAATTAGCGTCAAGAAAGAATGCATTCAAATAGTCAGTATTCTTTGATAATTAAAGCGGAAAAGTATATTTGACTTATTTTTACATACTGTGGTTCCTTCCAGTTTTTTGGCTTCAGAAGCATGCTGCTCATCACTTGTATTATTTAGGAGCAAGAAACACTGAGGAGGTGGATGAATAATTAAAGGTTTTATTTCTATTTAATTTTGAGTCCATTATGGCCAACACTGACTCTCAGTGTGAGGATTCTTAAGCTGAATGTAAGGGGATGGTTATTTCTTAAATCTGTTATGTGCTAATCCAAATTCACTTATTACCAGAGAGTTTGAGTATCCTGAGAGTGTAGATAATTTTATTTTAAAGCTGTGCCTTTGAATTTATAATTCTTTAAAATCTGAAAGTTATTATCCATGATTATTATTTTTGTCTTGTCTAAGAATTGATGTTATTCATGGCATCTGTGAAGATTATAGGGTTCCAGGTACCATAGGGACCCCCTGCCTTTCCCCTTATTCTAGGGGATTCTCAGAAAATAGCACCGTCAAGCATCATCTGTTGCTGGGTTCCACCTCTTGTCTCAGAGGAGACACTTTGGGGCAGGAGACACTGGGATCAGTGACTTCAGGAGCCTCCATTGGCTTTCACCATTTTCTCAGTGTTTACCCATCTATTCAAACTCCAAAAATGTGGCCGACAAAAAGAAAGACAACTAGAAAAGCAGGAGAATGCCTATGACACCAGGAATCTCAGTTCTGTGGCAGTGGATGACATGTGGAGGCCAGGTGTACACCAACCCTCCCAGGTCGCTGCCACTCCCACGTGCACCGTGGCAGCACGCCTGGCAGTGGGGGTCGGGGTGGTATCTCTGAATGGTGTCAGTTATATCTGAAGTTCTGCAAGTGTCACACTCACCATTGTAATGAATAATTGAAGGGAGAGAAGAGTGGAGGTGCCTGGGGTTTGGACGGGCCTTTGGAACATTCTCATCAGAGCATGAACGATTCAGTTCCTCTCTCATTCAGTATTACAGGCGTTGTTAATTATTGTTTCTCTTTTTTTGTTTTCCTTTTTTTTTTTTTTTACCATAATGTGACATAGGACTGTACATCCTGTTGGAAAATGGCATCCCAGGACTGGTGTGACCATGGCGACCAGATTTAAAGCTGAAATGCAGTTTTAAAAACATGCCAAATGCCATTCTTGTATTAGGACAGTAACATAGCAGACTGATTTTTTGTTTTTGTTTCTGCATTGAGCTCAGAGGATGCAAGAGTATTATGTTGTGAAAGGGTGACTTCTGGATTATTTAAAATTATCTATGAAAATCAATAATAAAAATAACATTGGGTCAATTTCTCCCCCAACCAATGGAATGAGTTTTCTAGCGCTTTATTTACATTTTGATAGTGTATTAATATAGTAAAAATGACAACCTATTCCTTCACAAAGAGGTATTTGTATTAGAGAGCACAAAGTAGTTTAAGGATTGTGCTCTCAGGCCAGCCAGTTTGGGTTTGAATCCTATTCTCTTCTACTCATCAGCTGTGTGACTTGGGGGAAGTTACTTGACCTCTCTGTGCCCTGGTTTCCTCATTTGGTTAAGTAGGAAAATAATAATTCATAGAACTCGTGGGAGGATTGAGAGTTGATACAAAAGAGTGTCACACAGTGCCTGGCACATAGTAGGCCTTACATAAGACATAGCTGTTATTTATTCTTGGCAGTAGGACGTTGTTCCTGGCCTGATGATGATGTGTTTCGTGTGCTGGCAGGATGAATTGTCTTGTTCATAGATTCAAGTTGTGATCAGAGAAGAATACTAAGCCAAAACTGCCTCTTAAGCACCTGTCAATTACATGCTTGTGTTTTACAAAGATTCAGTTACAAGTTCTGAAGGCATTTGATTGAAGCTTAAGATGAGGAAGGCATTGGTGTTGTTTGCAGCTTCTGGGTTAGCCCCGTGGTTCTCTGGTTGGAGTCCCCTGACCAGCAGTACCAGCAGCCCCTGGAACGTGTTAGAGACGAAAAGTCCGTGGTCCACCCCACAGCTTCCGGCTACCTCAGGTGGGACCAGCAATCTGAGATTTAATGAGGCCTCTGGTGGCTCAGTGTGTTGAGCGAACACCAGTTTCTCTGGGTGGGAAACTGGAGAAGCTGTCAGTCTTTAGTTTGGCACATGCCTGGGTTATGGGCTCGAACCCCAGTGTGGGGCATGCAGGAGACAGCCCATCAATGATTCTCTCATTATTGATGTTTCTATCTCTCTCTCCCTTCCTCTCTGATTTTTTTGAGGGTGATGGTCTCACTCAAGGTCACAGGGTTAGTGGCTGAACCCAAACTCACTCTCTAAAGCCAGAGCTCTTAACCACTAGGATTTCTTGCCTCCTGTGTCTCCACCTATTCATAATGAATCATTATCTTTCCATTTCATTACAGTGCATCCCACTCATGGCACTGTCCCCATACTTCTTTTGGGTGGAATGTTCTCCTATTGATGGAAATATAGGTTATTTCCAATTGTCCCCACTATAAATCACAGCAGCAACCATCTTTTGAGTAAGACGTTGTAAAGGATGCCTACGCTTATAATTAGTCAAGGTGAACCATTTGGCTTCCGAAAACCAATCAGAAGCTCATGCCTGGTGTCGGCAATGTCGGGACCAGCAGCTTGCTGCTCATCTACACTCTTTCCCGTGTCTCACTTGATTGGAATGTGATCAGAAAGCAAAACTGCCCTTTTCCCACAGCAGCGTCTTCCTTTCAGGCAAATAAAATCATTTCCTGCCGGGTGGTGCCCTACTTAGAAGCAATTTGCTGTATGGGGATCATAGTGAAGACCCTGCAGGATTGATTTGCGGTTTTACAGTAATGTATGTGAAGCACCAATTAATACTCTAGGCCTCTCTTCAAAATGCCTGGGGAGAGAAGTAAAAGGAGCATCATTGTTTTAAACAGCCAGGACCGCCCTTTCCCAGGGAGGTTTAAAGAAACTTCCAGTCCCTGTGGGTGGGAGAGTCGGAGGCTGGCCTGGGACGGCGGGCGATCTGGACACAGGAGTCAGGCCCATGTGGCCAAGAGCTCAGGAACCACGTGGCTGAGCGTGGGTCTTAGTCCTTTCCATATTGAGGATGTGGAATTAGTGTACAAACCAAAGGAGGATTTGGAGGGTGTGTGAGGGTACTTATCCCTTTAAATTAATCACTCACTAAGTATTTGTGCAGAGCTACCAGGTGCACTGTGCCAGCCTCGGGAAGGTAGTGCAAAACGAGATCCACCTGGTCCCTGACGTCAGCAAGCTGACGGGCCACAGGGCTCATGAAACAAATCAGGGTGGTCACAGCAGGTGGAGAGAAGGTCACCGGGCCCCGAGCCAGCCTGGGCATCACAGGGGACCTCCCTGAAGAAGTGATTCCTGAGAAGATGAGCAGGAGATAACCAGGAGAGGGTCTGGGAAGAGGGGGGGTGGTACTGAGGATGAGAAAGGTGGGGCTCATGTGAGGAGCAGGCCCGTGGGAGAGGCAGGATGGGTGAAGGAGGTGGAGGTGACACAGGGGTACTGGGCCTCTGGGGAGCTGGGTGCCAGGAGAGACTGGGGTAACGGGGTGTGCAGGATGGCTGATGCCTGCGTTCTAGAAACGTCCTGTTTACTGTGTTTGTGAACAGCACAGGGATGTGGTGGGTTTGGTTTGCAGCCTAGGATATGGGCTTTGGGAGACAGGGGCAATGGGTCCAAGTGGGAGGGGCAGGTACTGCTTTTGCGTGAGGAGTAGAGGGCAGCCCTGGGGTGTCTTTACGGGAGCTGAGGCTTCTGTGATGCCCAGGTACAGCCTGCACCCCAGCCTGGGAGGGTATTGCCACCGGCCACTTTGAGTCTCAGGGGGACCAGAAGGCGCATGCTGGCCCTTAGCCCACCCCCGTCTCCAAGGTAGTTCTCCCCCTTCACTTGCGGGTGTCAGGGCCAGGATTCCTCCCCCGACCCGACAGCCCCATCCTCTGGCTGCTACAAGTTGCTAGTTACAGCTGGTTCTGTAAGTTCTCTTTACTCCAAATCCATGAACCTGGAAGTAGCTATTTTGAAGCCACAGTGTGTGGTGGTCTGTGATGTGCATCACACTGAGGAGAGGGAGCCCCAAGAGGCCCTAGCCCTGGGCGGGAGGGACCAGAGACCCACGGAAGGACAAAGGACAGAGACCCAAGCTGGGTCCAGGGATGAAGATGAGGGAGAGGAGCAGAGGCAGAGCTGCAATTGCCCCTCGGGGCTGGGGGCTGAGCCTGGGCACTCAGCAAAGGGTGGGGAAGAGAGGGCAGAGGGATGGGCTGTGGTAAAGCTTTCCTGCCCGTGACCCGATCTCAGCACCTCCCACCCCCATTCTCCACAGGAGAACAGATGTCTTTCGAGGGTGCCAGGCTCAGCATGAGGAGCAGAAGGAACGGCACGCTGGACAGCACGCGGACCCTGTACTCCAGCATGTCCCGGAGCACGGACGTGTCCTACAGCGAGAGCGTGAGTCTGGGGGCACCCAGCCGCCCTCCTGTCAGAAAGCATCACTTTGGCACTCATGATTCTTTGGGGACTGATGCCCCTTCTTTAGAAAATGACATCTCAACATGTAGTATTTTGTCCTGTGGGTTATTTTTGCTGAATGGAGAAGCATTTTCTTTTCTGTGTTGTTTCTCATGCGTTCCTTTGTAACCTTAGTAAGTTGTTGAATAATGCGCTTCTTAACTGACTTTGATGAAAATGTACATGCTAACCTTTTAATAATCAGCTTAATATTCAGTGCTTGGTGTTCTTGCGTGCTGCCCGGTTGGATCACCTCAGAAATGATTCTTGATTCTAAGTCCTTTTCTTTTACTCTAAGGCTGGGCCTCGGTTTGTTCTTTTTTTTTTTTTTAATTTTTTTATTGCTTAAAGTATTACAAAGGGTATTACATATGTGTCCTTTTTTCCCCGCCCTTGACAATCCCCTGGCCTCCCCTACCCCCCGGTGTCTTATATCCATTGGTTATGCTTATATGCATGCATACAAGTCCTTCGGTTGATCTCTTACCCCCTTCCCTCCTGCCCCCCAACCCTCCCCGGCCTTCCCGCTGCAGTTTGACAATCTGTTTGAGGCAGCTCTGCCTCTGTATCTATTATTGTTCAAAAGTTTATAATGGTCTCTATTATCCATGAATGTGTGAGATCATGTGGTATTTTTCCTTCATTGACTGGCTTATTTCACTTAGCATAATGCGTCTTATGTCCATTGGTTATGCTTATATGCATGCATACAAGTCCTTCGGTTGATCTCTTACCCCGTTCCCTCCTGCACCCCAACCCTCCCCGGCCTTCCCGCTGCAGTTTGACAATCTGTTTGAGGCAGCTCTGCCTCTGTATCTATTATTGTTCAAAAGTTTATAATGGTCTCTATTATCCATGAATGTGTGAGATCATGTGGTGTTTGTTCTTGCCAAAGCTTCTCACCTGCTCCAGCCAGTGGCCACGCGGCCCTCGGGTTGCAGAGACATGCCCGCCGTTGCTATTGGATGAGCCGGCGTGGGTCTGGGTGCCGGAGGAGGCTCTCTCCCACGTGCAGGGCGCGTGGCTGTGGTACCCTGGACTGACCTTGGGTCACATCAGTGAGCTGTAGGGAAACAGAGGAGCAAGCGGGCTCTCCCTGCCCCTCCCCACACCAGGCGCCTTCGTAGATGTTGCTCCTGGTCTCACCTGGCCTGTGAGGAACACACAGGGGACAGGGACTGGTGGCCTCTGCTGTGCTGTCCTCTCCACATTTCTGGGTGGAAGCTGACTCAGGTGTGGGTGCACCGTGGACTTTGTTCCAGGAGAGGGACTGTCCCTGTCTCTCCCCCACCCCCACCCCCCCGCTTTTGTGGTGCATGTCTGGTGATGGCCTCCCTGCGGGTGAGAAGTCAGGGCTGGCGTTGGTGCCAGCAGCCTGACTTGGGAGGACTACCTTGTGTGACTGTCTGAGAACTCCAGCTGCCAGTGCCCGGGACCTGAGGGCAGTGGGTTGGGGTTGCCAGCCCCTCCTTCCCAGGGCAGGACAGCCCCTGAACCCCACGGCCCACTGCCAGGCATTCTGAGCTTGTAGGTCATTCACGGGACAAGCCTCCCTCTCTCCCCACAAGGGACTCTTTGTAGGGATGCGGCCTTGCTGGCAGCGGTGGACAGTGTTCCAGAGTGGTCCTACCACTTTGCTCACCCACCCACAGAGGGCACGAGCCCTTCACCCACTTTCCGTGTGCCTCGCTTGTTAATGCTTCTGACCTGGTGGGTGTGCAATGGGATGTCACTGTGGTCTCCCTTCAGACTTGCCTCATTGCTGTGGGGTTGAGTTTCTTTTCACACATTTATGGGGTGTTTGTGTGTCTTCTTTTGCTAGATGCCTGCTCAAGTCTTTGCCACTTTCCCATTCAGTTGTCTCTCTCACTCTCAGTAATTTATAGTTCTTCATATATGCTGTTTGCCAATCCCATGATTAATACATGTTGCAAGTATCTCCTCCTGCTTTGAGGAGTGTAGGTATTTTTTGAAGTATTTTTCATCTGTTTCCAAAGTTTGCTTCTGACAATTAAGGGGAAGCTTGTGGCTTACAAAGTCTTTTGGTTGGTTGTCAGAATTAGGTCATAGATATCATACCACCTTGTTGCTGGGGGGATGGACAGAGGTTTTGGAATATATCTCCTTTTGTAAAGCAAGCATAAGAGGACTAGAATCTGCAATACGTATTATTTATGCTGAACTATCAACAAATGCTTAAATTCCCCTGGTAGCCTTAGAGATGGAAAAACATAATTTGTATATATATAATGACTTTCTTACAAGATAACTCCAAGTAATTTTTAGAAAAATTTGCATTTAGTTATAAAAGTTTAAGCAAATGCCTCTTTTTACAAACACTGTGCACTCTAAAAGCATGAATGGATGAGGATGCTATGAATATGTAGTAAAAAGTCTTAGAACCTTTGAAGTAGGCGCAGGTCATTTCAGTATTCGTTAGTCACAGCAGGGGGAGGATAAATTGGTAATGTGCTGTCCAATGTTCTTTCTCCAAAGGAATTGGTGAATTTTATTGAAGCAAATTTTAAGAAAAGGGAGTGTGTCTTCTTTACCAAAGACTCTAAGGCCACGTAAGCAACTGTTTTCCCTCCGTTTTTGCTTCCATGTTCGAACGTAAATTATTAACTACCATTTCAACAAACAAACAAATGATCACTAGTCCATTTTTGAAGCTGTTTCCGTCTTGCAGTTCTCAGAAATGGTGCATGAGCAGGAAGAATTTGGCAAGTAGCTTGAAGTTGGTCCCTGGAGCGAAATCATTTTGTTTTATATTTTTAGCTTTGGCAATCATTGGTAAAGGCCCCAAGAGAGGCTGTGGCCCCCTTCAGCACCCCCACAAGCCCGGGACCCCCTCTCCCCCTCAGAGGCCCGTGGCCATGCATGTTGCCATTTTGTAGCAGTTAGCAGGAGACATTGTGCATGTGCACGCGTGCAATCGGACTGGCTCTCTGTCAGGCCTTCCCTTCTAATCGGGTGTTCATCTACTGTGAGTCTCCCGTGTGCTGGAGCATCGAGGCTGGGTTACCAAAGCCTTGGGAGCAGCCCCCAGCAGCTCTGCCCGAGGGAGGTCCTCCATGGATGCTAGCCAATGAGTGAGTGAGCGGATGGATTGCCTGCTGATGTGTCCCACAGAAGATGCACATGGACCCCAGTGCACAATGTGGTCCCACCTCCCTCTCCTCTAGTTCCCCTCTGCCTTTTCTACCTGCTGAAGAAGAAAAGTCTAGCTGTTAACTGCTGCGAGAGTTGCTGCTGTAGTTTACAATTAAAGCACTGACTCTCTGCTGAGCGGAGGTAGGAACAGAGGAGGGTGTAAGGACAAGCAAGAGCAGGGGCATTAGAATCAGCCCAAGTCCAACCTTGGCCTGGCTGCCTGCTCCCTGCATGGCCTTGAGCCAATTGTTCTCTTTTCTGAACTGAAATCTCTTATCCTAAAACATTAGCAAAGTATTCGTCATGGGTGTGGTAAGCATTCAATGGGGTAACACGTAAACACCTCGTATAGTGCCTCAGAGTACAAAAGGTTCTTAATAAATGAGTGTTCTTACTTTGTGTGAATTAGAAGATGAGCATCAGAAAAACTAAGGGTCTCTCTTTGGTCATTGGTATGAGCTTACTCATCAATGTCATTCTGCTCAGGGAAAATGTGTGCAAGTGTGGCTATGCCCAGAGCCAGCACATTGAAGGCACTCAGATCAACCAGAACGAGAAATGGAATTACAAGAAACACACCAAGGAGTTTCCGACTGATGCCTTTGGGGATATTCAGTTTGAGACTCTGGGGAAGAAAGGGAAGGTAAGCAATGGTTTTCTACCCTAACTAGCTAATATAGCAATTATATAGGAACAAAACTCGGGCTACCTTGAGTTACCTTGAACTGTCCAATAGTATGGAGGTGGGAGATGGGTGGTCAGTCCAAAAACTATCACAGAGAAAGAGAAAACTTACCTATAATAATAAAAGCGTAATATGCTAATTAGACCGGACATCCTCCGGGACGTCCTTCTGGACCAAGCCAGGGCTCCAAGGGAAGCCCGGGTTCCAGGTGCCTGCTGGTGACCACAGGGAAGCCCGGGTCCCGGGTGCCAGAGAGAAGCCAGTGCGGGAAGCCGGGGGAAGGAAGGCCTACTTTTGCACGAATTTCGTGCATCAGGCCTCTAGTAAAAGTATAAAAGCTATGGTTAGATTATGTGCAACTGGAAAGTTGGCCTTGCAAGAAAGGACTTTGGAACCTCAGATGATGACCGGCTCCGCACCCAGCGGCCTGTCTGCACACTGCAGGCACTCCTATGACACCCATGCTGACTCTCACTGCTGCAAGAGGACTGATGAAAACTTTCGTGAATTTCCTGTTTCGTTTGGCATATGTCATTCTTGAGTATGCATATGGCCCTGAATAAGGTCTACACACACCCACTACACACCCACTTTGCAGGCTCTTATATGGGGTTTTACAACAACCTTAAATGATCGTTAACAGTGTCTCCTCAAATCCTCCCATTTTCTCTATCTGAATGACAGAACCACTCACAGGTGGCTGAAAGCCTGGGCCTTGACTCCCTCCATCCCCCCTCCCCCCCTAAGCCCTGTCCTTGCAGCCCTGGAGGTGACCCAGCTCCCTGCACTGCCATCTCTTCCCGGGATCTCTGCCCTGGATGGGCCAGCACTGTGTCTAGCCTCCCACAGCTCCCCCTTCCTCAGCCTTGTTCCTCAGTCTGTAGTCATCTCTACCCCTGGAGGAAGCCCTAAAACATAACTGAACCCCACCCGTGTCTGCTCTGCTGAAAACGCTGCCCAGGTGCCCTGCTGCCTTTAGGATATATAGTCCCAAGTCCTCCAGCTGGCTTGGAGGGCCCTTTGGTGGCACCCACATGCCCCCAGTCTGCTGCTCTCCTTCCACTTCCCCATGGGGACCCTCCTTAGCTGGGTCCCGTAGGAGCAGGTAAGCCCGCTGATCCCTGGTGGTCAGGAGGACACGTGCCCACCGTGATGCTTTCCCTCTTCCCACAGTATATTCGATTGTCCTGCGACACTGACGCAGAAATCTTGTACGAGCTACTGACCCAGCACTGGCACCTGAAAACGCCCAACCTTGTGATTTCTGTGACCGGAGGTGCCAAAAACTTCGCCCTGAAGCCACGCATGCGCAAGATCTTCAGCCGCCTGATCTACATCGCTCAGTCCAAAGGTGCGCTTGTCTTCGGGGACAGAACGGAATTCTCATATGCGGTTCGTGCGCAGAATCCAGATGCTCTAGAATTAGATAATTAATCATTATCTTGTAAAAAGCGAGGACCTTAAATGAGTGGATAGGGAGCTCTGGAGGTGTGGGGGTGCTGTGGTTCACAAACTAACTTTACAATCAGTGTTAAGGTGCTTCCCTATGGGTAATTTAATGTTTCCTTTAAACGTCTAAGCTTTAATTTTCTTATTTCTACATAAAAAAATTTTACCCAGAATATTCTGAAAAATCAAAATTTATTTATTTGCTCTTTATATCAAGGGTGGGCTGCTGGAAACAGCAGGCCATAACCACCAGTATTGATGGAGATCAAAACAAATAACTGGGGCTTTCTTACTTGAATATTAGCTTAGCACTTTTTATTTTTTAAAAATATTTTTATTGATTTTTAGAGAGAGGAACGGAGAGGGAGAGAGAAAGAGAAACATCGATGGCCGCCCCCCCATGCCTGCTATGGGGGATCGAACCTGCAACCTTGGCATGCGCCCTGACCAGGAATCGAACCAGCAACCTTGTGGTGCACGGGATGATGCCCAACCAACTGAGCCACACTGGCCACGGCAGCATTGTTTTCTTTTTAAATTTTATTATGAAAATTCCTTCAAAAGAATTATAAGAATACAATGAATTATAAGAATTATAAGAATACAATGAATGTCTATAACTCTTCACCTAGACTCACCAATTGTTAACATTTTCCCATAATTCTCTTTCCATAAATATCTACATATTATGATATTTTTGGACTCACCTGAGAGTAAATTGTAGGCATCATGACAAAACCCCTGACCTGGAACATCTACTGAGATGATGTGAGGGGCCAGAGCTGGGAAGTCGGTCATCTGCCTGCACTCTGCGTGGGCCACGTGGGGTGCTACTTCACTCCCCATGGCCTCATTGGAAAGGGGGGTGTGGCCAACTGTGAGCACAGGACAGGAACCTTACTCAGAGCCGGCTGAGCCTTTGCTTCTCCCTTATTGACAGGCGCTTGGATTCTCACCGGAGGCACCCATTATGGCCTGATGAAGTTCATCGGGGAGGTGGTGAGAGACAACACCATCAGCAGGAATTCAGAGGAGAACATTGTGGCCATTGGCATAGCGGCTTGGGGCATGGTCTCCAACAGGGACACCCTCATCAGGAATTGTGATGTTGAGGTATGGGCGGGATGGGAGGAGGTCTGTGAGGTCACATGGGAGAAAGATCAGGGTGTGGGGCTCTGGCCTGAACGTTGGGGCTCTGTGATGGTGTTAACTCATGGGAAAGTTGGCCTTGCAAGAAAGGCCTTTGGAACCTCAGGAATTAAAAACAAAGATGATATAATCAAAGAATTCCTGGGAAGGTGTTGCCAATGGATGTGTTCAGTTCATTAAAATCTGTTCCCAGATTTTAATGAACTGGTGGCTCAGTTGGTTGGAACATTGTCCTGTATATCAAAAACTTGCAGGCTTGATTCCCAATCAGGGCACATACCTACGTTGTGTTTTAGATCCCCAGTTGGGCACATATGACAGGTAACCGATCAATGTTTCTCTCTCCACCCATGCCTTGCATTCTCTCTAAAAAAAAAAAAAAAAAAAAAAAAAAAAAATCCTCAGGTGAGGATTAACAACAACCACAAATTCATTTTCTAATCCCTAGACCAGGGGTGGGCAAACTTTTTGACTCGAGGGCCACAATGGGTTCTTAAACTGGACCGGAGGGCCGGAACAAAAGCATGGATGTAGTGTTTGTGTGAACTAATATAAATTCAAAGTAAACATCATTACATAAAAGGGTACGGTCTTTTTTTTTTAAGTTTTATTCATTTCAAATGGGCCGGATCCGGCCCGCGGGCCGTAGTTTGCCCACAGCTGCCCTAGACCCTGGCACAGGTCTTCTCATATGATAGATCGCAAACAAATATGTATGTGTGTATACTAATATCCACCTCTACCTGGATCTAGGCACATACATGTGTATGTGTATCTGTGTATATGTGTGTGAGTATATATGTGTGTGTCTGAATATGTGTATATACATATGTGTGTATATATATATGTACGTATATGTGCTATCTTTTTCTGAATGCTATCAATTTCAATGAATTTATTCAAAAAAGCACAGGTGATGGCACAAGAACTGGATTGGGAAGCTGATCCTTGCACTATCACTGGTCAATTATGTGATAATAGGCAAGTGACCGAAACACTTTGAACCTTCATTTCTTTATACTGAAATGAAGGCCTGTTCTATAAGATCTCTAAGATGTTCTGAACTTCAGAATCTGGGAAGAGGTATCAAGGTAGCTGAACCCAAAAAGTTAGCCTTCAGAGGAACCTATAAAAAATGTCATCACGCATCTTGGCCAACAAACAGAATCTCAAAGACAAGCTTCTGTGTGCTTTCCAGGGCTACTTTTCAGCTCAGTACATTATGGACGACTTCAAGAGGGACCCTCTGTACATCCTGGACAACAATCACACCCACCTGCTGCTGGTGGACAATGGCTGCCACGGGCATCCCACAGTGGAGGCGAAGCTCCGGAACCAGCTGGAGAAGTACATCTCTGAACGCACCATTCAAGGTCAGGACTCAGGGAGCGGGACACTGGACAAATATACTAACAAGAGCAGCAGCAGTAGCATCAACAACAGTAGCGACCAGTTATTGAGTGAAGCATGGCGAACCCACCTGATTATTCTCCTATTCCCAAAGAAGAGCTGTTATTTCTCTGCTTTCCTCAATAAATTAGGATGCTTTGCCAGGGTCACTGCGATAGGTACTCGTCAACAGGCTGGAGCAATGACAAATGCTGCCTCTTCCCCCTCTAGTGTGTTAGGATAGAAAGCCGGCTGTCTCTTCTGCTAGACAACAGTTCAGAATAAATAAAATCCCTGATGGCAAATATGAGCTCACAAAACAGTGCAATTAGCTGGCATAGAAATGATAAAAACCAACCTGCTGGTTTAATAGCCGACAGGTTTACTTCTTTGCATCTTGGCTACTTCTATGTGAAAGAACCACCTAATCAGGGGAGAATGCAGAATTTGTTTGCCATGGAAAGTGAACCACTCACTCTTTCTTCCTGTGGTTGACATGTGTGCTGTTGTGGAACCAGATTCGCTCGTGATGTAGTGATCTATTTCATATCAGGGAACTGCTGGAGATGTTCTCAGCTTTACACGTTCATCAATGGGACGTACAAGAAGGGAAGACATTTCTATATGCAGTGCTCCCCCTTGAGAGAATAAATAGTTATGCAAATTTTCCACCAGCTCAGAAAAGCATAGGGTTTTGCAAACGAGTGAGAGTTTTTATTGTGAGGATAAACTTGAATCTGGCCTAATATATGTTAGCAAAAGTAAATCATTTACAGACTTTAGCATTTTAAATACCAGTAACAAATTGCAGCATGACCTGCGTCATGCTGTTAGCAGCTTGAGACACTAAGACGCATCCAGCGTGATGAAGGGGTAAATAGTGAAGTCCGTGAAGTTTGTAGCCATCACCCCACACCCAGGGCTCACAGGGAAGAAGCTCCTAGTCCTACTCTCCCTGGTCGTAGGTGTCTTTTTTAAAAAAAATAAAGACTAGGTATTGTTTACTTGGTTAAAAATATTTTATGTGTATCATTATTTTCAAATGTGGGATTCTGACCAAAATGTAGATGGTCATTAAGAATTTATCAAATTGATTATTGTACACTGAGTATTTCTAATGAGTCCCAAAATAAGTTTTATGTTCATGTTTTACAGATTCCAACTATGGTGGCAAGGTCCCCATTGTGTGCTTTGCCCAAGGAGGCGGAAGAGAGACTTTAAAAGTGAGTCTTGGTTTGGTTTTCTAGAAGATTGGTTAACAAGCTCACTCATCTAATTTGTATTTTCAGGGTTTGGGGGCTCACCTAATCTAACCTGACTATTTTCACTAGAGCAAGTCAGTAGCATCTTTCCCACCACACAGTGTTTCCCTACCAGGCTTAGGTTGTCTCCTCAGCTAGATTTAGGAAGAGAATTTGCAGTGACATGAACAGTCTGAATACTCATTGTTGGCTTTGGCCATCAGCCTGCCAAAGAGAAGGGTTGGCATGAACTCATGAGACTTAAGGATCATAACCAGCATGTATCTGCATGCCACCCCATCTGTGTGGAGATGAGTTGTGATCAGACACACAAAGACTGACACCAAAACCCTGTTCTAATACCACCTTGAGCTTACCCACCACATGCTTCCTGAGCATGCAAAGTCTGAGCATCCCGTGTGAAGGAATCTGAAACCCTAAGTGATCCTGAGATCATGGAAAGCTTCTAGAATGATTCCAACCTGCATTGTTGAGCAGTGAGCAAGAATTCTGCTTCCCATTCCACCCTTGTAGACTTGACATTACTGATCTCGTCTTGCCTGCAGCCAGGCATCTGTTCCAACTTCTCAGAGAGCATTAGTGTGGCCACATGTGGGTGAGTATTTGAAGGCATGAGCATTGTTCTCATGATCGCACCTTTCCAGGAATAGGACAGCATAAGGAAGTAATTTTACCTCTCTCTTTTAGTTAATTTCCAGGTTGGCTTGCATATCCCCCCATTTCCCCTAACCTTTTTTAACTCTAAGACAGGGTTAGATTATAGGTATTCGAGGTCCTTGATCCTCTCTCCTCTTGTTACCAGAGTACACCCCTACAGTTACAAGCAATTTCTGTCAAAGTTATTTGGAATTTTATAATCTAGCACTTCTCTTTGTTTATTCTTTTATATAACAACTAGAGATCCAGTGCACGGAATCGTGCACCGGTGGAGTTCCTTGGCCTGGCCTGTGCCCTCTCACAATCTGAGGCCCCTCGGGGGATGTCAGAGAGCTAGTTTCTGCCTGATCCACGCAGGCCAGGCTGAGGGATCCCACCGGTGCACAAATCTGTGCACAGGGCCTCTAGTATGTATATAAGATCTTTGGTTAATCTCTTCCTGCCCTCCCTCCTCCCCCTTTCCCTCTGAGATTCATCAGTCTGTTCATGTTTCCATGCCTGTACGTTGAGCGTCTGCCCCTTGGTGGTCAGTGTGCATCATAGCTACCGGTCAAACAGTTGAACGGTCAAACCGTCACCTAGGCTTTTATATATATAGATGATCATTCATTCATTCGTTCATTCATTTATCAACAGGTATTTGTTGATCATCTGCTATGAGATCTATTACTGAGACCATTGTTAAATAAAACTCTTCTGGGAAAGACTTTTCAGAGGAAAATTAAAATAGAGATTTTTTTCAATGTAAAATTATCAGTTTGAAGAAATAGCAGTCACATAAAAGGAAGAGAAATGGAGAGAAAGTAACTGAAAGATGATTACATTTATTATCTCTCTCTGAAATTTTTAATTTAGAATTCAGCTTTCCAGACAGCTGCTGCAGGCCTAGGATGCTGCATTTCTGGAGCCTTTTCTAGGAATGTCTGCTCAGCCAACTCACAGCCCAAGGCACGGAGCACAGAAGAGAGGAGGAGAAGGGGGTGGACACCAGCTCTTTGTCCCCTCCTCTCTCAGCGCCCTTTTTATCACCCCTGCTCCCACCCAGCACAGCCCTGACACCCATAGCTGGTGCAGTGTGAGGTGGAGAAACATCCCAGCTGGGCTGTGGATCAGCCCTCTGCTCACTCTGATGAAGAAACCACACACTGTATGGGCAACATCTGCTCTAAACAAAGGGTTCGGTCTTGGCTAAAGGAAAATGCTTCATAGCTTTCTACCCATATGATCTCACTGTCAAGGGATTAAAATTCTCATACCTGATTCTCTTGTGCTGGCCTCCCTGGTCTTTATACAGGATGTGAAAGTGTGATAGGTGTGTATCCAGGAAGCAATTTTTTTTTCTCTTTTAATTAAAGGGGCAAGGGAAATTAGTTGAGGAGGGAAATATGAATCAATATAACACAATGTGGCTGCTGCTTTGAAGGTGTTTTCATACTCTAAGAGTATGAATATTGCTAACCTTCATCCGAGAAGCTAGCAACGATAATGTCGAGTGCTGTCACTCAAATCGATGGTGTCAGTGTTTGGAATGATCGATTTTGTACACAGGGATATTTTCAAGCATTTGTTGATGGAGAACTTCAATTAGTCACATATATCATTATTATGGATTTTGGCATTAGTACTTTCCTCATTCAATGCCAATAGCAAACATTTCGTTTGCTTCTGATCAAGAGTAAAACCCCAAAGGGAAAGTGCAGGGATGACATGTCAATGTGTTTGGTTAACCACCTTGACTTAGAGCCTTGGTCCTGAGCTAGGTTTCTGGTTGTTGTGTCTCTTCCATCTGACCGGCTCTGTCTCCCCTCTCCCAGGCCATCAACACCTCCATCAAGAGTAAGATTCCCTGTGTGGTGGTAGAGGGCTCGGGGCAGATTGCTGATGTGATCGCAAGCCTGGTGGAGCTGGAGGACACCCTGACCTCTTCCATTGTCAAGGAAAAGTTGGTGCGCTTCTTACCCCGCACCGTGTCCCGTCTGCATGAGGAGGAAACCGAGAGCTGGATCAAATGGGTGAGCTGTGGGGGAGACTTTAGAGGACTCAGAAAAGGGAAGCCAAGTTCATGGGAAGGGAAAACACCTTACATGCCTTCCTCCACCAGCAGCTGCGGCTGTTTCACACTTTCTCAGTGACTTTGAAACTGTGCCATGGCCCAAAACAATTTCTTGGTGGAAATGGAAGCTCACACAAGTTCAATGACTTGCCGAGCCTCCGTACCTCATAAGGGGTATCACGTGGGTTTACACTCAAGTCTGTCTGTTTGCAAAGTAGGCTAACCCTCTTTTTTTTAGAAAAATTTTTAACCCTCTTTTGGGGTGTTTTTATTGGAATGGAGAAGGAGAGAGAGAGAGAGAGAGAGAGAGAGAGAGAGAGAGAGAGACATGTGAAAGAGAAACATGGGTCGGTTGCCTCCCCTACACGCCCAACTTGCTTCCTCCTCTAGAAGTAGTGCTTCCTCCTCAAGCTCTCCAACGCCTGAAACCATGGAATTAGGGGGCTCTGCCTGTTCCCCAGAGCTTTGATTTTATAAAAATGTTTTACAATTAACTATTACAGAAAATTCCCAAAGGATGATATAGCAGATCCCTTCTCTATTCACCCAATCACTGAGTCCTCTTGGCTCTTGTTCACATTGAACCTTCCCTGCCTATAGTTTAAGCCCTTATGACCACACTTGGACAATTTCTGTTATTTTCTGTTGCCCTTTTCTCATTTATTCATTCACTCAACAACAGAACACCATGTGCCAGGCTTGCCACCCCCCCACACACACACACACACATCTGTCAATGGGCCTCTAAGCTTTTTGTTACATGTGTCCTTATATAACCTGTATTCTCACTGTGGTCAAGGACTTCTTATTTCCAATTTAGAAATTAGACTCTATGGGCACAGGAACTTTAGGTGGGAGAAGGAGGTCTGCAACTGCCCTGTAGATGGTATTTTTTTTTTTTAAAGTAGGAATAAAAGATTTTTTACCAAAAGTGTGAACTTTATACTCCTAATGTCTAAAACCAGTTGGCTGACAACTCTGTTCTTTAAATGTTGCCAGCTCAAAGAAATTCTCGAAAGTTCTCACCTGTTAACAGTTATTAAAATGGAAGAGGCTGGGGATGAAATTGTGAGCAACGCTATTTCCTATGCTTTGTACAAAGGTGAGTAAAAATAGCCACTCTGGAAGTCTCAGCTTTGTGTTGCTTCCTGTGACTTGCATTTATGCTTCAAATGGCTTTATTGAAATAGAATGTTGTGCTTAGTTTTGATTATGATAGATTAGAAGCTACAATAACTACTGTTGACCTGCTGAGTTAAATTTCCTTGGTTACATATTTTTAATAGAACAAAACATTTTTATGTCATTAAAATGCTGGTCAAATCCAATCATAGCACTCTTTAAAGACATGTCTCTAATAGTGGCTTAGAATTATTTTTTGTGCCTCAGACTCCTCTGAGAGTGTGATAAAGCCATAGGCATTTGTCCTAGGGGTCCACATATATGCACACACACTTCACACACATCAGTGATTCTGCATCAGTTTCAGGGTTTACAAATCTCCTGGAGCTGAGGAGTGAAGTTCAGGTTAAAACTTCTCACCTATGATCTTGGCTAGAATTCCATGAAGGTGGATGTTACCTGAAATAAATAGAACCTTGGCAAAGACCATCTAGAGTTGAGCTTCTTGATTATGGCTGTAAGGTATGCAGAGCAGGGTGAGCCACATAGGAAGTGGGATTTAAACATTTGCTATTTATTGAAATCATTCTTATTGTGCTCGCCAGAAATTTGGTTGTAAGAATATTTATTAAAATAGGATTATATCTGTAGAGAAACATAGATCAGAATATATTAGCTCTGGAAAAGACAAGTAGAACATTGTTGTAATATGGCATTATTTCATAGATTTAGATATAGTGTAAGTCAGATATGGTCCTTGAAATATCACATTTATGGAATCTGAGTCTATGGAAAAATATCAATACACCATTTACATGGTTAGAATATGAAGTGGAAAGACATTATTGACACTTGATCCTCATTTGGGGCATTCAGAATATTGATAAGAATGAGTGAAAATAAAGCAAAAGAACAGTTGTGAGTGTCTGCTTCTTGAAGAACATACTTGGAATCCCCTGGGGAAAATGGCTCTGATAATAGGTTATACGAATGGCTCTGGCCCTTTTATTTCTGGGCCTTTGGTGGTTGACTCTGCTGCCCTCTTGTAGCCTTTAGCACCAACAAGCAGGACAACTGGAACGGGCAGCTGAAGCTGCTGCTGGAGTGGAACCAGCTGGACCTGGCCAACGATGAGATTTTCACCAACGACTGCCGCTGGGAGGTATGTTAGCAGCTCTCCTGGCTATTCCAGCCTCAGGTCTGGTCCATTTCTGACAAGGTCTCTGGTATTGGCTCTTGCAAAGGGTTGTTTTCTGGTCCATCAATTTTGCCAGGCCTCCCTTTCCTCCTCTGTAGTATGGGGTAACAATATTGACTTAGTAGGTTTGTTGTGAAGAGATGATAATAAATGCACTGATGGGAGAACTCTCAATCCATGAATGCCATCTACATTTATAGCCCTCAGCCGTGATGTGAGAGCCGCTTCTCCATCCGCGTGCAGAGGTGCAGCTCCCCTGGCAGTGGGTGGGCGGGAGGATGGGGAAAATATGTCACATGATTGGAATGGGTATCAGCAGTAGCTTTACTAAAAATGAAGACAGCCGTACTCATTTTGCTCCCTGCCCCATCTACTTAGCCAGGTTCCGATAAGAGAATTGCCAGCAGTGAGATGCATCGGAGAAGGTAGCACAATTTGGTTGAAGACACACAGTGAATGTCTTAGAGCTAGAGGATCGGGGCTCCCCGCCAAATAAGCACCTCCAACATGCAAGTTTTATGTCCCCAAAACACTATTTTACCCCAATGTAGTGACTTTTCTCACTTGCAATTTGATCAGAGTTATAGAACCACACTTTCCAGGGATGTCCTCTTATGTACAACTGCAGTTAAATCAGCCACGGCAGCTCTGTTTTGTAGGAACAATCACAAGCCGTCACACTTGCACCTGCAAGGCTGTGGGTGAATCTGTTCTCAGCTCCTTCTGAATTAATCTGAGTAACTTGTGACCAGCTGGGATTTATTTAATTTTATACATGTATGCATAGATTTGAAGGTGCATGCATTTCATAACTGGCATCCTTCGCAGCCAGGTTCAGAAACTACTTTTAGGCCTACTGTTGTATAATCAATGATGAAGATTTGATTTATATTAACAGGTGATAAATTTTAATAACAGAATGCAAATAAAGTAATGACTTATGGATTTTTAAATTATTCATTCCTGCAGCAAACATTATCTTGTGTTTGGTCTTTGCATTTAATGAACTGCATTACACATTGCAAAGCTTTAGTTAGTTGAGGGAAAGTATAAGTAGATGTAGTTAATTGATTCATAAATGGATCCCTGTGTGAGAAATGGTCTCTTTAAGTAAGGTCATATGATATAAATAAACATAAACTCGGGCACATATTGAGCGGTGCATTTAATTTTATTAACTCAGCCTAAGACAGTGAAGGAGGAAGGGCATAATGGCTAAGCGTATGGATGGGCTCTGGAGGCAGCCCGTCGGCCTGACTTAACCTCTGCAAGGCATTTAACCTCTCCGTGCCTCAGGTCCCTCAGATGTGGTGCGGTGGAGCCTGCTCGTGCTGGCTTGCAAGAGCCGACTGCTAAGGCTTTAGAGATTTTACGAGTCAGTAATTAAATACCATCACTATTAAAATTCAACTATAGCCCAGCCAGGGTGACTCAGTAGATTGAGCGTCCCCTCCATATACCAAGAGGTCATCAGTTTGATTCCGGGCCCAATCCCTGGGAGGCAGCCGATTGATGTTTCTCTCTCATCAATGTTTCTATCTCCTCCCTTACTTTCTCTCTAAAAAAATTAAATCAATAGAACATATTTTTGGTTTGATTCCAGTCAAGGGCACATACCCGGGTTGTGGGCTCGATCCCCAGTGGGGGACTTGCAGGAGGCAGCCGATCCATGATTCTCTTTCATCATGGATGTTTCTATCTCTCTCTCTTCCTTCCTCTCTGAAATCAATAAAAATATATTTTTTAAAAAATTCAACTATATAGACTTAGAACTAAATACATTTTATTAAAAAACAAAGGTAATACATAGTCAAAACTCATTGCTTTCTGATTATTTTACTACATTTAGTATTATCTAGGCTCTGGGCATTATTTCTGTCTATTGCGTCTGCATGCTGGAAATAGTGCAAGTGCTGTGCTACTCCAGGTCTATTTTCAATTCTGCATTCAACGATGGCATGTTGGCAGCTGGAAGTTAGCCACAGTGGGAGCATTTACACAATAGGAATTGGCAAGACTACAAAGTGGGGTCTGTTATTTTCTTCCAGAGAGCTGGTTGTTAAACATTTACCGGCACACCGCTGCTCATCTGAAAATGGAGATGATAATAGCAGTACCTACCTCATTGGCTTGTTACAATGATTAAATTGGATAATGTTTCTGTAGTGCTTAGGAACATTGGTTCATATTAAATGACATATAAGTATTTGTTTAAAAATACATAAAAGTCGTTAGAATAATGGTAATGTTGGTGTGACCTTTTACATCACACAAAGCAGTCTCGTGTTAGTTCACTTGCCCCTCACACCGACCCATGGGGGGGACTTTCTCACTTTCCTGGGTAACAAACCAGGGATCCATGAGTACCACAGGAGGGGGTTACTGATGTTTGATTTTTTTAAAAAATACGTTTTTATTTATTTCAGAGAGAGAAAGGGATAAGGAGAGAGGGATAGAAACATCACTGATGAAGGAGAATCATTGATGGGCTACCTCCTGCATGCCCCCTACTGGGGATTGAGCCCACAATCTAGGCATGTGCTCTGACCAGGAATTGAACTGTGACCTCCTGGTTTATAGGTCGATGATCAACCATGGAGCCACACTCATTTTTTTTTTGAGGGCGTGCTCTGACCCAGGAATTGAACTGTGACCTCCTGGTTTATAGGTCGATGATCAACCACGGAGCCACACCAGCCGGGCCTCATTTTTTTTGAGGGCCTGCTCTGACCTTGAATTTCTGAAAGCATCTTGACCTATGTTATCTCATTTCATCTCCACAAGCACCTACGTATTTTCTAGAAGAGCAGACTGAGGCTCAGGGAAAATCTTGTCATACTGAGGCTCAGGTCACACATCTGGGTTTGTAAACAAAGATGTGTCAGTGGTTCTCGAAGTGCGGTCCCGGACCTGTGGCAGCTCAGGAACGACCTGGGAACCTGTCAGCGGCACAGATGACCAGACTCTGCCTCAGGCTTGTTAAAGGATGGATTTGGAGGTTGACTCCAGCACCCTGTGTTTAGTAAGCCTTCTGGGTGACTCTGGTTGATGTCTGAGGACCACTGCCCTATGGGTGGCCAGCGGAAAGGCAAATGGATTTAGAAGGAATTGTGAAACTGGGTACAAGGCACACTTTCCCTGAGGACAGAGGAGAAAGGGCAGCTGCCTTCCTTAGGACAGCCACCTCTCCCCTCCCTGTCCTGCCTGGAGCCACAGTGTGGGCCCCGAGGGATCCTTGACTGTTTCCTCTGTAGGCAACGTGTGATTCCCAGGGATCCAGCACTAGACAGACACAGCAACCGTCAAGGCTTCCCTTAGTAGAGACATTCATGACACCAGGGCCAGGGGAGTTTCAGGAGTGAAGTGGGCTAGGTGGACGGCAGTGAGGATTGGTGGGTTCCCCGGGGACTGGAGGACCCAGGTTCCAGGAGCAGCTGCCACTCGGCTCCATGATGGTACTCCATGTTGTCCAGGCTTCTAGATTTCAATGCTGGAAAAGTGGATTTATATGAACTTTCTAATTTTTAATGTTAGCAACTGAATTGAATTGTAAGAAATACTATGGAAGACAAAGGGAACATATCTGAGACCTGGTGTGACCCATAGACCACTGGTTTCTATCTGAACTAAACGGTGCTTGTCCTTTATTAAAATTCCCAATATGCTTTTCTGGAATAGGTTTTATCAGGAGTCCAGAAAGTAGAGATAAAGATAAATCATAACCAGGTACAATTGTCAATTATTTCAGTGATGCTGTTATGCAACATGATCAGGTATGTTCTTGGTGGCATGTGGCTTGAAGGGCAGCAGAAGATCCCATGACCCAGAGCAAGGTGTTGGCTGTTGGTGGCTCACAATCAGGGTCCACTGGAGACGTCAGGGAAATGGTGTGAGCTGTACATTCCCCACCCCCTGAGTGCTTCCCTTATGCCAGGCTCTGGGATAAATCCTTGACCAGCATAATCCCTACACGGGTGTAATGATCTCTACCTTACCACAGCAGGAGACCAAGTCACATCCAAGCCCACATCTGGCTGATATAAGAAATCCTACTTCCCCAGTATGTGAATTATAATCCAATGTCGTATTTCAATGGAAAAGATGTATTTTATTCTCAAGACGGGAGCTCAAAAGAAGTTGAAGATCCTACTACTTTGTGGCTGGAAATATGATGTGGCCGAGGAAGGCCTTGTGCTTCCTTTCCTGGGCCCAGGGTGTGAGTACCCTCTCTGCTCTCTCTCCTCAGTCCGCCGACCTTCGGGAGGTCATGTTCATGGCTCTCATAAAGGACAGGCCCAAGTTTGTCCGCCTTTTCCTGGAGAACGGCCTGAACCTGCGGAAGTTTCTCACTAGCGACGTCCTCACCGAGCTCTTCTCCAATCACTTCAGCACCCTCGTCTATCGGAACCTGCAGATCGCCAAGAATTCCTACAACGACACCCTCCTCACATTCGTCTGGAAACTGGTGGCCAACTTCCGGAGGAGTTCCAGGAAGGAAGACAGAAGCAGCAGGGACGAGACAGACGTAGAACTTCACGTATGTAATGGGAGACCTGTCTGCTTGAGTTCTCTGGTCTTGTGAGTCTTCCTTCAAAAAAGTTTCCCACTCCCTACCTCATCGCTGTCAGGTAGCAAACGTGTTGGCATTCTTATTTTTTTCTACTGCCTTTACTGAAGATAACGAGTCTCCCTGGTGAGTTTTCTGATGTCTGCTCTATGCTCTGTGCTTTATTTCAAACTACTTGTTGCAGAGTTTCTTAATTGCAAAGCTCAGGGAACAGGGGCACATGCATGGCTGCCTGTTCATGTCTTAGGCTTTTGGACATGACCTGCCTAAAATTGCTCTCCACTGCCCATGTAAAGGACTGAAGAACTGGCACATTTTCTTTTGTAGATAAAAGGGGCAGTGGTTATTTCCAAAGGGACGATCCAGGTACCCCTTGGAGAGGATGCTGTGACTAGCAATATGAACACCTGTATTCTCTAGGCCTTCCTATCTTAGGTACAGGCAGTTCCCAGCCGCCAGCACCTGGAGCTCTCTGCTCTGAGCCCGGTGCCCACAGTGGGTGTATGAAAATCCCAGCCCCTCCCTGTAAGGACAGGTAATTCTGAGGCATGTATGCTGCACTGGTTCCCAGGGCTGCCTAGCGGGACCGATCTCTAGCTAACCACCGAGACAATGAGCCTGTTGACAGTGCGCCTCAATGGGTTCTTTCCTTTTGGATCTTATTTTCTCAGATGCCCGTTGGTTTTCCTGGGATTGCCTCTTAAGTAAACTACATGTCTCAGGATTGCTTCAGGGGAAGCTAGGTCATTGTCTTTAGTGACTCTAGGATTTTAATATGTGTGCCTATATTGCAAAAATCTAAAGGGCTCGGTGTTTAGGAAGTGTTTAGGAAGCTTCTCATTGACACTATTTATGTTCAAACCCTCTGCAGTATCCATAACCAGGCCTGACAGTTTGGACCTCGGTAAAACCTGTATATAGGAAAATACACATCCTGTTGTTTTCTATCTGAAAAGGTTCCCCTGGAAGATATGGGGTGCTGAGTAAGAGCTGGGGTTTCAATTAATGTATTAGGAATCAAAACGCCAAAGAGATAAGCCACAGCTCTGTAGTGTGGTAATTGAACTTAACCAAACTATAGGAAAAGTTAGAAATTTAGTCTGAATGCTTTTTCTAGATGAGAAATTGATTTATAGGATGGAATTGCTTGCTCTTCAGCTGTCAGAAGTCATTCAGTGTTCAGATTGTTCTCGGTGCCACTTTCACTCTTTATACCTCTCCATCTAGTTGTACATTGTCTTTTATGATCGATAAAAGATTTTGTGTCAAATTATACCACCTGGTGGCTTGCAGAGCTGAGAACTGTGTCCCTGTGCTGTTAGGATGAATTTGTCCACCGAGTATGGAGCCTCCAAACATGGGCTCTCTGCTTGGGCATCCCCCCCACCCCCAACCCCCCATTTTCCTTCTGAGAGGAGTGCAGCTAGGGTGACCTTCCTTTGCACTTGCTCTAACCCTCCAGGACGTGTCTCCTATTACTCGGCACCCCCTTCAAGCGCTCTTCATCTGGGCCATCCTGCAGAACAAGAAGGAGCTCTCCAAAGTCATCTGGGAGCAGGTGAGTGAGCAAGCCCAAGCCACGCGCCTGCCTTCCTGTGGCTGTCCGGACCTCCAGACTCTCTTGCCTAACCTAAAACATCCTCCATACAATGGAATGTCTGCTGTCAGTTGAGTACGGCTGTGCCTGTTTCACCGTCGGCGGAGGTGTGTCTGGGAGGAGAGGCCACTGGAAGGGAGCTGTGCTTGGTGGGCGATCCAGTAGGCACCTGCTTCTCAGGTGTGTGTGGGTGTGTGATTGTTTTCCAAGTGGATGAGGTTTTTAAGTTTAATTTTTAAAATCTATGTCTAGCTTTATTGCATAATATCAGTTGAGTACGGCTGTGCCTGTTTCACCGTCGGCGGAGGTGTGTCTGGGAGGAGAGGCCACTGGAAGGGAGCTGTGCTTGGTGGGCGATCCAGTAGGCACCTGCTTCTCAGGTGTGTGTGGGTGTGTGATTGTTTTCCAAGTGGATGAGGTTTTTAAGTTTAATTTTTAAAATCTATTTCTAGCTTTATTGCATAATAGACAGAAGTAGGGCCTGGACACATTCTGCTTTGGGAAACTTACTGAGATTTTTCTTTGTGATTCAGCACAGAATGATGTTTTAGAAATGATTTATGGACAGTTGAAAAGAAGTTACGTCCTCTATTTTTAGTGCATAAAATCGGATATTGAATATTGAGTTCATACACAGTCTTACTACATTATCGCGGTTTCCAAGGCCTTATCCACTTGCTATTTTCCTTTCATATGCTAATTTCATGTTCAAGACTATTTTATGCACATTGCGAATTTTGCTTTAAGTCATTACGAACAGTTTAGATTTTGCCATTTTGCCGTGAGTTCGTTCTTGTTTGACATTAGGGTTGACTTGACCACTTCAAGGGATTATGAATTAACCCTGACATTTTCCGCCCTTCTCAAAGACCAGGGGCTGCACCCTGGCGGCCCTGGGAGCCAGCAAGCTCCTGAAGACTCTGGCCAAGGTGAAGAGCGACATCAATGCTGCTGGGGAGTCTGAGGAGCTGGCCAATGAGTATGAGACGCGCGCAGTGGGTAAGTCTCCTGGCCAGGATGTCACGTGGGCACAGGCATGCCCATGGCACTCATGTGCCAGATGGCAGAGCTCAGTGGCATGTCCATGCTCCTCGATTGGCCTGATTTGTGGGCTGCAGAACAGGTGTTCATGTGTCTGGCAGAAGTCACAGGCCCCTTGATCCTGGTACTTACTGACTTTTCCTAGAATGAAAGTGGGAAATCTTGGGCTCTCTCATTTCCCAGGGCCAGGTCTAAGTAGCTCAGGTGGGTGTGTGGGGAGTGGGGGTGTTGTGTTTGGATGCTATTAAAAAACTGAAGGTCTGAGGTTTTACCTGACTTGCAAGTCATTACGTTAGCTGGCCAGTTTCATATCTACATGCTGGTAGGACCCTAGGCCCCTGGTTCATTACTGGTATCATAGGCAGCAGTTGGAGAAGCATCTTGGGTTGGCCCTCCGTGCCTTGATTCCCCTTCAGTGATGTGAACAAGGGCTGGTTCTGTCAGGGCTGCAGGTGACCTGCCCACGCTCCCCTCCAGGGCGAGATCACCCAGGATCTGCAATGGAAGGTGGGAGAGGCAGCCCTAACCGTTATCTCCCGGAGTGCCTGTCCTCTGTTTGCTAGTCAATGTCCCTGGACACAGCTTATCAGGGCCCTTGGCTCGGAAGGCCCAGACTGGGTGGGGGTGTGAGGAAACCAGCATCAGTGGCCTCCCAACAGCAGCGTCTCAGACCTGCTCAGCTGTTTCCTTTTTCAGCCGCGAGTTTTGAGTTTGCAATGTGGTACGTCCTGAAACGCACGCGTGTTTGTCTGTTGTTGTAGCTTCTCTGGGTTGGAAAAAAATGTGTCCAATAATTTCTTTTAATATATTAAATTATGTTAATTTATGACTGACCTCAACTAGGCAATGGCTCCTAATACAGGGTGTCCCCTAAAAAATGGATGCGCACTTTGAATGATTATAAAGTCAGTGTTTATTAACATAATGTTCATTTTCAAAGTTTAAAAGAATCTATGAATAATTTTGTCAATGCCTGTCTTCAAACTGATGACCGTTTTGGTCCAGGCACTGCTGATAAAGCAAAGCAATGGAATTGCAAACATCAAGAATTATTTCATTTGGTATTTGTGTGCCTTCAGTTCACTGACTGTTGCTTTGGTTTATACCATAAACTTTATCTTTTTTAAAAAATATATATTTTATTGATTTTTTACAGAGAGGAAGGGAGAGGGATAGAGAGTTAGAAACATCGATGAGAGAGAAACATCGATCAGCTGCCTCCTGCACACTCCCCACTGGGGATGTGCCCGCAACCAAGGTACATGCCCTTGACCGGAATCGAACCTGGGACCCTTGAGTCTGCAGGCCGATGCTCTATCCACTGAGCCAAACCGGTTAGGGCTAAACTTTATCTTTTATGTATTCCCATAAAAAACTCTAGTGGCATTTTAGGATAAATTTTCTTTGTTCAAAGCTTAGTCTGGTTTCACCCATTATTGCAAATCAGTTAAACCTGAAAAGGAGTGAAATTGAGTGAGTTATCAGCTGTGAAAGTGTATATACATTTTTTTGGGACACCCTATATTTTACCAAATTTCCTCTGAAGATCTGCACTCTAGTCTCTTTGTCATTAGGTCTCCAGACATAAGCACACCCTCAGTGCAATATGTCGGTGTTTCTTAGATCTTTTTGGCTTTTTTGCACCATGCTTTATCTGCAAAGAAACCTCACCAAGAAAGCACAGCATGTAAATGAAATGGGGGGCGGGTTGCTCTGGGAAAGACAAGCAGAGGGTGTGGGTCCCTCCCCAGTGGCTGAGCCTCACCAAAGAGGGGCTCCCGGTGCTCAGCGCAGCCAGTTCCCAGTGCATCTGTTGCCATGGGAGCTGTGCTGGGGACGCTGTGTGCAAGGGAAATCCCATGCTCAGAAAGAATCATGTTGTGCCAGCATTTTCTATGCTTTTTGCAAACCAGGGAGCTCGCTGGGGGACGGGGGAGGACAGCCCTGGGTGTTGGCCAGCCCTGCCTCAGCTCCCCTCTCTCTCTGGTGCTGATGTGACTGTAGAGCTCTTCACGGAGTGTTACAGCAGTGACGAAGACTTGGCTGAGCAGCTGCTGGTCTACTCATGTGAGGCCTGGGGGGGAAGCAACTGTTTGGAACTGGCGGTGGAGGCAACGGACCAGCACTTCATCGCCCAGCCTGGGGTCCAGGTAAACAACGTACAGTCATGTCCAGAAACGTGCCTTTTACATCAGATGCTATTAGCAACCTTAAAAAATATAATATTAGTAACAAACTGCAACTCCAATGTGAAAGCCCTGGTGGGAGAAGGTGGGTGATGCTACGGGAGATGGCGGTGTCTAGGTATCGGCATGTCTTTGCTCCATGGGAGGGTGCAGGAGAGAGAACATCCTTTGAGTTTCCACAAAGCAGAGAGCACAGCACCACAATTATGGGCGGGGTCTTCGGATCCAGTGCCTGGGTCCCTGCATCCCTAACCAGGAGTGTGATGATAGGCAGGTTATACAAGCTCTCAGGGCCTTGGTTCCTCACCTGGGAAATGGGCAGAATTTGTTTAACCATGAAATAATTCTCGCCATACAGAACCCATGTAAGGACAGGATCGAAAATCAAACAGTTTCAAATTGTGGTCATAGCCCCTTAGAACCCAGGTAACTGATATAGACGGAGAAGAACCCTATTTACTTGGGGCGGTGCGAGGGCCGGTAAGAAAGGTTGGGTACCATCCTGCATGTCATAGCATTAATAAGGACCCCTGTCCTTTGTCTTTGTTCCCCTGTAGAATTTCCTTTCCAAACAGTGGTATGGGGAGATCTCCCGAGACACCAAGAACTGGAAGATTATCCTGTGTCTATTTATCATACCCTTGGTTGGCTGTGGCTTTGTATCATTTAGGTATGAAACCAAGACACGTATGTGTGTGTGTGCGCGTGCTTGCGCGCTCCCATGTAAAGAACTGTAAGGCCTGGAACTTAGGATGTTCACTCTGCCACCTACAATTAGGTCTGGGATCATCTCTTCCTTTCCCTGGGTTTGATATTAAACAGGTAGAGGTGGGGCCATGTCTCCACTCTCGTAGGCAGAATTGAGATTTGTTAACCATGAAGTGCCAAGGGCTGACGCTTGGCCGGTCCATCTCAGAGCAGCCTGACCCCCCGCCCCCGCCGTGAGTCTGTGTTCGCATGGTGTTTGCGAGGACAGTGATGATGCTCTCACGCTGTCCAGGAAGAAGCCGGTGGACAGGCACCGGAAGCTCCTGTGGTACTACGTGGCCTTCTTCACCTCCCCCTTTGTGGTCTTCTCCTGGAACGTGATCTTCTACATCGCCTTCCTCCTGCTCTTCGCCTACGTGCTGCTCATGGATTTTCACTCGGTGCCACACTTGCCCGAGCTGGTCCTCTACGCGCTGGTCTTTGTCCTGTTCTGCGATGAAGTGAGACAGGTAGGACAGCCCACGTGGGGCACCCCTCCCTCCCTCGGGGCGGAGCAGGGGGGCAGTATCTTCCTCATGCCCAAGAGGAGCAGAAGTTGCTTCTGAAGTTCCAAAGTCATTATTTTCCCCAAAATAATTTGCGGTAGCCCATGGACTTCTCCGCCTCGCAGCACTCCAGTGAGGTCTCTGAGTGCCAGTGCGCTCTTTGCTCTCTAACTGCTGTTCATGGATGATGAATTCCTCAGCGTCGAGAGTGGATCCAAAGAGCACATTGACCTTGGGCTTAAACCATGCCCATAACCAGGAGCCGTCTGTGCTCTGGCTGTCGCCAGGGGAGGCAGTGGGATGAGTGGCAGGGGAGTGGGAGGGCTTTCCAGCTCAGAGCATCTTAATGCCCTGTGTGTCCAGGGGATATGCTGGAAAGTCATAGAAGTCCCTATGGACTGCAGCAACTTTGTGTGAATTATTCATGGTGATTTTCTGCAGTTTCCTGAGATCTGCATTCTCCACCACTGAATCCAAAACCTTAGTCCAGGACTGGCATGGAGTAGGCACTCAGCTCCTAATTATTGAATAAATAAATATCGATGGTGAAGGATGGTGCTGTCCCTAAACCATTATTAAAAGTGACCCCAGAAAATCTGGTCAGACTTAGCAGTTTACAGATTATGAGAACTGCCAGAGTAGTCCCTTTTCTTGTCCCTTCTGAGTCTAAACCTAACATCATATGCATTCGACACGTAGGGCCTACGTGCCTACAGCATATGAGACACTATGCCCCATGCTTCGAGAGATTTGGAAGGCTGGAGAGTGCTGTTCTCGACCTCACAGAGTCACTGCCTAGTAAAGAAATCTTAAATTGGTTTCAACTAACATGTCAACTCTGATAGACATTTTTGTGTGACTTCTAGTTGTCCTGGAAAGACTCTAAAGCTCTGTCTGTTCTTAGTAGGCGGGGGTGGGTGGGTGAGGGGTGGGTGTCTTGATCAGTTAGTGATGTCTGCATGAGTTTGACAGGTGGGAAGAGTCCTGCTTTCCCTTGCCCAGTAGGGTGAAGTGCAGGTGAGGGATGGAGACAAGGTGGAGGTGGAGAAAGAAGAAGGTAAATGACACAAGCCAGTTTTGAGCACGGCAAGATTATCAGGCTTTCTGTCTACCAGAAAGCTCCCCCCCTTCCCCCCGCCAAGGACAGGGCTGCTGACGTGCAGATTTCTGTGATCTCAAATCAGCTTCATGGGTTGACTTAGGGGGTCACAGCTCAGTCCAGCTTGTCCGCTCAGGCCACCAGTCTGCTCGGGCCACCATGACATAGCACCACCAGCTGCGTGCTTACAACAGAAGCTCACTGTCTTATATCTGGAAGCCTGGAGTTCAAGATCAAGTTGTCGGCAGGGCTAGTTCCTTGGGAGGGCAGCAAGGGGAATCTGGGTGTGCTGCAGTCTTTGTGATTCCTTGACTTGTAGAGGTGTCATCTGAACTGTGTCCTCAGGCTTACAGGGCATCCTCCCTGTGTGCATGTCTGTGTCCAAATTTTCCCTTGTCACAGGGACACCCAAATCTGAGGCCCATTCCATTCCTGCCCCTCGCTCATGTTCCCAACATTTCTCCACTAGCCTCGTTCCTGACCCTGCCTCCCCCGTGACATTAAGACACTGAAGCCGCTGTGAAAGTCCAGACACTACTTGCTTCCTCCAGGCATTTGAAGAAGCCATGAGGTCTGGAGAGAGGACTGATTCCAGGTTGCTTTGTAGTACAGATCTTGGCCTGGATGGAAGATTCAGGGAGACCCATATCATTCATGCATTCATTCAGCCAATATTTATCAAGCACCAGGCACTGTTCTAGAGACTTGGATACAGCAATGAAGCAACAGACATCTCTGTCCTTCCAGAGCTTTCTACCAGTTAGAGATGATCGGCAGGGTCCTCTCAGGGAGGATCGGCAGGGTCAAGGGGAGGAGGGCAACCCTAAAAAAGAGAGTCTTACACTTACTGGGAGGTTGGCGCAGGGGACTGGTAACAGTAAAATGTGTCCTTAAGTCACAAACATCTCCATACAAATTCAGAACATTTAACTGCTCAGTCACTTATCGGGTCATGCAGGAAGGAGACTCAGGATAGGTGTGTTTTGCTGGGAGAAGAGCCCTGGCAGGTGTTGTGTGAAGTACCCAAGAGAGTGACACTGGGTGGGAGCAGATGGTGGGCAGGTGGAGGAGCCTCAGGGAGGGAAGTGGGCTGTGGAGGTGCTGGGTAAGCATTCACTTCCCAGTCATTCCCGGGTCCTGCGGGGGGCGGGGGAGTGAGGCCCCCAGGGTCTGGCTGAGCCCCAGCTATCCTGTCTACCTTCAGATTGGGTGATGTTTGATACGGAGGGTGATTAATGAGGACCTATAACTTTGTCCAAGTGTTTCTTCTCTTTCTTTTTATGAGTGGCATTTGAATGGGTCAGCATCCATTCAGCAATACTGTGTGTTAAGGCGATGGTGTGGGACAGGAGTGTGGGTTCAAGGGCAGCCCTGGTTTAGTGGTCTGTGAGGGAGTCTGCAGAAAGCCTGGAAGATGCTTGTCAAGAAAGGAATCCGCCACTGGGGGTCACTGTTTCTCTTCTGTCTTCAGGCTCCTGCAGTGGGAATCCTCAATTTGATTGGAGCCCTCTAACAGGCAGTTCTGCCGGCCTGGTGCAGCCTTAATTAACCTCATTGGCACTTGTTAGAAAAACCAAAACCAAGCAGGATGTTACTGTTTTAGAGTGTGTCTGGGTGTCAGACAATGTGCTCTTTAGTGTATCCCCATGTCCCCTCCCCCAGGGGCAGATGATGCTATGCTAAATTGGAATTTTTAACCAAGGCAGTCAATAAGCTCCAATACAGTCATTAAATAACTCTTAGGTCCACTAAACAGACTGTGGTTCTTCATTTAAAGTAAGTCCCATCATCTCTTTGTGGAGCACACTGTGCAATCTTGAGGCCCTTTGAATCCCCAAATCATGAAAGATATGAAGAAATATGGCCCCAGTACTTTATGAATATAGCCCATATCTGGCATTCCATTCAGAAAAGAGGCCTCTGTTTATTTTTTTAAAAATGTTTTCTCACTGGGGTGGTGCCTCCAAACCCCAAAACTGATCTACTTCGGGTATCTTCCAGCTCGCAGGCCAGGCTTCTGGGACTCTCATGGGCAGGGGCTGAGCTGGGCTGGGGCAGTTGGGTTGCCCACCTGCCCCGGGGCCAGGGTTTCTAAGGGGAAGCAGTGCTACAGGTGGGGCCTGTCCTAACCACTCTCTTCTTGCAAATGTTTCTGGGTGGGTGGAGGTCAGTGTCACTGCGACCACCCAAATGGGTGGTTAGAAGTCTGGATGTGATTTCTGAGCCTACAAGTTCAGTGAAACGAGGCCACACTGGAGCTGCTCAAACCTGGGAGATTTTTCTATCTCCTTGGTGCTAGATTTCACAATGCACTTACCTCCTCTGTACTGGAGCGTTGCTGTTTGCATTTATAAATGAATGCAAGGAAATGCTTCTTGAAAAACCAATGATGCTTTTTTAATCCCTCCAAGTCTAAGGTTGCTGGATCCCTGTGTGACCTAAAGAAGCAGGGTGATGTCCAGAGAGGAATCTAAGATTCAGACTCCTGAGGCTGCCACTTGCTGGCCATCTGCCCTTGGGCAAGTTCCTTAGCTCACCCCTACCCCCACCCCCCAGGCCTTGGTTTCAGCTGCAAAACAGGAAATATAATATCTGAATATCAGACAGACCTATCTTGGTGAGATCACTCAGTAAGACTGAAAAGTACCCTGTTCCATTGAGGACACTGCTTTCCTGCCTTCTGGTGGTTTCCTTATCTGAGCTCCCTTGGGGCTTTGGTCTTGCCTCCCTGCCAACCTTTATCAGGTTTCATTTTAAACGTATTTAATCTGTCCTTCCCAATGGCCCATGGCTTCCTTGAGACTCAACACTGCACCTCATGCCCTGCCTCTGAGTCCCGGGAGCCCAGCACAAGTGTGTGGAGCCCTGTGGGCTCTCAAATCATGTTTTGAGTAGATGGTGGAATGAAGGGGCAAAGTGTCGAGTAACACTCCCTCCACGTTCTGCGTGGAGTAGGGTTCGGTATCTGAAAGTGGAGCCGCACAACAAATGAGAGAAAAAGACACGAGATAATTTTGCAATATTGGGGGACCAGGCGGGCAAGTCCCAAAGGACTTCCACCCATGCTCAGGCTGCTCCAATCTTTTATTGATCTGGAGTAGCCCTTAGGGTAAGGAAGTTTCAATGACACACAGATCAGCAATTTCCAGGAGTAGACAAAAGTATCTGATTAACTCATCAATAGATTTCCAAGTGTAGGCAGAGTAACTGATTAGCTTATCAATAGATTTCCGAGTGTAGGCAGAGTAACTGATTAACAATAATCAACAAGGATCTACATAACTATCTAAGGAATTAAGGGAACTAAGGTGGGGATGCTTCAACTATTATTACCTAAATTAACTGAGTGGTTCCTAGATTAACTGGGTGGTGCACAGCCCTGACCTTTGCTAGGACTTTCAAGCCCTGACCTTTACTAGGACTTTCAATGGCTACTAGCTTTTGGGGGGGTCTCTGTCTAAACTCAGCTAGTGAAGACAATGAATGGACTCCGGCAGCAAAGGACCACCCATGTCCTGGATTGCAGAGGGGCTGGCGAGATGCAGCCTCCTGAAGGACAGTCCTGTCCCTCTCCATCCCCGGGTGGTCCTGGTGGGCTTTCTTCCAAGAAGCCAGGACCAGTCCATACCAGTCATGCTGAAAGGATCAGGGAGGCACACACTGTTCCTGTCACTTATTTCTGTGGCCACAGCTGTCCTCAGAGATGCCACATAGAGCACATTTGTGCAATTTTTTTTTTAAAAAGGTTCCTTTGTATCAAGATGTTTTATTACTACATGTTAGAAAATTCTTACAATAAATACACGGATCTGCGATGCTGACAATATGGAGAACACCCTCTAGAGTTGTGCAGGGCACAGCCTACACCACGGTACTCGGTGGACGGGGATCCCACGTCTGCCCCCACGGGCTGTGCTCACTCTCTGCACATTCATTTTCAAGAACTGTGAGGATACAGGAGTCCCTTCTGGTGAGTTGATCAGCAGCACGTGTATAACAGAGCAGCAAGCGTGCAACTCACTTCCGGTCCCCCTGGATCAACATGAGGCACATGCCAGGGCTCACCCAGCGCATCACTGGCTCCAAAGGAGCTTGAAAAAAATGTGTGGACGTGAGCTAATCTGGAAACAGTGATGTTTCCACGCCGCTCACGTCCTCTCTCTGTCCCTTTCTGCACTATAGTGGTACATGAATGGGATGAATTATTTTACCGACCTGTGGAACGTTATGGACACACTTGGCCTTTTTTATTTCATCGCAGGAATTGCATTTCGGTAAGTAGTCCTCACTGCTTTTCCCAGTTTCAGGTGGGTTGGGCTTCTCTTGGAAGAAAGGGTAAAGGAAAGATCTTTGACATTCAAGCCCAAGATAAGCCAGTTCCCCACCCGCCAGAGGTGGTTCCAGAAGGCCACTGTCCCTGCTTCCCGGAGGCACAGTGTGCTAGCGTAGAGCTGTCTCTCCCTTCCCCTCCTGGTGACCTGTAATTGAAAGGGACTCTTCCTGGTTTTTCACTGTGTGCTCACAGAACTTGGGGGGAGATAATTAGAAATTGAGGAGAGTAGAAAGTGATGAGGCTCTTAAATATCACACAGTGTTTTCATTTGAGGCCATACAATCTTCCAAAATGCCCTCAATTTCAATTTGCATGCTGGTTATGGAGCCTGCCCTCCTCACTACGAGTGTATTTCCAATCTAAAAGCAATCACACTAGAAAAACCAATCTAAAATTATGGTCAAAGGCAAAAAGCAATGTGCAATCCGAGGGATAGAGAAAAAATTGGGGTCCACCCAGCACCACGGCTCATGTTGCCTGTGCCCGCGTCCACCCGCGCCTGCCCTCCCCACATAACTTCAGGGTGGACGCCGGGTTCTATTTGAGCAGCACACAATGTCCCTTTGCAGAGGAGCCTGATGATCCATATTTGTACCCCAGAATGAGGTGTTTACAGTGAATGCTCGATCTATCATTTGCAGGGAGTAAAAACTCAATTTCCTCATCCAGGAAACTCCCTTTCTGCTTAGGTTAAGAGCCCCCAATTTTTTTTTTTTTTTACAATATACAAAATAAATCTATTACCAGATTGTAGATACAAAATAATTAGCCATTTACATGCAGTAAACATTAGTATTTCAAGAAAAATATTTTAAATATAATAATATTACCAAAACTGTACTAACACAGTATAATATCACAAAAGTTGTAGGAAATATTAAAAATCTGCAAATAACAGGAATTCTTCTACTATATTCTAAAATATATTTTTTCCTCTGGCTCTATTTTTGTTCATCAGTTTATGCTATTCATTATATTCCACAAATGAGTGAGATCATGTGATATTTATCTTTCTCTGACTGGCTTATTTCGCTTAGCTTAATGTTCTCTAGGGCCATCCATGCTGTTGCAAATGGTAAGAGTTCCTCCTTTTTTACAACAGAGTCATATTCCATTGTGTAGATGTACCACAATTTTCTAATCCACTCATCTGCTGATGGGCACTTAGGCTGTTTCCAAATCTTAGCTATTGTAAATTGTGCTGCTATGAACATAGGGGTGCAT
>NW_005363609.1:1530403-1580232 GCF_000412655.1 Myotis brandtii | reverse complement strand
CATTTTTTGATTGGATTGTTTATCTTCCTTTTGTTAAGTTGTATGAGTTCCTTGTAAATTTTGGAGAGTAAACCCTTATCAGAGATAACATTGGCAAATATGTTCTCCCATGCAGTGGGCTTTTTTGTTGATGGTTTCCTTTGCTGTGCAGAAGCCTTTTATTTTGATGTAGTCCCATTTGTTTATTTTCTCCTTAGTTTCCATTGTCCTAGGTGCTGTATCAGTAAAGATATTGCTACGACATATATCTGATATTTTGCTATCTATGGATTCTTCTAAGATTTTTATGGTTTCCCATCTTAGTTTAAGTCCTTTATCCATTTTGAGTATATTTTTGTGTATGGTGTAAGTTGGTGGTCTAGTTTCATTTTTTTGCATGTATCTGTCCAATTTTCTCAACACCATTTATTGAAGAGACTATCTTGACTCCATTGTATGCTCTTGCCTCCTTTGTCAAATATTAATCGAGCATAATGGCTTGGGTAGATTTCTGGGGTCTCTATTCAGTTCCATTGATCTATATGTCTGTTCTTGTGCCAGTACCAGGCAGTTTTGAGAACAGTAAGGGCCCAACATTTGAAGTACAATTGGTTGGACGTGATTTCTAGGGCATTCCAGCTAGAAAGTGCGTATGGCTTTCAATTCACCCATGAGCGGGCAAGTAGCGAATCCAGTGATCGGGTGCGAACGAGGTGAGTTTCATTAAGGGAAACCTGGCAGGATCAGGTCCCAGGTAGTTCGGCTGGGGCGGGGATTGGGATCCTTGAGCCAGGAAGATAGCAATGCTGCGATTGGGCTCCAGCAATAGTATCTGAGGATGAAGGACTGGAATGGCTGGGACCTCTAAATGTTCTGTTCTATGTGACGTCTTTGCCTCTGCTGGAGCCCCTGAGGGCACAAGACCATGGCCTTTGGCTTCAGTGACTGGCAGGTGGGTGGTCTCCATGGTCTGTCTCTACTCACTCTCAGTACCCCCAACTCTCGGCTGCTTCTTCATGTTTGGTTATTTTTAAAAACAAAACTTTGAAATGTCTTGTCAGTATCTCACAAATGCTGTTCCCCTTCTGCCCACAGGCTCCACTCTTCCAACAAAGCCTCTCTGTACTCCGGACGAGTCATTTTTTGCCTGGATTATATTATATTCACTCTAAGGTTGATCCACATTTTTACTGTCAGCAGAAATTTAGGACCCAAGATTATAATGCTGCAGAGGATGGTAAGCATGGAGGATATCTGTGGTTGCCAGTGTTCTTGCTGGAGTTCCTTTCATTGTTGATAGGAGGATTTTGTCCAAGAGTGACTATTGCATCTCACAGTCAGGAAGGTTTGCTTTCTTTGATGTGTTTGCATCAGGGACCTCTTCCGGGTTGCAATTGAACAAAAGATGATTGTTAGGAGCGAACAGTACAATTCAGTGAGTTGCTAATGAAGATATCAATTTAGGTGTACACTTCACCAAGCACTTTCATTTGAGTCTTCATAATTCACTAAGAGCACAGGCAGGATCGGGACTGTTCTATCCATCCCATAGATGCGGACAGCGGTCTAGGAGGTTATTTTGTTTGTCTGGAGACATGCAGGGAGTGAGAAGCGCAGTGAGGGTTGAAACGTCTATCTGATAGCCATGTAGTGTAGGTGGAGCACAAGCACCAAAGAGCCCTTTCATAATGCTGCAGAGAGGGAGCCACGCGAGGCGACGTGGCTTTCCGAAGCCGGTTTTCCAGATGACCCAGACCTCTCCTGCTTCTGTCTGCAAATCAGATGGGCGTTGGGATGAGCTCATCCGGAGGTTCCTTTCCAACACAGAGGTTCTTTGAATCTGTGGTTTTGATTCAAAGCATATCTAAGACATCAAGTCACCATGAAGTCATAATATGGGTGCAAAAATTTCAAAAAAATCAAAGTGTGCACTCTTGTTTAATAAGGATAGCCTTGGTTTTCCACAAAAAACAAACCCAAAAAACGAAGGTGATAATGTAAGGGTTTAATGAGCGTGGGAATCATGAGAGATAGAGAAGGGCTTCAAAGTTGGGTTTCTCCTTTGCTCACAAGCTGGTACCTCACTCAGAAAGCTTCTGCTGCTGAGTTGGTTTGGAGACCTACAAACAAAAATTTAATTCTGGAAAATAGATGTCCCCAGACCCAAAGGATATGATGGCCATTTAAAATATATATATATATATTTTTATTGATTTCAGAGAGAGGAAGGGAGAGGGAGAGAAATAGAAACATCAATGATGAGAGAGAATCATTGATCGGCTACCTCCTGCACACCCCACATTGGGGATTGAGCCCATAACCCAGTCATGTACCCTGACTGAGAATTGAACCGTGACTTCCTGCTTCATAGGTCAATGCTCAACCACTGAGCCATGCCAGCCGGGTAATGATGACCATTTTTAAAATCAGTGAGCAAACACTGGGTGACTTAATTCCTCAGGCCCTTAAACCTCTGCTCTCTCCGTGGTCAACTGAGCAGACCCACCACCCGGGCACCATCCTGACTCAGTTCTGATGTCTTCCCCTGACAGCTGATCGACGTGTTCTTCTTCCTGTTCCTCTTTGCTGTGTGGATGATGGCCTTCGGCGTGGCCAGGCAAGGGATCCTCCGGCAAAATGAGCATCGCTGGAGGTGGATCTTCCGCTCGGTCATCTATGAGCCCTACCTGGCCATGTTTGGCCAGGTGCCCAGTGATGTGGATGGTGAGCCTGACTTGGCCTGGGTGGGCCCAGCTGAGAGGAGGCTGTTGCTTCCAGAGCCAGGGCTCCCCATTCTGACCCTTGGGGCTGTTTTGGAAGCACATGGCCTGAGTTGGGCCAACACCAGGGAGTGAACACCACCCTCAGAAGCTTTGCTTTGCTCCTGAACAGAATTTTATGTCCACCTTAGAGCCCAACACATGGTAGAGACCATCATCTTGTGTCCCCTGGGCTGGCCCCTCCAGGGGTCCTCATGTTACCTTTTGATTTCCACATCCTCAGGAACCACGTATGACTTTTCCCATTGCACATTCACTGGGAACGAATCCAAGCCTCTGTGTGTGGAGCTGGATGAGCACAACCTACCGCGGTTCCCTGAGTGGATCACCATCCCGCTTGTGTGCATCTACATGCTGTCCACCAACATCCTGCTGGTCAACCTGCTGGTCGCCATGTTCGGGTGCGTGTCACTCAGGTGGTCGCTGGTGTCTGTGCCACGAGGGCCGTGCCGGGGATAGGGCTGGAGGAACTGGGAGCAGAGCAGAGAAGGCCATCCTTGGGGAGCTTGTGGAAGAGCCATAGGGGACAGGCTATCTAAGGGGGTGGGGCCTCAAAGAGACTGTATTAAAAATACAGGGTGTCCCTATTAGCTGTGCTGGAAGTTTATTTGACGCCAAAGACCAGCCCCTGTAATGGCCTCCAGGACATCCAGACTCTCCACAGTTAGCATCCGGTTCGTCATCTCCCGGAGCGCCCGGTGTTGGCATGATGGGGACAGAACGCAGTTCGGCTCATCTCCAGGGTTCTTGTTCTCCATGGAACTCAGCCGCATGGATTCTAGGGCTGTAACAACTCAGCCTTTATTTAGTTGCTGCTTTAAGAATTTCCTTTTCAATACAAATAAAAGGAGTCAGGAGAGTGGCTCTCCTTTGCGGCTTATGTCTAACGAAGCTGAGGGAGGATGTGATGGTGACTGCAAAATATTTTCATTGCGTTTGGCAATTCTTCTTCATACATTTAGAAAGTCATGGTTTTCATTTGCCCTTCCTCTTTCGTAGGAGAGTTTCAGAGTCCCATGTAGTAGTTTCAGAGGGAGTCCCTTGTTTTTATGTTGTGGCTTTAAGGGAGGTAGTCATTTTGAGTACCTGGCACAGACAGGCAGTTTAGCAACAGAATGCAAATTTAAAATTATTTGTTAAGCTTTGAGGTGGAAGAGAAACCCTTGGTGGGGGCCGGGTGGGGACACGTGTCTTTGGGGACATGGCTGGGCAGTGAGGGGTTACCTGGCTTTTCTGTGGGCAGGGAAGTCCTCCGCCAGCACAGCCTCTGCACTAATGTTTCTGAAAGGTCAGTGGTCTGCTTGAACTTGTGAAAGGGTTTCAGTATTTCCCCATAGAGTTCAGGGTAAATTTCGGGCTCCTCAGCTCCCCCTGCTCAGGCCATCTGTGACCCGGCCTTTAAACACACCTTTAGGCTCAACCCCTGCCATCTGTCCTGGGCAGGCACCCATGTGTCTGTCCTGAGCAGGGTGCTCTGTCATGCCTGATGCTTTTGTACATGCTGGCCTTTCTGCCAGGGTGACCTATCCCGTCGTGACCTCCTCCTGCCCGGCTCCTGCTGGCCCTTTAAGGAGCCAAGTGTTATCCTTTGCCTGAGTGGTCCCAGTGCCCTCCCAACTCTGCGTAGAGACTCCCTGGGCCCCTTGCACAGTGACAGCCTCCTCTCCTCCCTGACAGTAGCTCTGCAGGAGGAGCGCGAGCCTGGCTCAGCACCCGGCACTTCGTGGGTTTGTTCGCTGAATGAAAGGAGCAGGTTCTTTTCTATGTTTGGTTCATTATTTGGTTATTGTTGGGAGCTGAGCTGCCGAGGCTGTTGTTTAGTGAGTTCTTGACAGGCCAGCAAGGGACTCACTGCATAGATGTGTAATATCTGTTCTGCGCCTGGTGCCGGGGCCACGAATGTCATGTGGCCATTGGTCCCATGTGAACTTAAAGAGGGCATGTGCAACCCCCTCTCTGTCCCAATCTGCCGGCCAGGGAAGGATGAGGAAGGCAGATGCCTGTGTGGCTCACAGGAACTTAGTCAATGATGCTAGGCAGGGGGTCCCCACATCTGCACCTGCAGAGACTGGTGGCAGGTGATGGGTGATTCTGTGTCCACGTGTGGGCGGGAAAGGGAGTACCAGTTCCTAAACTTGAAGCAAGAGAGGGGGGAAGTGGGCTGCTTAGGGTCCTGTTTTAGTGATAACATCCTGTCAACTGTCACATCCAATACCAGACAGTTCCTGTAAAACCCACCACTATAATACCATCTCCACAGACACGAAACAAGCAGGTGGCGGCTCCCAATGCCGAGGTCTCTGCGATCCACGATTCAGCGAGTCTCAGTGAGGCACAGAGCAGATGATGACTCGGCTGTCCCAAGTCTGTGTGTTGTGACCTGCTCACAAAAGCCACTCTCGAGGCCCCTGGCACATTTGTGACCCATTATCTGTATTACAGTCATGAAATGGTAGCATTTGGAGCCCAGCCTGTCATTTTCAGGTCGCGGACATGCTCAGGGACTGTGGCCTGGGCCAAAGGGCTGTCTGGCTTGCCTGTGTCCATTTGAGGCTCGACCGCAGGTCCTCTGCCCATGAGCTCAGGCTGTTGGGCTGTACCCCACTGTCGCCCCATTAACTGTTCACTGCTTAAGTGTGACAACTTGGGGACATGTCTTCCTTGGGGGGGTCTCCCAGACCAGTCCCGGGTTAAACCAGCACCTTTCCTCTGCTAATTCTTGTCTGGGAACTTGAGAGGCACCGGAGCAGTCCCCTTGCCATCCTTGGGCTAAAAGGTCGGAACACAGGGTCTAACAGCTGTGATAGATGTTCTGGGCTTAGTCTGCCTGCCAATGCCCTGCTCTGTGACCCCTGTCTGGCACCACATCAAATATTTATGTACAGACTTAATCATACACAATGGCCACCTTAGGACCTATAACGTAAAGGCACGGTTGGGAATTTAACGCAGTGTCAGAGTGCTCTCTAGATGGTGTTCCACGGAGAAAGGAAATGGGGCAAACATCTGTGATAATTCTACATTAAAATGATCAATCACAGGCCCTGTGTGGCTTATCAGAGACACGAAGTGACGTTAAGGTCAGTAAATGACTCAGCCCAGAGACATGGCGCTTACGGTCGCCGTGTTCTGGAGATAAATCCACCCCAGGCATTTCTTCTGAGAAAGACTCGGCAAACATGTTCCAATCTAGGATAATATTTCAGGATAAAAAATATTTTTAATCTTAGGAATAATACATGTTCATTATGAAGATGCAGAAAAGTAGAAAGAAAAGAAAATAATCACCCGGTATAGCAATCTAAGGGAGGGTATTGAAATGGGGTGAAAAAAGAAAAAAGAAGATCAGATCGTTACAATAGGAGCAGTAGCTTATATTTATTGACCTAGTCTCATATTAGGCACACCCAGGTGCTCACATGTGCGACCTCATTGAATTATTAACCATTTTCGTGTAGGTGTGGCTCTGTTATCATTTATGAATGAGGACCTAGAGACAGAGAGAGATTTGTTCTGGTAAGGGAGGAGATGAGCTTGGAAACATAGTAATATAATATAATATAATATAATATAATATAATATACATAAATGCAGCATAAAAAGGCTATTACACAGCACTGTGGTGCACGGAGGACAGAGTGATTGACTGTGACTGACATTGGGGGTGGGGCTAGGAGCAGCAGCAGCAGCAGAGGTGACATTTGCCCAGAGGACCCTAGGAGCCCAGAGCCTGGCTGGGGAGGGAGAAATGGGGAGACTAAGATTGTCTGTGGAGAATGGACAACCTCAATGGCGGGCAGGGAGGCAGGGACTAGGTTATAGAGTGTCTTTTATGCCAGGTTACAGGGTTGGGACATTTTCCTGTAGGTGAAGGGAGATTTGATGGGTCTTGACACAGGCCTATGGCAACGTCTTAGCTGTGTTATCTGGTAGCAGTCTACCAAATCGAGTTAGCACTTCAAAAGTCCGTGCAACAAAATCTCTGGTTGTCTCTTACTGCTGATTTTGAACCTGAGATGTGGGGAGCATTGTAACACATGCCCCTGGGGTATTGTGAGGGTGCAAGAAGCTAGGGTCACCAGGGTCATGGGCAGTGCTGGCTGGAGACTGCTGGCGTGTGGGCGAGGAATCACAAACAGAAATCGTATGGAATCTGAGAAAAGCCTCAGGAGGGTTTACCTGATGGAAGTCCATCAGGCAAGTTTCTTGTATTTCAATTTCTTCTAAAATTTGGCCATTGTTTTAGCATCTACTTTTTTTCTTTGTAATTTTTTTGCAGACGTTTCATTCTGGTCTGTTGATCAAGCTTTCTATTTTGGTTTTTACTACCAAATGGCTTTAATTACTGCTTTAAAAATCGTTTTAGCATCTGTTGTACAAGTCCCCTCATTATTCTTATTCAAACTTTCCTGGCTTTTCTTGTATATTTAATCATATGGAGGCGCCTAAGTCTCATCTTCTGAAATCCTTTTTTCCTTCAAAAAAAAAAAATCTTGTGAATTTTATTGTCATGATGTTAACTTTGTAGAATCATTTAGGAGAAGGAAGCTGGCATTTTTTAAAAATGCGGTGTCTCCATTTATTCACTTATGTGCAGTTTCTCCATGAAGTTTTATTCACATGGATCTGGCAGATTTTTGTTACATTTTTTTTCTAGCCATTTGTCGTGAGCAAGATATGTTTTTCTAATACACATATATTTTAATTACCACTTTTTGAAGACTATTTAAGTTGTGCTTATTTATTTCGGAACAAGTCTCCTTACTGAATCCTTTTTATTCTCTTTTCTTTTTACCCTGCCATGGAAGTTTCCTCCTCTTTCTTATTTATTAAGTTTTTTTCCTAATCAGAAGTGGGTGTTGAATGTTGCCAGAAGACTCTGGCAACGATTGAAATAATATTTTTCCTTTTGATCTGTGACGGGTTATGAAAATGATGAATCATATGCATGTTCTCAGTATTTAGTCACCCTCTGTTCCTTGGTCACTCAGCGTGCTGCTGGGTTTCATTTAGGCACAGGCTATCTGAATCCCAAACATTTGTTATCTCTTGGTAATGTTTTCAGTGTCAGCTTCTGAAAGCTTGTCTCTCTGTGGGCCCCTGCGTCCTCCTCCTCTCCTGCTCAAGTAGGGTGCTCATGTGGTCGTAGGAGATGGAGCGTGGTTACCACCAAAAACCTCCCGCCAGCCCAGCCTGGGAGCTGAGGCCACGATGTCACTAGAGATGGAGAGTCAGAGGGAGTGTAGCAGGATTTCTCTCAGGGAAGGGACTTAGACGGGCACTGGTTGGCAGGGAGACTGGGCAGCATGTGGGTTGGGGTGGGTGACAGCCTGGATGGGAGAGAGGACCCGAGCTGCTCCGAACGAGGGCCTTGCTGTGGGGATGTGTGTGTGTGTGTGTGTGTGTGTGTGGTGTGATTATATAGTGAGATTACATTGTAAGTACAAGTTTGAGCCCAATTGTTATATAAGTGTTTTCCTAAAGTATAAAAATTAGTCACAAGCATAATTTTTAATGGTGCCTAATGTAATCATGTTGATTAACCATAGCGTGTGAGGCATATTTTTAGTGTCGAACATTTCAGTGGTTTCATTCTGTTGGGGCGGGAGTGGGGACAGCCATTACTCTGGTGCTGTGGCGAACGGCCATGTGTGTGTATCCACTCACATACTGTCTGTCCTCAGTACCTCCTTAGTCTTGGGTGAAATTTCCCTAAGTAAAGTGACTGGGTCAGAGGGGTGAACATGTTTAAGGCCCTTCATGAATGTGAGGGCACATTATTTCCGAAAGACTCGACACCTTGGGTCTCTTTGTATCTAGCATCATAATAGACTGATGAGAAAAAAGAGACTCCTTGCAAGGTCTTGAAATAAAAATAATTTCAGAGTTTATTCAACTTTTGTGTGTGTGTGTGATTGAAAAGAAAAAAAACAAAACCAGAACCAAAAGCCAGACACCATTCTGGCCCATCTTGAATTGGAGAGTGCCTGGTGCTGAGCTGTTCTGGCCCCGATGCCAGCGTGGACTTTCTGTCCTGTCCGGACTTGAACCATCAGGGTCATGGACAACAGTCAATAACGCTGTGTTCGGCAGTGAATGCCAGTGTTTGACAGTGAATGACAGGCACGCGGAAGCTGAGCTTGACTTTGTCTCCCCCGCCAGCTACACCGTGGGCACCGTCCAGGAGAACAACGACCAGGTCTGGAAGTTCCAGCGGTATTTCCTGGTGCAGGAGTACTGCAACCGCCTCAACATCCCCTTCCCCTTCGTCGTCTTCGCCTACTTCTACATGGTGGTGAAGAAGTGCTTCAAGTGCTGCTGTAAGGAGAAGCCCATGGAGCCCTTGTCCTGCTGTGAGTGCCGCACCACGTGTGCTGGGATGAAAGGCAGCGGTTAATTTCAGGGGGGTGTGCCTGGTCCCTAGCTCAGCTATAAGGGCTTATTCAGCCGCTTCCCTGCTCACGTCTGTCTGTCCGTAAAGCTTGGGCATCGGGCCAGCCTAGTAATTAATTGAGACCCTGTTGTCCATCTGCCAGGGCAGTCCTATTTGGGGAAATAACTTTGGGATGGACATGATAATCATTTAAATAGTATGTTGAACAAGCATGATTTACGGGATGTTGCTGCCCTTGGCTGCTGTGAAATTTATTCTCTGGGAAGCGTTAACCTTGACCCCACAGGGCTCATGACTTTTCTGGCTGCTCTTAAGGAATTAGAAAGCTCCCAATGACTTCACTTGGTAAAATAGTTTCAACTTAGAAATTAGAACGTACAGTCCACTCTAGTAACCAGCCCATTAATCGCCATTCGGAGGAGAGACTCCCCCTGTATGCTCACCTCCTTTCAGCTGGTGGAGTTGTCAGGAAGGGGCCCATTGGCTTGTCCCTGTCTTTCTGGCTTCCCCTCTCCCCCGCCAGCTGCCATTGCTGACCTTCAGCATGGGGTGGGGGTGGGGGGAGGGCGGTTGGCCGGTGGGGGGAATCAGTTGGCTGGTGGGGGAAGGAGCAGGAGGTCCTGTCTAGAAACAGTGGTCTTGGTCACGGCTGGTTCCATGCTCTCTGGCCTGGCACATGTTTGAAACTGACCCTTTACTGTGGGGGCACTTGGTGGGACCCTCGGCAGTGGCCTGGCTGCCCTCTCACCACAGTTCCGGATGTGGCAGTGCTTTCCTAGGGCCTGCCCCTCGGGCCTCTGGTCCACTGGGCATGCTCTCCCTGTGGGGCCCCACTTCCTTCTGGAAGGCAGGAGTCATCGTGTCTACAGGTGAGTCTGTTCTCTCTCTCATGTGCTCACCCATTTCCTTGGCCCTGACAAACTCTGGGTGGCAGGCGGGTCTCTCCCAGGCGCCTCTCTTCCCCTGCTCTGGGAGCCAGGACCTCTCACTGTCGGATTCCTGGTCACACCTGTCACCGTGCAGGCAGCAGGCACCCAGCTCTGCCGCATCAGGCTAGTCTCCATGCTGAGCGGCGTTTCCTTTGCCACTCTCCTCCAATGGACGCATCCCAGGAGTAATTTGAATATCTGCTGTGTTTTCCTTCCTTGAAGAGAACCTTTCCCGAGCCCTTCCCCTCAGAGCAGGATCTGTGACAGGTGTGGGTGTTAGTGAGATGCACAAACTTGGTTCCAGAAATGACCTTTTAGCCATTTGGGAAAGAAATGGGTGCCTCAATGTTCATGAATGTTTCAGTTAGTCTCATCACAGATTCTAGATGGCCACCAAGGACCAGTGAAAAAGTTCTCATGCAATATCTAAACAGGTGCTCAGTAAGATAGAGGCTATCCTTGCCCTCCAGTGGGGCTCAGGATCGCAGGGAGCAGAACAAAAATGAAAAGGCTTTCACTGAGAAATGTGGGGAGTGCTAATTTTCCCGAACGTGCAGGGCTTCATGAGAGTTACACTATGGACACTTAAACCCCAGACGGGGGTGAGTCAGGGAAGACTTCTTGGAAGAAGGTGATATTTAAGTTGAGACCCAGAGGATGAACTGGAATTAGCCAGGCAAAGAGGCAGAGGCTGGGAGGGAGCCCCGGTGCGAGGCGTGGTCAGGAAGAGGAGGAAGTTAGGTCAGATGAGACCAGAGAGGGGTCCCTAGAGCCGAGGGCTGCAGAAGGACTAATGCAAGACCCCGGGCCATGTTCCACAGCCAGGTTCTAGCTCCACACAGTCCCCAGCCCACCATGTCACAGTGTCATCCTAACTCCCAGGGGAAATGTAGACAGAAGATATATGGTACTGCAAGAAGTGGTGACATAAATCACAAAGCACGCATCGCAATACCTCTCTGCCGACTGCATTTGTTTCCTTCAAGGTGGAAGTGAACAGAGAATCCCAGATCACCATGCGAAGTGATGCCCCTCAGACGCTGATGCTCATTCTCATGACTCGGGGAGGAGCAGTCAATTTGGAGTTTGGGGGCCAGGGGAGGGTCTTGAAATGTGTCCCCTCTAACTGAAGCACTAATGGCAAAAAAAAAAAAAAAAATCTCTGTTAAAGGGAAAAAGTCTCTGTTAATGGTAAAAAAAAAAAAAGTCTCTGTAAAAGCAATCGAGGAAGGGAGTGATCTAAGGTAGAATCCGACACAAATAATTAGCGGGATACAGTCAGGTTGTTCTTGTCTCATACTGGTTTTGCCAGGATGAGATAGAGACTTTCTGCCTTGTCCGTGCCTTGTGCCCACTGTCCTGGGTGCTGTGCGGCCTGTGGCTGCTGGGGGCGTGTTTGTGTTTCCCTCGGGTCTTTTCTCTGTTGTACCCAATGAAAGGACCCCCAATGCCACCAGCCATTCGTGTTTCCTATCGAGGGGATCATTCCTGTCACTTCAGTGGAACCCAAATATTTAGGTGATTCAGAAAGTAAAAATAGGAACTTTACCAACCTATCCATGATCATTGGGGGCAATTAAGAAAAATCTAACTTGCCAAGAACCATCAATTTTTTTTTCTTTTTTCATGGAGTTCCTTAATGACATGGAAATGGAAGCAAGCATGAACGTGACCCTCACTATTGGTCATAATATACTTATGTGCTATCCCTGAAGCTGTGACCCCTAACGTCTGGCTTTCAGGATGTAAATGTGCCAGTGACTCCCAACTCGTGTCACAGGTTAAAGAATCCTCTTAGTCATCTCTTTTAATAGCATTTTCAGGACATTAAATGTCACTTTTGGGTCATCATTAGCTATCACACCTGTGTAATTGCCTTTCTTGATGAAGAAAAGTGTTTTGACAATTCGGATAAGCTGCTGATTTTCTCCCCATCATTTTGCCTTGGGAGACAGAGTGAGTCATTTTGGGCTAAAGGAATGGAAAGTCTTCCTAGCAGAGATGGAAGCTGTGGGCTCTGGAATTTTACTGTACCAGGTCCGAGGTCAGAGGCACTTGGTGACTTGACTCAGTGCTATCTCTGGCTGCCTGACTCCGAGTCACGGATGAGTGTCTCCAGGGCCCCGGGGAAGGCTGTGGGGATAGCCTATGCCTTCAGATTGGGAGGCAAATGAATTGCCAACTAGAGACTCTGGCCACAAGTTCTATATATTTTTCCTGAATTGTTCCAGAGAAAAAACAAGCAGCGGTTGAAAGGTGCAGGAAGGAAGATCTGGACTCCGTGTGAATCAAATACAACATCTAACAATTAGTGCTATCTGGAAAAAACTGAATAGCTGAGTGAGCTAGTGAATGCCTCGTCACTAGTGGTGTTCTGCTTGGGGAGGGGCTACAAGAGGTGAAGGTCCGCTCTCCTAAGATGCACTGTGCTCACTCCAGGTTCAGTAGAACCGGGAAACTGAGAAGCCAGCAAATGGATAGGAGCTTCAGTTTGAGGAAGCAAACAGGTTAGAAACGACCCGGTTAGCCTGCACCTGTCTCCCCCTGTGGGCCCTGGGAAAGTGATGATTTTACAAGTATGAGCCATAGACACTCTTGGTCTTCAAACAGTTCTTACTCTTAGGAAGGAATAAAGAAGGGGGATGGGAGACCCCAAAGGACGGGATCCTTTCTGCACACTGAAGTGGTGCAGTGATGACTGGAGGGAGGGAGCCCGGCCCTGTACTCACGACTGGCTCATTTGTTCCTCCTTAGAAATCTCTAATTCCAGAAATGGCAGTGCTCTGTGGGTGCCACAGCCTCTCATGGTAATTTGTTTCCTAAATTTACTTTGCATTTGCCTCCAATGTTGGGAAAGTCATGGAATTTAAGCTTGAAATTGCTCTTCTTTGGAGAAAAATGCAAGGTTTTTCAAGTAACTTTCAGAAAAGGTGGGATCCAAATTTAAATTTTTGGTGACATATTTAAGTAATAAAAAAAATTATGCTACCCAGTAATTATATTTTTATGAAAGTTATTGTTTTTCATGATTAAAAAGTAATCAATATTCATTAATAGGACATTAGAAAAATATAGAAAAGCACAAATAAGAAAGAGCCAGGGCACATGTAACCCACCACCCAGAGTTAAATATTGTTAACATACTGATATTTATTCTATTATTCTGTCTGGGAGTATGATAATTTGATCTGTGCACATACATTCATACTTTAATTGGTTCATTTAACTAATAATACATCATGACCATTTTTCAAACTCAAAAATAAAAATCTGCATGACAACTTTTAACTGGAATATTCCAATATATCAGTGTACCATAATTAATTTTACCAGTCTCTTCTTAAACATGTAGATTTTTCGTCTTCTTTGTTATCATATACTATTATGATAAACAGTTCTCTGCATTCATTTTTTTTTTTTTAGCACATCAGTGGTTTTTTCCCTTGGAATTATTTCTATAAGAGAAATTTCTAGACGTTTAAGTCTTCGGATATTGTTTGGGCCCCCACTCGTCCCCACCCCCTGAGGGTAACCATGTACAGATTTCCCAGCCTCTGGGAAGCCTGTTTATCTCCCTCTTTGCCAGCACAGGATATAGTCATTATTGAAGACCCGGCTACTTCTCTGGGTTGGTTGGTGAAATGCTATGTCATAATTTCCACCAGCATTTCCTAATAAAGTTGGGCCATTTTTTCTTGGTCCTTTGTCATTCCCGCTCTGGCCACCTGCATCCAGGACTGCCTTGTCCTTTCTGTGCTGATTTTTTAAAAAAAATATTTTTATTGATTTCAGAGAGGAAGGGAGAGGGGGAGAGAGATAGAAACATCAATGATGAGAAAGACTCATTTATTGGCCTCCTGCACACCCCTATTGGGGATCGAGCCCGCAATCCAGGTATGTGCCCTGACTGGGAATCGAACCCAGGACCTCTTGGTCCACGGGACGACGCTCAATCCACTGAGCCACCACAGCCGGGCTGTGCTGATTTTTAAAGCCCTCCTCTTAGGCTCCTCCATACATTTTAGTTAGAGGAAAAGACATTGGAAATGATGCTGTTAGGAAAAATACAATCGAAAGAGATTAAGTTAGGAGTTATTTTCTAAAGTGAATAACCACCATTTACAAATAAATCTTGGCGGGGGGAAATGAGAAAAATAAAGAAAAGAAGTAAATGTGTATTTGCTGTGTAGGGTTTGCTTCAAATCTGCCACCTGCATTTTGGCTGTCTTTGACTCCCAATGAATTATTTTTAAATTCAGGAAGATTATACAATTCTCTCTAAGCTCTCACATGTCGAGGAACAGATTTACAGGTAAAAATTAAGTGCATTTGTTCCAAGCGGACACCTGTGTGAACATGCGAGGGTGGCCGTCCATGGCACTGGTACCTGAAACACAGGGGACATGCTGGACATGCTTCTCTGTTCTCTTGCTTGCCTGCCATCTGAAAGGTGAGGCACCGCAGGAAGCTGAGCTAAGACTGCAGGAACATGCCCCAGGCCCATGGAGCAGCACACCCGGGCTGCCCTTGGAGGAAAAGATGAGACCTGAGATTTTCCTGGAGGTCTGTGCCCAGACCTCACAGCTCAGTGGGGTAGCAATGTCAGACCTTATTTGCCTCTCCATCAAAATTCCTATCCCTGTCTTAAGTTGAGGGCAGGCAACCTAAGACAGTGTCTTTTTACAATCTCTCTCTATATAAAAGCCCAAGCAACCGTTTGACCATTTGACCAGTAGCTATGATTCGCACTGACCACTGGGGGGCAGACGCTCAATGCACAGGCATGGGCACATGGAACAGACTGATGAATCTCAGAGGAAAGGGGGAGGTGGGAGAAGGGGAAGAGATTAACCAAAGATCTTATATGTGGGGATCAGGCTGAAACTGGCAGTTTGACATTCCCCGAGGGGTCCCGGAATGAGAGAGTGTGCAGGCCAGGCTGAGGGACCTCACCGGTGCATGAATCCATGCATTGGGCCTCTAGTTTAACAGAATGATCCAGGTAGCATTTTTATGTCATCAAAGTGGAAGAGGAGCACAATGAAATGAGAACTAAAATTCACTAGTGAAATGATTATGCTAAGTCACAAACCACCGAGACAGGCTTTGGTTCGCTCTGTTTAGAATGGAGATTGCATTCCTATTTCATGCCGGCAGAGAAATTCATCAATATTCCATCTCTCTGTGGCTGTCACTAGTAAGTAACATTAGTCAGATCAGCCTGCCTAGGACGAATCGGATTCTCCTGGTACCAGCATCGCCAAAACACCCAGAGGGTGTTGATTCAGGAGCAAGGGGCAAATGAAACAATTTGAATGTTTTTCTTTGTCTCATTATTAAAGGTTTCAAAAATGAAGACAATGAGACTCTGGCATGGGAGGGCGTCATGAAAGAAAATTACCTTGTCAAGACCAACACGAAAGCCAACGACGCCTCAGAGGAGTATGTCCATCCTTGGTTTCTGCTCTGCAAGACGCCCTGTGTACCCAGCTGGCAGAATGTAGGCAGCTGATCTGAGCGGCTCTGTAGAGAGAAATTACAGCCGAGAGCAATCGCACCCAAAGATATTACCCAGGCAGTTGTGGATGACAAACAGTAAACGTGGGGTCAGCTTTGCAGGGAGGAGCAAACCACCAGTCTGCTGTTCTGATTGCCCTTCTAGGCCCTAGAACCTGGTGACAAGAATGTAGGCCCCTCTGCCATGGCTGCAGAGGTGGGTTCTGGGAAGCCCCTCAGGTAATGGGCAATGGGCATCACCAGGCAGGTGCCACACAGGTATTTCTCGGATGAAGTAGAGACATTAGAAGATGGAAAAACAATTTGGTTGATGTGTTATAGACTATCTCTGAGAGTCCTGGACATCCTTTACGGATCACTTGCAGCAGTTATAAACATCCCATAGAACCAGCTAAGCCACTAAGCCCATAGATAAGTGGTTCTCAACCTTCTGGCCCTTTAAATACAGTTCCTCATGTTGTGACCCAACCATAAAATTATTTTCGTTGCTACTTCATAACTGTAATGTTGCTACTGTTATGAATCGTAATGTAAATATCTGATATGCAGGATGGTCTTAGGCGACCCCTGTGAAAGGGTCGTTCGACCGCCAAAGGGGTCGCGACCCACAGGTTGAGAACCGCTGCCATAGATGGTCCACATATCACGTGCTATGCAGGGCTGCTAGGAGCGTGCCTTTCTTATCATGTGAACTACATGGTTTGTGGTCACGTCACAAATACTGAGCATTCCAAACTCACCTCAAAATTCACTCTAACAAAAATGAGTAAATATAAGCAGCACGTGAATCCCATGAGTGAGCCTCAGCACAACCATTGAGGAGCATGGGACATGTGCTCTTCCTCTCTGAGTGACAAAGCAGATGCCCCAAGCTTTCTCCATTTCCAGAGTCTGAGAACCTGGCTTCAGAAGGGAGGGATGGACCTTATGGGCCACCTTCCACCACTCCATCCCCACGGGTAGCGTCTATTTGCTGCACTTCTAGCTGTGGTGAGAGTGGAATTCTGCTTCGTTTGGGTATTAGGGAGAAGGTAACTACAGCTGACATTGATTTAGTTGGAAATGAAAATGATCTGTATTTTTCTCTTTAAAAGACTGGAAAATGGAGCCTAATAGCCCTTTCTCAATCTTTCTCTCTCTCTCTATGCCCCTTGAAGAATGAGGCATCGGTTTAGACAGCTGGATGCAAAGGTATCGTTTTGTTTATAGTTTGAGAAATGTTACTTTCATCTGTTATCTTTGTGCTTTCAGCGAGAGGCCAGTGGTTATGGTCCAAAATTAGAGGTTATTTTTTAAAAAGCAGATGTGACTCTGTTCATATTCAGCTTCCCTGCGTAACATTCCCTGGGTGCTGGAGTGGACCTGCTTCTCAGATGCACGAATACACATGTGAGCATTAGGCACAGGGAGAGCAGGCCTGGACCTGGCATGATGTCCCTTCCACCAGGGTATTGGTCAAAGCAGCCCAGGCCAGCCTGGCTTCAGGTCGGGGAGGAGCAGACCGCCGCTTGCTGAGGGGCGGTACGTGTGTGCAGGGAGAAAGGACCTTCGGAGATATGCTGTTACATAGTAGTGCATCTTCTTATGGCTACTCTCGTTCTCATGTTGTATTGTTGCTACTTTTTAATTGAGGGGCCGGGAAGACTCCTAAGTTATTAGAGTTGAGTACTGTACACAAACGATCATTCTAGGATGCATATCATGTTTATACCCTCGGAGATCAGAAAATATTTATAGAATATCTATTTCCATTAGACAGATGCAATATGTACTATATAGAAAACCTTATATGATATATTCGCCTTTCCATATTAAGTATTCATATTTAAACATATTGTCTGCTGCTTCTGTGCCTAGACCACATAGCAAATCCAATTTACTGAGCACCTGTCATGTGCTGGCATGGGGCTCAGGGCCATCAAAGCAGACCTGCCCCTGGATCCATGCCCGGACCCTTTGGGAGTGGGAGCATTTGCAGGCTGACTTGTGCAGTGTGGGATTGCGGGAACAATTTCCTATGCGCTATTCTCATGCATTCCAGATTGCCTGGTTTGGGGAATACAGGAGCTAGCGACTTGTCTAGGTGTTGTGTTTGTGGAGAAAACAGGCTGTTTTTGTTGTTGTGTTGTGCTATTTTACTTGTGGGTTCACTTGGGTGGCTTTGGCAGGAGCTGATGGAAAGTAGGGGTTGGGCTGAAGCTTCAAAAGCCACTCCTCAGTGCTGACCCTGTTCTGGGGCAGAGAATGGCCAGGATGAGGCAACCATGGGCGGGGCAGAGCCTTGGGCCTCCTGGACACCCGCTGGGTCTGGGCAAAGGTCATCCCGGGCACTGGACAAGCTGACCTGACTCCCGGGGACCAGGGAGACCTTCGCACCAGTGAGGGTCTGGGCAGGGACACCGTCAGAGGGGACAATGGACCTGAGCAGTGGAGGTTGTGGGAGGTGGGGGCTCAGGGAGTCGTATATCATGAAATCCTATTGAAGGCTGTTTACCACATGTGCCAGCCAGGAGTCTCCGGGGACCTCAGAGAAGTGCTTGTAGATTCTGTCTCCTTAGCATGCTCCGGGCTATGGAGATCACCCCCTTTTCTGGTTCTGTAGGTTTGGGACGGAATGGACAGTTTCCTAGGGAAGACTCAAACTTCACAGCACACAGCATGGGCCGTCTTCACCCATAGAATTTAATACCTCTCCCTGCTTCTTGTCCTGCTTCCCTGGCCCCCTCTCCTGTTTATTCCTTCCTCTATCTTCTATGCCTCCTCGTCTGAGTCTCCATTTCATCCAGATAAAATTTAGAGATCATCACTTGTTTCTTTAGCAAGCTCTTGGAACCTTACACCCTACTTTAAACAGCTTATTAAAGCCATTCTACCATCAATAAACACAGAGTTCTCCTCAAAGCCCCTCTGGTGAATAAAGAATCTCTCCACCTCATTGTTATACCAGAAAACAACAGCATTCACAGATGCCTGTAAGTCTGCAAGTAGGGATCTTACTTCGTTTTCCTTTTTCAGGGAGCCACTAACCCTTACAGTTTCTTTTTGTTCTTTAAAATAGAAAGTTAAATGAAGAGATTATTACTGAAAATAAGCCCAAGTTAAACACAGGTTTTCTTATATGCATGCACACAAGTCCTTCAGTTGATCTCTTATTCCCCCAACCCTCCCCGGACACTGGGGGGTAGGGGAGGCCAGGGGAAGAAAAAAAAAAAGGAGACATATGTAATACTCTTTGTGATACTTTAAGCAATAAAACAAAATTAAAAACAAAATTAAAAATAAACAAAAACAAAACAAAAACACACACACAGGTTTTCCCTGAGTGAGTGATATAGCAAAGTAAAGGTCAACTGTACACAAAAGGCATTATGTCTGTAACTTTTACCAGGTGCACAATGATGGAATGTAATTTCAAGTGAGATTCGTGCATCTTGTGAAATAAACTTATGAAATATGCATGTATCAAAGATAATTTTATTATGCCTTTACAGAAATTGTTTTACCACTTACCCTGTTTTTTTGTTTGTTTGTTTTTTGTGAGGAGGGACACTTTGCAAAAACTTGATTTATTCTTATTGCATATTATTTTTATTAGTATTATTCACATATCAAAGCACAACTTTATTGGTATCTTATAACTATTTGTATTTGTTACATATAACATTATTTCTAAATATTAGTTCTCTGTGTTGTTAAAATCTATTATTTCTATGTAGGAATCACTAGTGATTTGCATTTGAGTTAAACTAATGCTAACTGATGCGAATGGTCATCTGCTAGTGATGTGAATTCAGAAAGTAAGTGGTGGACAGGGTCTGAAACATCACCTCCCTCGCTGTCCCGTTCCAGGCACGCACCACACTCACTCATACACACATCCGTTTCACGGAAAAACTATAGAGTGGTAATTTAAAATTCAAAGTTGGAAAATCGATCTTAACACCAGTTCTTTTTCTTTTCCCCCAAGCTTAATGATCTCAAGGGTCTTCTGAAAGAGATTGCTAATAAAATCAAATAAAACTCATGGACCGTAATGGAGAAAATTCTAATAATAACAAGGTAAGTCATTTTAATGGCTCTTTTTTTGCTCTGAAAATGAACATATATTAAGACTAATTGAAAATTATGATCTTTTTCTCAGTTATTTTATTTTCACATATTGTCAGATTTGAAAATAATGTGTTGTGTAAAGAACGTAAATAATATTGGGTTATAGGACAGAACAAGAGGAAGCCCCTGGTCACACTTCCTGCACTGACTTCGCTCTCAGGCCAGAGGTTGCCACAGCCAGCAGTGGGCTCATGTACTCTTCCTGATGTTTTAAAAGCACTGGCAACCCGGACAGCTTGGTATTCACTGAATCAAGGTCACACTGTTCTGAGACTTGGCATTTTTTTCTTTCTTATCTCTGTATCACGGATGTCTTTACAGATTAGTGCCTGAAAATGCACCTCCTTGTCACGACCCATCATTTATGTTTGCTGCTGTGGGACATGCAGATGTCTGTGTCTTGTTTGTTTTGCTATCAGCAAACATATATTGATCACCTTTTACTACCAAGCATGTTCTAGTAAGGCACTCAAGATTTTAGCAACCGCTCATTTGCACAATAAACATGAAATTTGATTAACTGGCCAAGTTGAACCCAGGGCTTTGCTGTCTCGTCTTCCCATTGGCTTTCATTATGTTTTCTCATTACCTGTCCAGATTCTGAAACCAATGCTTAAAATGGTGTTAGGGACAGAAAGACCTAGGAAAAAAGCAACGGGCATTCCATTTGAGTAGATTTTGTTTGTGAGAAAGTGAATTGTAAAGAATGGAAATCCATAGGCTAACTTCCCTCCCTCCCTCCCTCCCTCTCTTTACCCCTCCCTCCCTCTCTCTTCCTTCCTCTCTCCCTCCCTTTCTTCCTTCCCTTAATATTTACAAAGTGCCTACTGAGTGCTGAGAGAACTGTGCCTGGACCTGTGCTGAGGCGCAGACACTGAGTCCTGCTTACATATTAAGTCCACTGTAGAATTTCTATCCACTTCTCCCTCCCTCTCTCTTCCTTCCTCCCTCCCTCCCTTTCTCCCTTCCCTTAATATTTACGAAGTGCCTACTAAGTGCTGAGAGAACTGTGCCAGGACCTGTGCTGAGGCGCAGACACTGAGTCCTGCCTACACATTAAGTCCACTGTAGAATTTCTATCCACCGAGTGACTGTTACAGGGTAATTGTGACAATCAGGTCTCTTTCAATATATCTTGACACTCAATACTTTCCCTTGGGTTCTGACAACTGTAGATCATGTTAACAAGCCCTCTATTAGGGGGGACTTTGTTGGAATAAGATTAATGCATATTTTATATCATTGGGAAGGCAGGTATAGCCTCCCAAGTTGCTCAAGAAAAGAAACTTTGCCTGTTTAGGAAGAACGTATTTCAAGTCTTTCATAGTGGTGTTAAATGAAAACAATATTTTACCTTTTAATAAATTATAATTTGAGTTTTGGGACATTTGCCATTTCGTTTAAGTTATGATCTGATATATTTTTTAAAATCAGGAAGAGATAAAACAATTATAATGATTTTTTAAAACCACAGAGGTGAATTAATCAGAAAAAAATTCAAAATGAGATGTGTATATCCATGTCTTACAACCTTGATCTCCACATCTCTCATTCTTTTCCAAACGTGTTGACTGTGAGTAAAATGGAGAAAACAGACTGGCTTCTTATGAACTTGCCCTTGTTACTTAATGAATGACAGTGACTTGGGAGAAGGACTTCCCTTCATTTCCCTGTGACCCTCCGTGAAGGAAGGAGGATGAGAAGAGCATACGAGGAAACAGGGGCCGTTCATTCTTGACCACTGTGTCTTTTGGAACAATGAATTGGGCGTGTCCAGTTTCTTAGACTTTTTTCTTCTGGATATAAGATCCATTTTCTTTTTGGGTTGTTATCCGTCTGGCATATCCTTAAGGCGTTCACTGAAAATGCAGCTTTCTAGGCAACCAGCTACATGCTGTAAGAGTGATTCTTCCTGTGTCTCTTTGGTACCTCTCTCTCCTGAGGGTGACGGTAACTCTCCTTGGGCAGGGACAGGGAAGAGAACGCCAACCCAGGTGGGAGTGATCTGACAGTGGAGGTAGGACAGGAGCGGACACTTGGGGGCAGGTCTTTACCCATCGGCCCATCTGGGCTCTTCCTCCCTGAACTAGCCTTCGATCCAGTGACTCGGGATGAAATAGCAGACGGTTCTATATATATATTTCTTTCTCCTGCACTGAGGTTAAAAGGAAGTAAGACCCAGGGTGAGAGGAAAGCCATTTTTTTTCTCATAGCTTTGTACTTAGGACCTGAGGATCACGGGGAGGGATGGTCACTGGAAATTGATTAATCCCCACACAATAATCCACTGGTTCTTGCATTTGCTGCACTGAAATTCTAGTTCAGTGAAAGAACTTGACGTTCCTTTGGGAGTCATCATAAAACATCATTTTGATAATTACCGCAGTTCTTAACTTTATTGCCAACTCATCCTTTCATTTATGCAGAAACTGCCTAGCAAGTACAGTACTTGGGGACTTCCTGGGTCTTCACCCAGACCGAGGGAGCCTGGCCATTTGGCCCTGGTCATGCTGCTCCCATAGGCAAACTGGCAAAAATTGTATCCACGACCAGCATATTACCCATATATTTGGAAGCAAATTGTATCCTGAGAATGTAAGTGGGGAATCCATTCTCCACACAGTGTTCTCCCTTTGTTTTCCACAGACCTCTGAGTGGAAAAGACATAAGGAGGCTGACGAACCTCTTTGTTACTGAATGAGAACTGCTCAGCTGGGGGTCTTGAGCACCCATGTGCTTGAACCTGAAGATGAGACGTGTGACGGACTTCACCGGAGAAGGTGGAGATGAAGGAAGACCACCCTTATAGTGCTCCCCTGAAGGCTGCCCGTTACCTCGGGGCCTCGGTGACCAGCACTTGCTGTTGATGGTTTCAAAGTCTGCTCCCTCCTTCTGCCTATACTCCCACTTTGGCCATGCCTGTCCTAGGAGAACATGCCTCCTCAGAATACGAGCCTGGCCATGCTTTCCCTCTATGTCTATCTGTGTGGCTACTTCGTTGATCTCCAATCAATTCTCTGTTATTTTCCTTTTTGTATCATGTGACTGATTCGTTGGCATATTGTGAAAAGTCTCCCAAATCAGGTCACATTTTAAAACATGCTGTTGAGGGAGAGCCCACTCTTCCCAGGAGAAACTATTTCCTCGCCTCATTCAGCTTTTTATCTCAAAGGAGGCGGCAAAGCTGCACCCTTCCCTCTCACTCACCTGAAGCTCCAGCCACAGGAAGCACCCCGTTCCTGACAATGTGCAAATCACCCCAACATGGAGCTTTGAGAGGCACCTCTGCTTTTCATTGGCTGCTCCTCTCTCTCCTCTTATTTATTATTTTCCCATTAAAAATAATTTGTGGGTATTATAGAAAATTTAGACTACATGAAAAAGTAGGAAAAATATAAATAATCCCACTACCTAAAGATAATCACTGCTACCATTTCAGGAGGCTTCTCCAAGTCTGTTCCTATGCATGTTTTATCTCTCTTTTAAAATTTTACACAATGTCATTATGCCATATATACAATTTCATATAAGCTTTTATCAAAGATGTTTTCTTATAGCTGTGGCCTTCTTAAACACTACATTAATAATTGCATAATATTTAGCCTCTAAAGAGTTCCACAGTGCCGGTCGGTTCCAGTCGGTCAGTGGGATGAGCATCTCTGTGCGTAAATCTTTCTACCACTGTGGAAATTTCCCACAGCTAGATTCCCACAAATATGTATTGATGATCAAACCACTTACAAGGCTTTTTCATAAATGCACAGCCAATAGGGACTATTAACTTGAGTATAAGATAGGAGATATATGAACCTAGAGCTCTTAACATGAAATATTATATTTAATCTTTAGTTTAGGAAGAAGCCAACGTGCTTATTTAAATATTACGCATGGTGAAGGCATTCGTAGAGAATTGGCGAGAATATCTTATTGAACAAGCCTGGTCCCAGCTTTCTCTGGAACAGGTGGCATCTTCACCCCAAAGAGATGGGCTGCAGTACATAAGGCATTCCAAATGCCCATAGTTAGTTTCCTCAGCTTTGAATAGACTATAAACTCAGTGGCCAAAGAAGAAAATCTTAGAAGGAAACTATTAAAAGATAATCTAATTAGAAAAACTACAAAAGCATGAACCAAATGAAAAAAAACAAAAACTGTTTTCCTTTTGTCTGGGCAGCATACTTAAAATGACTCCTCACAGCATTCATGCTGCTTGCAGGAAGGAGCACAAATAACAGCAGTCTTTGTACTTCAATCCCATTAATGGCCTAAAAGGGAATCTTTGTCAGTAGGGTCGATCAATTCATGGTTTTGGACACTGAAAATAGATGGGATCAAATTTACATGACAAACATTGTCAGTGAATGGCATTTGGGAGATGTCTCTGTGAGAGAATGCCACTTTCATTTCACCATAGCAACTAGAACCTCTGCCTTTTCTGAAGCCACAGAGAGGAGGCTTATGTCATCTCCACACTAACCGGAACAATAAAGCACACAGCACTGCATATGCTCGTGTAGAGAGAACCCACAGTCCCAGGCCCATACCCTCAATTCAAGTAGGAACTTTGAATAAAATCAAGTCCTTGCCCCTTTCCTACCTCCTGCCCTCTGTCCCTCACACTTTCTCAGTCACTGCACTCCCTCACAGCATAGTAATGCATAAACTTCTGCTTCAAGCTCTGACTTCTGGGCATGCCATACTAAGACTGATGTCTAATAAAGAACTAGTTAACATAAAAATGAACTATTGATTCCATAAAACCTGCTTTTCATATCATCTTCCTCCTCTCAATAGATGGCAACTCCCTTTTTTTAGGGCCTCAAGCCCACATTTCTGAATAACCCTTGCCTTCTCTCTTCTCATACTCCACATCTAATGCATTAGCAAATCCCCTTGTATGTGTCCTCAACATCCATCTAAAAAACAATCAGATCTCTCCACCTAAACCACAAAAACTCAGCTCCAAGGCACCATCAACATTCATTAAGGTTTTTGTCATTATCCTTCTAAACATTCTTGTTTCTATATTTGATGCCTACAATTTATTTTCCATGTAGCAGAGGGAAGTCTTTTTTTAAATGTACATCATATCATGCCACACTTCTTCATAGGGAAGTGAAGACTTTACAGTGGCCTATAAGGCCCTACTTGTTTTAAACCCTTGTTACTTCTTTGATTTCATTTCCCTGTTACACATCCAATCTTCACTCCTACTCACAGATCTCCTTGCTGGATGTCAATCAAACATGCCAAACATGCCTCTCTATTGTGACTCTTTTCACTTGCTATATTTTATTAGCTTGTCATAAAGATTTAAATAATCTAGCAACTTTTTGAGCACAATGCCTGACACATAGTAGGAACATAATAATTACTTGTTATGACATTTTATAACAGAAACTGCTATTATTTTTAAATGCCTTAGTCCTATTAGGTAAATGAGTACAATGATGACAACATCAATGACAAAACTAATAAGAATATGTTCTTCTGGATTTAAGTGAGGAAATATGATGGATTAGCATGAAACAGTGGTCCATAACCTATAGAGCATTATACAAATCCTAGTAATTATTTAAAGCTTTAATATATTCATTAAAATTACTTTTTTCATATTACTAAAAATGTATGATTATGTGTTTTGGTGACTGAATGTGTCACAGTTACAGATTTTATGACATATTTATGTTAACATGTCACCACACTCTTCCCTTCTCTCCTTCCATTCCAATCCCATTATCTAATTGTTGAGCATGTTATCTGATCCCGTGTTTTTTTTCCTCTTTCCTCTAGCAATTATTCTGTTGATATTTTGGAAGTCTCTATCATCATTGTTCACTTTACTATTTCTCAGGTCCACTTTACTATTTCTCAGATTCTATTTTCTTCTAATATAATTTTGAGGTTTCTCAACCAGTGTTGGATGTCAGGATTTGGAGTTTGTTGCCATGGAAACTGTTTCAGCTACTTGCCCACAGGAGGGAGCCCTCTACCTGTTAAAAGGTAGGCTGGCAGCAGCAATATTTTTGTTTAGGAAGAAGACAGTGGAGAAGGGGTCAGTTAATAATAGAGACACACTTGGTTTATTTTCACATAGGGGGCATCTCCTACTGGTGACAGTGTGGCGTCTGGCACATTCTCTAGACCAGTGGTTCCCAAACTTATTTGGCCTACCGCCCCCTTTCCAGAAAAAATATTACTCAGCGCCCCCTGGAAATTAATTTTTTTTAAATTTTAATAGCAATTAAACAGAAAGATATATGTATTAATGTTTCTACCTTTTTCGTAAAATATAGTAAAGAAAGGTGTAAATTAGAAACATTGAAGTTTGAAATTATGAAACTATTTATTGAACTCAGAATAGAAAGGTAATACAAAAAAAGTTAAAACAAATGCACCTGTGGCCATCACCGCCCCCCTGGATCGCTGCAGCGCCCACCAGGGGGCGGTAGCGCCCACTTTGGGAATCACTGGTTTAGGATCAAGCTGGGGCTATGGGGGCTGCATGAACACATAGCATCATTTTAAAATAAATGTCCCCCTACCAAGCTCTTGTTTGACAAGGAGGAATTTCCTTGTCACCTGAGCAGACATTTCTGAAGCACAGTTGGTTTAGGATCAAGCTGGGGCTATGGGGCTGCATGAACACATTCATAGCATCATTTTAAAATAAATGTCCCCCTATCAAGCTCTTGTTTGACAAGGATGAATTTCCTCGTTTAGTAGGTGCAGAGCTGGGATTCAGAACTGTGGGACCCTCAGTGGGTTTTCTAACAGGTTGCAGGGCCGGGACTCAGAACTGTGGAGCACAGTGGCTGACTGAGAATTCCAGCTTTGCTGTTTGCTTTACTAGTTTTTGCCTTGCTGAATTTTGAGGTGGGGAAATGGTGTTTGCAATGATTTTGTGTGGATGAGAGGGAAATTCCAGTGCTCATTTGCCTTCTTGCTTTCAAATAAGTATGAAGGAGCTAAGGATGCTGCTCCAAGCCCTGACTCCCCAGGCCTGTGGTCACTCTGGCCCCCAGGAGGCTAGAAGCCAGGAGTCTCTGTCCCTGCCTCCTCCATCCTCTTTTCCCCAAATGTCTCCCCTTTTCACTCCAGCGCTGGCAAATGGCTCTGATGTCTGGTCAGTTTTTCTCAGAGATGAGTGAGGAATAAAAGAGAAACTGGCCTCTGGGTTGATGAAGAGAGCCCTCGCCTCCAATTTCACCGCTCTTGTCCTCCGGACAAGCCTCCTGATTGAAGTAATACCACTGCAAAGTGGAAATCGCCCCCGGCTCCCTCTGCTTTGCGGGAATCTGCCGCACTCGGGGATTATTCCAGAAACAGGCTTCCTTTCAAGCCGCGCTGTCAGCTTCGTTCAGGCGGATCAGCAATTTATGGAGCTGAGCCACGTGCCTTCAGCGACCCAGAACTGAAGACACTGGGGAGTTCCCAGCTCTGGGTCAGGGAGAGGGGGGTCAAGGGGGAGGGGGGACAGGGGGCAGGGCTTCTGCACCCCCTTGGGTTTCCCTGACAGCCCACCTCCCCAGGGAGGCCCAGGCACTGCACATCAACCTCCTCTGCTCCCTGATGGACACCCCCCCACCCCCAGTCAGCCCCACAGCCCATGTCCTTGGAGCGTCAGGAAGCAGGAGAATCTCATTCCACACGAGAGTTGTTTCCAGGCCGGGAGGAGGATTTTCCTTCCACTCCTGGGAGCTCTCTGCCTTCCTGCCCCAGAATCCCAGACACGTCCCTTCTTTATAAGGTTTCCTGTTCGGATCCTCCTGTCACTGACAGTCTCTCCCCCTAGTAAACAGAGGAGGCGTTCCTGTTCCGACCGGGAGAGCATTTGACTTGGATGAAGCCCTTCGCGCTCAGAGAAGGAAGGAGCATTTTCTCTCACCAAGCACCCGCCTCTGCATCCACGGCGCCTGGATTAATTCTCGGTCCTCATGTTCTCAGTGGACACCCGCAGGTGAGAAGCGTCCCTACATCGCCCTCGTTAGAGAAAGGACAAGTGGAACTGACCCACTGCCCAGGCTGTGCCCTCTGAGTTGCTCGGATTTTGCCATCCCGGAATAAGGAAGGTCGAGCTCACCTGTGCACAGAACACCCCTGGGCCTTCTCTTCCTGGCCATTTGGGTCACAGTGTATTTCTGTGAATGTGACGGGGACTCAGGGACAGACATGAAATGATGGTGGTAGCAATTTCCTCCCCCCGCCGGCTGCCCAGGAAAGATTCTGGCTTTGTTCACAGGCCACTACTTCTGGTGGGGATGGTCCCGGTGATGGGATTATGAGGGAACTTATTTTTTGCCAAATAGATAGAAGCAGCAATGTTGTGGGTCACCTTTGGACATTATCCTTAAAGAGAAGAGGCTCCTCCTTCTTTGTTCTTTCCTCCAGCAAGCTGCATGAAGCAAATTGTGATGGCTGGAGCTCTAGCAGCCGTTTTGGGCCATAATGACAGGAATATCTTGGAGGAATCTAGGTTCCTGATAGCTGGGGAGTCATCAAATAACACCGGGATGCTTATCATTACAGTTTTTTTTTAAATGTGAGAAATAAACTTTTATTTTATTTAACCCAATATTGGATTTTTGGTCACATGAAGATGAAGATGATTCAAACTGATCCTTTTTTTTTGCTTTGCTAATTCCCTTGTTTTGGTGGAGGACATCCTTTTATCAGTCATGGATGATCAGGAAATAAAAATCACTATATGTATTCCAGACATAAAGGGTTTCTACAGGAAAGAAATGATCAAATCATTACTTCACAACTTTAATCAAAATTAATTCCAAGTGCATTAAATAAATAAAATGTAAAAAGGGAAATTATAACATATAGGTAAATATTTATGTGATTTTAAAATGGAGGAAGATTTTCTAGAGATGACACTAGAAGAAACAAAAAAAATTCAGTGGATTTAAAACAAAAAACAATTTTTATAGGATATACAACACCAAACACAAAATTAAAAAATAAATTAAAATTAATAGGAAGCCATAGTTTAAACTCAGCGGCTGATCAAAAGTTCTTGCCTTTCACCAGGGTTTCTCAACCTTAGTACTGTTGAATTTTTGGCAGGATAATTCTTGGTTATAGGGCTCTGTCCTGTGCACTGTAGGATGTTCAGCAACATCTTTGGCTTCTACCCACTAGATACTCAGTAGTACCCTCTCTTCTAGTTGTTGACGAGCCAAAATGTCTCCAGAGGTTGACACATGTCCTGAAGGCAAACTCACCCCTGGTTGAGAATCACTGCTCTACACCTGTGGTTCTCACACTTGAGTCCATATCAGAACCACTTGGAGGACTTGGCAAACCCAGATGGCTGAGTCTTCTCCCTAGGGTTTCTGATGTAGCAGGTCAGGGTGGGTTTGAGACTTTCAGGTGTTGCTGAAGTTGCGGGCCTGGAGACCACACTTTGAGCAGCTCTGGTACTACTTTGCTTGCAAATACACGTCATCCCCTAAAAAAATAAAAGTAATAATAATAATATTAACATTTCCAGTACATGGAAAGGTTGGGACTACAGGCAATCAAGGTATATTTTGACACTGGAGTTCATTAGTTTAGAAACCATGTTATCACAAAAAAGTGGAAGATAGCTGTAAAATTTGTGGTTTACAATCAGATAAAGACTTAGTTTACATTTGCTCCAAACTTAGTGATTTTTCTTCAATAATATTGCTATAGAGATGAGCAAAATGAAAAGAAACAATCAAGAGAAATGATATCGATGATAGCAAAGAATCTTATTAGTCTATTAGAGGCCCGGTGCACGGATTCCTGCACCGGTGGGGTCCCTCGGCCTGGCCTGCGCCCTCTCGCAATCTGGGACCCCTTGGGGGATGTTGGAGAGCCAGTTTTGGCTCGATCCCCACAGGCCAGGCCAAGGGACCCCACTGGTGCATGGATCTGTGCACTGGGCCTCTAGTATGCATATAAGATCTTTGGTTAATCTCTTCTCACCCTCACTCCTTCCCCCTTCCCTCTGAGATTCATCAGTCTGTTTCTGTTTCCATGCCTGTGGTTTCTGCTCCTGCGTTGAGCATCTGCCCCCTGGTGGTCAGTGCACATCATAGCTACTGGCCGGTTGGCAGGTCGCTTAGGCATATATATATATATAATATTAGGAAGATCATTTAATTATAATTTATTAAGTATTTTATAATATAGATGATATGGATGCCCACCCATCTTTAGTCAACCTTTTGCTAATTGCTTGTTAAGCTTCCTATTATAAATTTTATATACATTTCCAGGGACTATGTAAGTAAAAACTATACAACCCTCTTCACTTAGTGCCACATAATTTTAATACCTTAACTAAATAATTTTTGTTGAAACAGCAGAAAACTGCTGGAATGAATGCCGTACAGTTTCTGCAGATAGAAACAAGAATAATGAAAGAAATCATTATGGCCTGAATTTTAATGGATGGCTTACATTTAATCTTCTAGGTTTAGCAGACGTGACGGAACTCTGCAGAGGCATTTTCAGATCATCACTTTTTAGCACTGAGAAATGAAATGACCCATCAATGCACCAGTGAGCTACAAGCAAAATCAATAGTCTTGTGCTAGCAACATTGTTTTATTGTTGTCTCCTTAATCTCCTCTAGTCTTCTGCAATTGCTTTTATTATTACTGCTCATTTAATGAGACCCTGGAGTTTGGAGCCAGGTGGTGTCGATAGTTAAATCTGGAACACTCTAATGGAATTTAGTTCAAACCAGATTAAGAGTAATAGAATTACAAATCTTTAGTGGTCATCATCTCATAGCACACCCTTTGTGTACCTTCTATATACCAGAAATTACTGCAGGCTCCAAACAGAAAGACTTGGATTAAGGTTCAGAGAGACTAGGTGTGCTCATTAATTAATTAATTCAACAAGTATCTAATTAAGTTCCTATCTGGGTGTTGCAGAATTGTATACACAGGACAGGCATGGTGTCTGCCTCATGGAGCTTATAGTCTACTTGAAGAGAAAGATAATATCAAACAAAAAAGCAAGGTCACAACAGTGATAGGGAGGAAGAAGTAGGAGCTGAAAGGCAGGAAAGATGATGTTAGGTGGGTGGTCAGAGAGGCTCTCCGAGGAGGCGCTACTTAAGCAGAGACCCAAAGGCTGGGAAGGAACGGAGTCGGGGAAAACAAGAAAAAAAGCCACTATGACTTGTTGGAAGAAATAATGTATAAAAGGCTATGGCATGGAAGTCATTCGGTGTCCCAAAGAACTTCAAGGACACCTGTATGGCTGGAACCTAGTGGGGGAAAGAGGAAGGTCTGAGATGAAGCCAGAAACTGCTGAGAGCTGCATGGGGTAAAGGACATTTAGACACTGAGATTATCCAGGTGAGATGTTAATACACCTTTAACACACCTCTCTCATGTGCTGATGAGTGAGACTTACAGAAAGAACACCTTTGGGTTCAGAGCAGTAAATATGTGTGGTCCAGAGAATATGTGAAGTCAGAAGCATGATTTTGAACTCGTGCAGAGGGCAGGCAAAACAGAGGCGATATTTTAATTAATAAAGTTGCTTTAAGTAGCAGCAATAATATAAAATTTGCATCATGGCACTTTCGATAAGACACATCTATCATGTTCAGTCTACCCAGAATCATCATCATCTCCTCCTCCTCCTCCTCGTTGGCAGCAATGCCTGGCCGGCCTCTGGTGAACATCACTGCGCTATACCTTGTGCCCTCCCCAGTGGTTTCCTTTCTGTTCTTTCTTCTTGGCCGGAGTCTCCACCTCTCCTGTTGGACGCCTGTGCATCCGTCAAGGCCTAGTTCAAGAGACACGTGACCACCTGGGAACTGCGGTCAGGGGAAGTGAGTGAATGGCCAATGTCCCCATCATCTCCAGGCTTATAGCAATTTATGCTTCCAGTGCTGGCACTTACATTTGCGTGTTTAAGCAGGTGAGCTAGGTGATTAGTTCATTTAGACATCCTCTGCAGTAATTATTGTTGCCTTAAACCTAGCAGATACTAAGAATACTTATTGAATTGAATTCTTACCAGCAGTTACCATTTATTGAGCAATTAATTTGCCAAGCACTCTTTCAAGGGTTTGTGATTTAATCTTTATGTGATGCTTGATTTTATGTGTCAACTTGGCCATGGTGCCCAGATATTTGGTCAGACTTTATTCTGAATGTTTCTCTGAAGATATTTTTCAGATGAGATTAACATTTAGATCAATAGACTTTGAGTAAGTAGATTAGTCTCTATAATATGAGTAGGCCTCATCCAGTAAGTGGAAGGCCTTACTATACAAAGACTGACCTCCCTTGAGCAGGAAGGAATTCTGCCAGCAGATGGCCTTTGGACTTGAGCTGCAACTCTTCCCTGGGTCTCCAGCCTGCTAGCCCACTCTGCAGATTTTGGACTTGCTAGCCTCTGCCATTGTGTGAGCCGACTCCTTAAAATATATGTGTATAACCTATAAACATAAACATTCATATATAAACATAAGCATATATAAACATAATATATATGCTATGATACACACACACACACACACACACACACACACACACACCCCATTGGCTCAGTTTCTCTGGAAAACCCTACCCTGACTAATCATATACCTTACATCTAACCATTTCTATCCATTTTATAGATAAGGAAGTTGAGGCTCAGAGGTGTTGGGTCCCATGACCAAGGGTCCATTCCTGACAAGTGTGGAGCCAAGGAAGTCCAGGTCTCCCTAAGCCCCAGCACAATACAGCTTCTCTGCATGAATTCTAAGAATGAGAACACGAGGACCTGCACGTCACACAAACTGTATTTGCTCTAAAGTGTCTCTTCTTTTTCATGGTCCACGAGCGGCCTTGGCGTTTGCAGTGCACAAGAATCATCACTATGCAAACACCCTCCTGCCCAGGAGAAGCACAAAAATGCCCATTGGCAGAGAAGGCTGGTCCTTGCTTGGCATATTTAAGTCCTGTAGATTAAATTATCTTCTTTGCAGCTATAACCCCAGAAATGCCTTGAAATAACCACACACCTTTTATAAACAGTCAACTGCAGGATTTTTAGGGACATGAGAGGGGACTAAACCGACAACAATCGGAAATGAAGTTTGATAGAAAATAAAATATACCCCCTCCCTCCAAAAATGGAATGAAAACAAAGAGAAATAAGCTGTGCATGTGGATGAAATTAAAATAGAGAAAAACAGCACACATGAGTCCCTGAGCCTCTTGCTGTCTTTGCCGTGGGCTAAAGTCCCAGGTTGAGGTCGCAACTTCAAAGTGGCCTCGAACTGGCACCTTTCCACAGGAAAAAGCAGTGGTAAATATTCACCCGGGATCAATTGTTTCTGGTTAAGCTCCAGACTGCCCCAGTCAGAGGGAGCAAACTGGGTCACACCCAATAAAGAAAGGGCCGCTCTCAGGAGGACGCGCTGTCCTCTGACGCATAGAGACACTCTCCGGGGCTCTGAATGAAAATTATTCTTCCCAGCACAGAGAAGATGGTGCTGAAGACGTTATTGGTCATGATTGTTCTTGGAATGAGCAACTGGTCCTGTACAGGTAGGGAACTTAGCTCTACTCAGTCTGAAGGGGGTGGGGTGGGGGGTCCTGGCCCGTGCACCTGGTCTCACGGTGTCCCGCGTGCTTGCGTGCCCAGGTTTCCCGGTGTATGACTACGACCTGGCCTCCCTGCGGCAGGCCCTGGGCGCCTCGGTGGCAGAAGTGAACGCTCGGTCCCTGAGCCCGTATCTGTTCCGGGCGTTCAGAAGCTCCATAAAAAGAGTAAGTGCACAGTGCCTCTCCTCCACGCCTCTTGCTACTGCTTTCTGCCTTTGTCCTTTGGTCAGTGCATTGGGTACACTTTTCTTATATCTTTTCAGGTTAAAATGATAATAGCTAGTCATCCCTTTCAGACAATTTTTTGGCAGAGAAAGGATTTAATTACGATTCTGCCACAGACTCCCGAGTCTCACTGGCCCCATTGCCCGGCTCCAGACGGTCCCGGCCGAGCATCCTGCCTTTGTGGTCTGTGTCCCCATGGCTCCTCTTGAAATCCTTTATTAAGAACTTCTCATTTATTAGAAAGGAGGCCTTTTCAAGTTCAGCAGTTCTGCTTCTAATATTTATTGGAAATAAATCCTGGCTTTTGAGGTAAAGAAACGCCCTTCCTTTGTCAGTTTAGTAGTAGTCTGTTTCCTGTTAGCTTTGGAAGTAGGGAAAGATGAATTTTCTTGGGCTTTCCGTGCCTAAGTCAGTGACAGGCAAAGAAAGAGAAGCAGATATATCCTTCAAAGGAAATGAGAGTGTAGGCAGCAAGTCGCCTCTCCCTCCCTGTCCCCAGGGAATTTGATTGCCTAAAGCAGCGGTTCTCAACCTGTGGGTCGCGACCCCTTTGGGGGTCGAACGACCCTTTCACAGGGGTTGCCTAAATACATCCTGCATATCAGATATTTACATTACGATTCATAACAGTAGCAACATTACAGTTATGAAGTAGCAACGAAAATAATTTTATGGTTGGGGGTCACCACAACATGAGGAATTGTATTAAAGGGTCGTGGCATTAGGAAGGTTGAGAACCACAGGCCTAAAAGGTTCCTGTGCAGAGAAGGGCAGAAATGCCCTCAAGTTGGTTTCGGTGAAGGTGGGAGGTGGGACAGGTTCTATGAATTACAGGCCACGTGGGAGGGAATGGAGATGCTCTCTCCGTCTGCCTGCTCGAATCGCCCATCCTGGCTGGGTGACGCTTTCCTTCACGCTTAGCTTGTTCACTCTTGAAGCGTGAAGAGCATGTGGCTCATGGTTTCTTAGCCCCAGTCTCCAAATACACCATGGTCATCTTGACCTTTCTTCTTCAGAAAAGGGCTCTGTGTCCCATTTCCAGCATCCCAGGAAATAAATCGAATTGTCCCAGTTGTCTTTTCTAATTGGGCCATAGGTCATGAAGACGATGGGCTATGCTTTAGTTAGGTGTGCAGCCCGGAACCAGCTGTCATGGCCTGGATGTCGTGGTGGGGGTCAGTGTGAGACATGTGCCATAGGCTGACACACCGAAGGGTGAATTCGCTCTGAAGAGACCTGGGCCAGAATGAAGAACCTCATTCCTTGCCCACTGGCTCTGTTGGCTGCGGTGTGGGGAAATCCATGTCCTCTTGCCAACCTGCAGATGAACAGTTTAAATTTCCTTGTAATTTAGCTGTGCTCATGACAGAAGAAAGCGAGGACTTAATTAAATGAATAAGAGCATGAGGATAGGTCCTGAGAGAGCCAATTACGGACACCATGGAAGTCTGGCCCGGGGAGATGAGCTGGTGTGAGGCAGAGCTACCCAGCGCACATTCCGTCATGTGACCATCTTGGTACAGACCCGAGCCCAGCACACATGCACCTGCAAATCAGCACACTTAACATACGCGTGTGTGTGATCCTTGATGAGTTCATAGTTAGGTGATGTCCCACCGCATCCTCTATGCTGCTGTTCTACCTGGAAGCTGCCTATTCTTGCCTCTCTCTGGCCTTTTCTGATTATTCAAATGCATTGGTCAGGCGACAGTCACCACGCCCCTTCCACGAAAATGTCATATGTCCGTGAATGACTGCCAAAGGACCCTGAGTGTCGAAATTTGGAGCTACAAATAAATTTTAGTGAGTGGGCAAATTTGCAAGTATGGAACCTGTGAATAAGGAGGATCAATTATACACGTAAGTCATTAGACACAATGCTTCCCTTGGAGTTAGGACCCCGAAGGCTGGTTCCGTCTTCTCCCTGAAGTACCGTGTGCCTTTGGTAAAGCACCTTTCCTCTGGGCCTGAGCAAGAGGGCATGAGACCAGGTGTGGCTGAGATGACTGGTAGCTGTTTTTACTGGTGGAAGGTTCCGTAACGTTTTCTCCCTGTGCAGGGAGAGACCGTGCTAACCATGTGAATTTCAGAAACTCATCAGTGGCAAACTGATGCCTTGTTTTTGTGAAGGTCAATATTCTGGGTGAGAACAGCTCGAGCTTGGATATAGAATTCAGCGTGCGGGAGACTACATGCAGGAGGGATTCTGGCGAAGACCCCGCCACCTGTGACTTCCAAAGTGGCTACTACGTGGTAAGTGTGGTGGGAAGGGCCACCCTCTTCCCCCCTCCTCCCCCCCACCCAATCCAACAAACCAACACGAAGAAGTGCCTCATCTTCTTCCATGATGTCACAGTAAGAGCTTGGCTGTTGCCTGTTGGCCGGTCACACTGGGAGGCACCAAGTGTGTCCGTGCTGTATTCCCCGGGTGGGGGCAGTGTTGCCCAGTGGTTGAGGACTTGAGCTCTGGGTTACATGGTCCTGAATGATCCTGGCAAATTATTTAGCCCCTGTTGCCTCAGTTTCCTGCTCTTTAAAATGGGGATAGTGATGATTCCAAGCAAAGGGAATACAACAAGGCCAACACCAAACAAGAATCCCAGAGACATTTCAAATTCTACTTAAAATAATTTTAAAACACTACGTGTGAGAGTCACATTATTTTGCGGTTGACTGTTGTGTAATATCTGTCTCCCCCACTAGCTTGGGCTCCATTGGGAATAAATGTCAGGAATAAACCTAGGACCACGCATGTTTGGTTTGTATCCCCAGTGACTGGAATATGGTCCACACTTGGTTCGCACCCATGGGCTGCACCATCAAACCAATGTTTGCTTTCCAAGGCGTTTGCGATGCGATGTACGTGTTCTCGGGCGTTTGTTACACTATCAGTTTATGTCGGGGTTGCTTCATAATGATGTAAATTCTGAAAAGGAATCCTTTGTTTTGAGACTTTTCACCAGGACTGTTTTACAAAGGACCCCAAACCCCAAGTGTCAGAGCAAATGAAATCTGGAGCCAAAGGAGAACCTCGGGGTTCTTCCCACTTCTTTTTGTTCAAGTGGGAAAGGCTTCAGGGCAGCCCCTCAGGGCTCATGCGGGAACGTCTGCTTTCCTGGGACTCATAATGTATCAAATGCCTAAGAGATATTTAAATATTTCATTTTTCTCCTTAGGTATTGAGAAACTTTCATTTTGGAAAAACGAAATGCCTCTGTGACTTTTTCCTTTCTGTCTGCGTCATTTAGTCCAGCCCTACAATACTCCTGATTTCTGGGACAGGTCTACCCCTCTGTGAGCTGCTGGAGGTACAGCTCATTGCTTTGTATTTTCCAGCCAGCAGCCTCTTGCAGAAGCACCGTGCAGATGTCTGCCGAGCAGGTGCAGGACGTGTGGGTTCTTTGCCACTGGTCCTCCAGCTCCGAGTCCGACAGCAGCGAAGAGGTATGACCGGGCCTTGGTGTCCATCAGGACAGCTCCTTGTAGGGTCTGTGTGAGTCTGTGACAGATTGCTGTAAAAGTGTAGTCAGAGCATCACCCAGGTATGGGCAAGCAGAGCTCTGCTTGCTCAGCTGGATTCTTTCTTTTATACCTACAACCTCATTTTCAAATCCTCTTACTTCCTCCAGCCTATCCTCTGTCTGTCTGCATCTATCTGTCTATCTATCATCTATCTATCTATCTATCTATCTATCTATCTATCTATCTATCATCTACTTATCCATCTATATCTATGTCTATCTTTTTGTTTCCCCAAGATTTGTGAAATTAGCAAATCTTCAAAATTTTAGACTTAAGCATGCACTCACTGGCCCCATGGTTTAGTGGAACAAAGAGGGACATTTTTGCTGGACCAGAGGTCAAAATTATTTGCCAGCTCTACAATCTAGGTCAGGATACCTAACCTTCATGGTCTGTAGCTTCTTCATCTTAGTAAAGGAATAAATGCCAGGAATAAAGACCACCTGATAGGTTGTTGACCGAACCAGGGAAGGATGGGCAAGGAAGATCAGGTCTCGTATCTGGTACATGACAGGTGTGTAGTGAATGGCAGGACACACTCTTTCCTTCAATCACATTGAAATTGATTTGCATGTTGTTGATTTCCATGTTGTTGAAGTACTTGTTGAATGAATTTTTTAAAACTGAGGAAGAAATGGTCAGGAATATGATATGACTGTAACTAGGGATAAAAACATAACTGTTATATTATCTGTTTATTCATAATGGGATAATATTCTTGACAGGTATTTTAAAAACATTTCTACCAGTGTACAGCTGGTATTTTTATTTATCTACTCATATTTTATTCAATTTTTCAAGATTTAAGTTTGTAGTGAAAATTATATTAAAAGACTATATAATTTCAACTTCAAAAATTATACATAAAAAGTAATATTCCCATATTATTAACATACCCATGCTTTAAATATTTTGTTTGGAAGTCCATTTTATTTATATATTTATATTTAGTTTTTAAAATTTGTTTTTCAATTACAGTTGACATATACTGTATTAGTTCCAGGTGTACAACATAGTGACTAAACATTTATATCACAAAGTGATCACTGGATAAGTCTAGTATTATGGAAGTCCATTTTAGGATTAGGAAATAATGAAAGCGGTGATGAGAACTCCTGGTATAGGAGGTGGTGTTACTGGCGCAGGTAGAACTTTGCCCAGGTTATTAGGACCTTTTCCACACAGTGTTTAGTTGAGCATAACCTTGTGGCTTGATCTTATTCACACTGGCTACTTTTAAGGATCAATACCCAGGTGATTTCTGGGGCAATTGCTCCAGGGTCCTATTCCCTTGGTGCTATGACAATACCAAGGGTCTCCTTTTCTAGACTTCATTAAAGTATCTAGAAAGTCAGATATGTTTCACAGTTCACACACTCACACACTCACTGGTCAGCTAGCCCAGAAGTGACAGGGGCCACGAATATCATTTCACCAGCATTTTGTTGGAATTGATTTTGTGGTTTCTATGGAGAAAGCTAGGGAGATAGTGAGGAGCAAGACAAGCATAGTTCTGGCCCTTGTGGAGTGTATAGATGAGTCCGGGTGATGTCTGTTAAGCAGGGGTGACCAGGCAAGTATTTGGGAGCACGTAAGAGAGGACAGATTAGTGTGTCCCAGGCAGAAAGAGCTTCCCTGGGATCTGATATTCAACTTAAGAACTGGAGGGTTGACATCAGGACAGAAGGGACAGGAGGTGGAGGGGAGGGAGAAAAGAAATTCCAAGTGAAAGGAGATCATGATGGAGTTCCCTGAAATAGGAGAGAAGCTGGTGGATTAAAATGGAAAGAAATCCATGACTGGAATGAGCAAAATGCAGAGAGAGAGGTGTGGGAGTAGGACTGGACAAGACCACAGCCAGTTCAAGATAAGCCTCATTTGTCATGTTGAGCATCCCTGGCTGATCAGAATGGCAATGAGACTATTGAGGGGTTGTAAGTAGGGCAGTGACAGAATAGATGAAGAGTAGATTGGAACTAGCTAAGAGTAGATGGGGGCTAGGCAGGACAGGTGAACGAGAATGCTGACTGGGGTTGGGAGTTAGTGAATGTTGAGAGAAATGGATTCTAGTTCATTCTATGATCTTTGACACAATTGAAATTAATTTAATAAATGGTCCTCTAAATTAACCCCTCCCTCTTCCGTGTCTGACTTGGGAAGTTGATTCTGATTGTTTGGGCAACCCACAAATCTTCTTTTTTAAAAAAAAAAATTTTTTTTTATTGATTTCAGAGAGAGTTAGGGAAAGGGAGAAAGAGATAGAAACATCAATGATGAGAATCATTGATTGGTGGCCTCCTGCACTCCCCCTACCGGGTATCAAGCCCACAACCCAGGCATATGCCCTGACCGGAAATTGAACCATGACCTTCTGGTTCATAGGTCGATGCTCAACCACTGAGCCATATGGACTTGGCACCGCAAATCTTTCTAATTGCAGAGTGAAGACACTCACTGTTCTCCCAGTCCCACATTTTGTAAGAAGATGCTGACATTAAGTTAAGTTAGCTCCTGAAACAAACATGATTTTTACATAAACTCTCAGGTTGCTTTTCCTGGAAGATTAGGAGATTGAGATTTTAAGAATTCTGAGCCAATTAAAAAAATTTCTTTAAAAAAGAGAGAATTCCTTAAATTAAAAAAAATGCTACAATTCAAAAGAAAGAGAAGAAAGCAGATGGAGTTTAAAGTAATTCCTGGAAACTCTGAAATAGATTTCTTATACGACACAGAAAAAAATTAGAAAACAATTGTTAACCGTTTTCAGTGAAATAAATGGTGATACTACAAACATGAAAGATGATAGACTAGATGAATTTAGACATGGAACAAATAAACCATTGTTGGAAATAGGAAATAGAAAAAATAAAAGACACTTGAGTCATGAAAATAAAGACTACTTGACAAACATGTAGAATACAAAAGACTTTCCAGGAAAAGGAATATAATTTAAGAAAGATTTAACCATGGAGAATAAGACTGAAAAAATTCAAATTATTATAAATAAGGATTTAGATTAAATGGAAAATATCTGGTAAGAAACTGCCTTGAATATAAGAAATTTGGATTTTCCACTACATAATTTTTAAAAGCATAAAAGCTATAAAGACATTTGAGGAAATAAATGTCTAAATTTGCTAAAAGTCTCCTCTCCTTAATCAAGTAGATATTTGAATCTATGTTATTTTTTCATTTTAACGGAGAAGCATGTAGGTCTCTACATGGTGCATAGAATTCAGTCAATCACGTGATGGTGCAGTCGTCAAGAGTGCAATGTTACACCTGTAAGTGAGTGATTGAACTTGACTTTAGACAAATCCTTCTCATTTAGAGTGGAAGAGAAGAGGTCTGGCTAAGGTATCAGCCAAGGGAGAAAATAGTCCCAAAGGGAGAAACTGAGGAAGAATAACTGAACAGAAATTCTGAGCTCAGGGGAGGAGAGGTGACAGGCGCTTCATTTATTTACTGTCTTTCATTTCAAGAGATAGAAACTCAACTAGAGGTAGCCTGAGCTGAAATAAGACAATTTCATGACCACATTCCCAGAAAGGAAAGGGAGGAGTTGGCCTCAGGAGCAACTCAATTTAGGCACCTTCAATGCAATGTGTGCCACATTCATTTTCTTCTTCTCCCTTTCCCTTCCCCTCCCACGCCTCTCCTCTCCCCTCCCTTTCTCATTGCCATGGCCTTTCTCCATGTAGTAGGAAGCAAGGCTACCAGCTATTCCACGTTTAGATCCTTTAAACTTAGAGGGGAAAAAAGTATTTCTCTTAAACTCCAGTGGGAGATACCTTTTGGCATTAAATTTCCATTGGCCTGGCTTAGTTGTGTGTCTCTATTTTTAAAAAATACCACCTTTATTGAGATATAATTTACATACTGAACAGTTCCCTCTTTCAGTGTGTATAGGTCAGTGGTTTTAGTATATTCACAAATTGTACAATCATCACCACTCTCTAAACCCAGAACATATCCACTGTCTCAGAAAGAAACCTCTTACCATTAGCAAGTCATTCTGATCCTCATTCCTTCCTAGAAACAGCCACTCATCTCCCTCCTGTGTCTATAGATTTGCCTATGCTGGGCATTTCACATGCGTGAAATCATACAATATGTGTTCTTTTATGACTGGCTTCTTTCACTTAGACTCATGTTTTGGAGGTTCATACCTGTTGTAGTATGTGCAAATACTTAATTCCTTAAATTGTTGAATAATAGTTCACTTTTTGGATATTACAAATAAAGATACTATGAGCTTTCATGTGCAGGTTTTATTTAACTGAATGTATTGGGATTACCTTGGTTAATAAAATTATATTATATAGGTGTAAGGTATATAATTCTATAATACATCATCTTTATATTGTATTGTGTGTTTAACACCCCAAGGCATGTCTCTTTCCATCACCACCTATACACATCTATTTTTAAAATATGTTTTATTGAATTTTTTAGAAAGGGAGAGGAGAGAAACATCAATCAGTTGCCTCCCACATGCACCTTGACCAGGGATGAAGCCCACAACCTGGGCTTGTGCCCTGGCCAGGAATTGAACCAGCAAACCTCCGGTACACAGTATGATGGTCAACCTATTGAGCCACATGGTAGGGCTTTCCACATGTATTTTTGTATAGTCTTTCAGTGGCTTCATGAAAGCTACTTATGTGCACCTAACTGCACACATATGGAATCTTCATAGAGAGAAACCTCTAGAAATTGACCTAAACACAGTCTATTTTCAAGTCCATGAAACAAGCTTCTATCTTTCTGGTCCATAACATTTGGGAGTAATTCTGAGTTCAATAGGAAGCATTTTAGTCAATTTTAGTTTCATGTAAATTGCACTTTCCCACATACTTTCTTAGACATACATGCTTGGTACCCTATAAAGTTATTTGAAATAATATATTGTCTTATTTAATTAATCAGAGTTCTCCAGATAAGAGTTGCATTTTTTACAATGTCTTTCCTTTTTCTCTCTTTCATGTGCTGATACATACTGATGTTTACATTTATGTAGATGGTTTTTGGGAGTATATTGGGATCCTCTAGATGGAGAAACAGTTATCTAGTTGGTAAGTTGAGATCTGTTCTTTTTCTAAATGTTTTTTTCTTGAAACAACTTCATATTGAAGCTTTCTGTTAGCGAGTCATTTAAAACTAGACATATCTATGCATAACATTTGAAGAACTACAGTCATTACAGAAAATAAACATTTTCTTTTATTTTTGTTTCTTTCTTCACACTAGGCAATAGCAATACAACCTTTCATTTTGGCGTCCCTCTGTGTTTATACAGAGGTTTTCCATGCATGATTTCATCTGATGGCCCCAACATCTCTGTCCAGTAGTCAGGGTAGATGTTGGTGTTCCCCTTGAAAGGGTCTGTAAACTTGAACAAGCTTGCTCAATCCTCCTGGATGCATGACCTAAGCTATGGGGCCCACATACGCAATAAGGTGTAGCTGGGAGGATCTGGACTAAAGTTCATATAACTGGCTGGGGCTGAATTGGGTAATCCTCCAGCCACGTGACTGGGATGGACCATCATTTCCTACTCTTGGTTGGGGGAGGGAGGCTCTCCTTTCTTTCCTTCTTGTGTGGCCTCTCATTTGAAGTAGGATGGGTTAGTGTTCTGTGGCTTAGGAGCCATTTTTATGTTCCTGAGGCTTTTTCCTATTGGTGCTGATGGTGGCCAAACTCTTTGGTGATCTCCCACTTCCTCCTTGTTCAAGAGGCACATCGGGGGCATCAATAATAAAATCACACAATGTTCCAGAAGTGGCAAGGCCTTAATACTATTATTGTGTTCCAGATCTCATTCCTGACAAACCCAGACGTGAACAGTTTTATGAACGGTCACATGGTAAGTGGTCCTGTCTTCCTGAGATCAGTAAACCTCAGTCTTATCAAGCAGACTCTGTGGTAGCCATTTCATAGGAGATAAACCCATGAAATACAAACTATTTTAAGTGAAAATGAAAAGATATTAGAGCACTGCAGAAACATGCTTTGCAAATCATTCAAAAGGCAAACTTGAGGCATTAGAAATTCACTTAAATGTTATCAGGAATCGAAATATCAAATCTAGCTCAGGAGATCAGTATTGACCTTTTTCCTGTCCCACATTGGGCATTTTCTGAATAACCCAAATTATTTTGATCTTCTCTTTGCCCTCCACTCTCAACTATATTTTGTGTTAAGCAGACATTAATATTATTTATTTTCTTCTGATTACGGATCAGTTTTCTTATTTAATCTTTGTGATAACTCTTTAAACCAGGTTATTGCCTGCTTATATAGAAGAAATGAGTAATAACTCAAGGTGTTAATTGTATGCACAAATACTCTGTACTAATTGCTAGACATGATTTTCTCCTTCAACCCTCACACACCCATCCTGTGAGGCAGCACCATGTTCCTTCCCATTTTACAGATGAGCAAACTGAGTTTCTGTAACTTGCCCAAGGCTACCCTCCTGGATGCATGGCCTAAGTTATGGGACCCAAGTATGCAATAACGTGTAGCTGGGAAGATCTGGACTAATGCTCATCTGACTGACTGGGGCTAAATTGGGTAATCCTCCAGCCATGTGACTAGGACTGACCAAAAGTTAGTGAGTGGCAGACAGGACTTTGATACAGATCTGCCACTCTAAAGCCTGTTTTTTCCCCTTCATCCTGTTTTCCAAAGTAATTGTGAAATTTACTCTATGTCCAGAGTTCTCCATCACAATGAATAAAACAGATATAAATATTTCATTGAGTTCAATGTCTGATCCTCATTAGGCATGCTTATAATTTGAGGCTTGATTAAAAAAATAAAAAGCCCAAGGTTTAGACCTTCTCCATATAGTCACTTTGAAAGAATATACAGTTATTCCACTACTGTGACAACTGCTGAGAACATTTTTTGAACACTACTTTTGGAATTGCCTTCAGAATCTCTGGCTCATTCTCTTGAATCTCTGTAGTGGTGGTAAATATTTGGCATTAGATTTAATTTTAGAAATAGCCCAAAGACTTTTGGAAATCAGTCTTACCCTAAACTTTAAAGCAACAATTGTTTATTAACATAGTTTTTGAGGGTCAGGAACCCAGAAGCAGCTTAGTTGGGCATGTCTGGCTCAGAGTCTCTAACAAAGTTACAGACAAGATGTTGACTTGGGCTGTGATGTCATCTGAAGGCTTGCCTGGGGCAGAAGGATTCACTTCCAAGGTTACTCACATGCTTGTTGGCAGGCCTCAGATCATCATGGGCTGTTGGACTAAGGGCTTCAGTTTCTCATCATATGGGCCTTTCCACAGGCCTGTCTGAATGTCTTCAAACTTTGACATCTGGCTTCCCCCAAGAAAATGATGAGAGAGAGAGAGAGAGAGAGAGAGAGAGAGAGAGAGGAGTGAGCAAGCAACAGAGCACCCATGACAGGCAAAGTCTTTTATGAGCGAATTCTGGGAGTGATAGACCATCATTTCTGCATATTTACTGATCACACAGACCACCCCTGGTTCAGTGTGGAAGGGGCATGCCCAAGAGTGTGAACAACCAGGAAGCCATCTCAGAGGTTGGCTACCACACTGGGGAAATGCCATTTGGGACGAGAAATATATGGATATAAATTAATGTGACTGATCCTTTTTATGTGTCTCAGAAGGTAATTCCAGAGCTGAATTCTTAAAACATCTTGGGCTTTGGGAGCATCACAGACACAGATGTGCAGCTCTCTCGGAGACAGCTTTGAACATGACAATTTAGTTCAATGCAACAAATCCGTGTGACAAGCACTGGGCAGAGCCATAGAGACTGAAAGAAAAATAGACAGTCCATGCCCTTGAGGGCTTACACCTGTGACAGAGACAGATCACAGGCAGTGGCAAGAAATAAGCACTGGGCTCGGCGGTAACACCATGCAGAACAGGGTGCAGGAGAGCTTGATAAGGAAGACGGAGTTGTCATGTTCTCGTGGCAGAATGGGTTCTGGTTATGCTGTCACAATCCTTCTCATTAACTTATTGTCATGTGGCCTGTGAATGACAGAGCCTATGCATTCCTTTTCTCTCTTTAGAGACCATGAAAAGGGTCTTTCCCTCTGGATATAGAAGGTACCCAAACCAGCGGCACAGAGCGAGAGTAAATACTGGCTTTGAGTAGCAGTCTTGAGGTAAGAGAACAAAGGTAAAAACGTGTATTTAGAAACAGAGACTGTTGGAGTGAATGCCTTCAAACTGCAACTCCCACACCTTCCAACGCTGTACTTCACTGTTTACCTCCCATCCTCGCCTTTCCACAGTCTCTTCCCCTTCCAGACACTGCTCCTCCTTCAGCTCTTCACTGTTGCTCCCTCAGGCTCTTTCCTGTGGCTTTTGTATTTGCTGCCACTGATGTGATCAAGTTGTTCCACTTTAAGAGCAAACAAACAAATAGCAAACTAGAGACCATTCCCTTCCTTTGACGCAGTGTCCCTTCCATCCTCCCTCTTTCTCTGCTAAGCTTCTTGCCACAGTGTCTATGGCTCCTGGTCGACCTCCTTGTCTCCCGTTCGCTTTTCTGCTTTTTGCACACTGGATTCTAATCCTCCAAATCTGTGAAATCTGATCTGCCTTCCTTTTCTCCATTGGGAATTTAAACCCTGTGATCATTTGTATTATTTCTGTGACCCAATTCTTTCCTTCTAATGTAGATTACTCTGTCATCTCTTCCACTTGCCTGACTTTATCATTATTATGTAGTTCTTTCCAACTCCGCATCTCTTGCCCTGCTCCATCTGGGATCCAGGCCCTGATATCAACTGCCCACTAGATGTAGTTGCTATGGAAACCCTGGGAGCAAATGAAACTCAACCAGCCTCCTCTCCAGCTCCCTTCCTCAATTGAAGACACCACCGCCCACCTAATTTTCACAAGTTCACAATTTTAGAGCATCGTGGACTCTTCTTTATCCTCTGTCTTCTCCCAACATTGGCAAATTATTGCTTTTGTCCACATATTTTCTCTGGCATTGGCCCAGGTCCTGGTCTCATGATGTCTACCTTGCAGGTCCTCAGCTTTATCTGGAAATACAGAGGAGACTCTGGTCCTGCTCTACTTAAACCCCCTAATGTTTGCTTCACTTATGGGGTAAAGCAGAGGTGTGCAAAAGTCAGACCCTGAGCCAAGAGGAGGTGTTGTGGGGAGATGGAGACAGCCCTGGTTTTCTAAACCCACACTGAGTATCTAGTCTCATGAGTATATTAACTCTCAGTTACTAGGGATTGGAGCAAACACAGCTATGGATTTCTGAAGGCATTGGTAAAGGGACATCATGAAGGACACAAAGGAATGTTGGTATGCAATCATAGGTACTGATTCAGAGTGCATTCATTTTTACACACACACACACACACACACACACACACACACACACTAAAAATAAAGCTTGGGCTTCTGGGGCTTTAGATTTACATAGCACCATATGCCTCAGGATAAAGTCCAAACTCCCTACCATAGCCCATGAAGGCCTTGGTGACCTGGCCCTGCCCACTTCTTTAGCCTCATCTCTCCCAAGTCCCCCGAGCCCCTAAGCTCTGGCAGTACTCAAATACTGGCAATTTCTCCTGCTGTGACTGCCACCTGGAACATCCACCTGGCTAATTCCTCCTCACCACTCAAGTCTCGGCTCAGTGGCCCCTCCCAAGTCAGAGCTACATCTCTTTAGGGCCTCCCTCAAGTCCTCATCCCAGACATGCAATTGCTTGTCTCCTTTCTGCCCGCTCTGTCCCACCAGACTCCCAGGCACAGAGCTCACTGGGCTTCCCTGCCATTGTCTCCCAGTGCCTGCACAGAGCAGAGCACACAGCAAGCATTCAGGAAGTGTTTGTTGAGTGAAGGAATTCTTCCCTTTGGACTCCTGAGATTCTTTTATTAAAAAAAAACAAAACACACCAGCTAAGCATAGTATAATTAATTTGTAACCACTGGAATTTGAAAGAAGTCAACTGACTTTTTACTAAAATACAAGGAAAAATTTACCAGTGAGGTTATATTGGATGAAAGATGCAAATAGTAGGTTTTCTTTTTCATCTATGTGCCCCTGAATATAAAAACCAGCTTTAGCTGAGATCAAGAAACTACTTATTATAAAGAAACAGACTCATCATATTCCTTTTTTACAAACTTAAATCATTTCTTTTGCGTTGCAGAGCATCCTCGGGGTAAAAGATAGAGTTCTCAATGAACTGGCTGTATTTTATTATTAATGATATGCTTATATTGGCCATGCATACATATGTATTGCTATATAAATTCATGACCTGATTTCTATGAAAAAAATTGATCACTTCAAAACATCTTTTTTTACTTGATTTTTTTTTTTTCAGAGAGAGAGGAAGGAAAAGAGAGGGGGAAGGAGGGAGGGAGGGAGGAAGGGAGAACTATTTGTTCTTCCACTTGTTTATGCATTCATTGGTTGTTTCTTGTATGTGTCCTGACTAGGGATTGAACTGCAACCTTGGCATATTTGGATGATGCTCTAATGAACTAAGTTACCCAACCAGAGCCAAAAAACATTGCTTTAAAGACAGCACAGACAAAAGGCCAAAGGCTGCCACTCTGGCCTGGGCTTTGACTTTGACTGAAGTCCTGGTCTGTCCCTGCCCTCCTGTGACCTTCCGCAGGGCAAGTGTTCACACGGGCTCTAAGTTTGCTGGTAAGGCTCCCACAGGGAGTCTAGTGAGGAGGCTGACCCACAGGGTCTGGAATCAGCAGGCCTGGCTCCCAGCCCCATCTGCCATTTAGGAGCTGGAACAGTGACCCAATCCCTTAACCTCTATGGCTCAGGTCCTTCAAAGATTTATAGTTGTTATAATTTACTGGACCATGAACTCCTTAGGGATGTCTTAGCTTGTTGTCCTTATTATCTTAGTTTAACAATAAGAAAATATAATTAATAGTACTATCTTAAATTAATAATGACAATATCCTTTGTTTCATAATGCTAAAAAATGGTGTCTAGAATATAATACGGGTTCAATCAGGTTGGGAGGAAGGAAGGAAGGAAGGAAGGAAGGAAGGAAGGAAGGATGGACTGCACAATTACACCAGGTTGGCTTTTCTAAATTGTGAAAGTCACATTTCCCGTGGGGAGCTTTCTGTTTTTCCCTTTTTAAAAATTGATTTCAGAGAGGAAGAGAGAGAAACATCAATGATGAGAGAGAATCATTGATTGGCTGCCCCCTGCATGCCCCCTACTGGGGATCTTGCCTGTAACCTGGGCACGTGCCCTTGACTGGAATCGAACCCAGGACTCTTCATTCTGCAGGCCAATGCTCTATCCACTGAGACAAACAAGCTAGGGTTCCCATGGGGAGATTTCTGAAGGCGGAGATGTGGGCTCACACAGCACAGAAGCCTCAGAGCCTGGCTCAGTCTCTGGAACAAAATAGGAGCCGAGGAAGTGTTTTTGAACCATAACAAACACTGTTCTAAGATTCTCTCAGGTTGCTAGAAAACCATGTCATCTATCAGAGTGGCTAGTGGAAGGTATTATTTAAACCAAGAGCTCTGAAATGTTTTTGTATTTGCTGTTCTAAAATAGGAACTATGGCAAATCAGCCCCCTCACGTTGGCCGGGCTCTATGTGAGGGTCTCACACTTTCTGGATTGTTATTGCTGGATTCGCTCAGACATTTTCATTACCTTGGGGCTGGAAGACCACAAACCACACCGACTGCCCCCAAACCACAGCAGTGTGAGTGACACATCGATTGTCCATTGGTGTGGAATTCTTAAACTCCATGCCTCAGAACAGCAAAAGAGGCGATTCTTAGTGAGGCCTTTTGACAGTTGCTATAGGGTGGAAAGAATCAGTCTCATGGTTTTATCAATTTGTTCGACACATGTTCATCAAATGCCCGATTCATGCCCATCCCCTGCACCAGAGCATATCAGAACTGCCAAGCGTGCTGGGGTCTGTGTTTGGACCCTGCATGTACTTGGCCTTATATAAATCTTGCAGCAGTCCCAGCAACTGCTGTCATCATTGTCTCCCTTCCATGGATGAGGAAGCTGGGTCTCAAAGGCCCCTGCTCTCAGAGGCGGTGCTGGCATTGGGGAGTAGCTCTTGATGTCTGTCTCTCTCCAAAGCCCCTCTATTGCTCCCTGTGATGCTCTACCTCATGACAATATCTCCATGTTTAGAAAACAGCACAAGAGGACAAAACCTCAGGATTATTTGTCTAAAATACATTTGTCGTGTGCTGGGTGAAGCTAGACTACTAGTAGCCAACTAGAAGGCAAGGACTTTGATCGATTGAAGTGTTGACAACATACCTACCTGCCATTAGCTATGTGGGGGTGGCCCTAAAATATGCGCCTCTTGATTAGCTTGCTGAGTGGTTTCCATACCAAGTATCAGACCCATTAGTGACTTCTTGTCGTGAGCTCCCATGACCACCCACCTACTGGGGAAGCCAAACACCCCTACCGCCTCATAAGATAGGAAAGACCCAGCCCGTGCTATGGAGAGAGGTGCAAACCTGGCTGCAGGTGACTCTATTTACTCACAATCTGAGATCTCCTCGCTGCGCACCTGCTGATGACTCCCTAGGTACAGTCCATTCTCCTTGCTATTCGCAGTAGTTCTGCTCTGTAAAGTCAGTGCAAACACCGAATCAATGGGTCCTGTGGGAAGTATAGGGTTCGGTTCTTGCCAGCTTCCGGTCACATTCATGGAATTGCATTGACTGTGCTGTATTCTGCTTCTGTCTTCTCCACTAGGTTTGTGATGCTTCCTTCCCTCC
>NW_005363609.1:1505974-1530363 GCF_000412655.1 Myotis brandtii | reverse complement strand
CCTTCCTTCCTTCCTTCCTTCCTTCCTTCCTTCCTTCCTTCCTTCCTTCCCATCCTTCCTTCCTTCCCTTTCCTTCTTATTGGAGATCAGGGCTACTACACCTTACTGATCTTTGTAATCCCCCCAGGAGATACTCAATGCATACATGTTTATTGAATGGATGAATGAATGAATGACTTGAGCCACACAGCCTCAGTTGGCCACAGCTGAGGCCAGCCTGCTCCTTTACTGGCTTGACTGGTTCCTTCCCTCCCAGCCTCCCACCACCAGCTGTTCCTTAGGCCAGCCTGAGTCCCAGCATGTGGCTGCAGCCTTTCCTCAGGGCTCCTCTGGACCTTCCATTTTTGAGACATGAGTGTCCTATCTGGGGCTGTGTCTCCCTTACCTGGACTCCAGTTCCTCCTCTTCTCCCTGCAGGTGTCCCTCACCCTTTCCTTTGAGGAGCTGGCTGTATTGCCATCTTAGGTTCCATGCTGAATGGCACCCAGGACTCCCAGGCCCCCAGGCGCCATGCCTCCATCGTAAGAATGTGACATGCACAGCACAGGGTCTAATCCTCTCGCCCTTCTCTCTTTTAACAGAAAAATGCATTGGAAGGAAAAGTTCCAGTGAAGAAAGATGCTTCATGAATTATGTAATTTTCCTTTTGGTCGGTTGCAGTCCTTAATAAATGTCTTACGTTTTCTCTTTCATTGCCTGATTTTCTTTTTAAAAAAATATATTTTATTGATTTTTTACAGAGAGGAAGGGAGAGGGATAGAGAGTTAGAAACATCAATGAGAGAGAAACATCAATCAGCTGCCTCCTGCACACCCCCTACTGGGGATGTGCCCACAACCTAGTTATATGCCCTTGACCGGAATCGAACCCAAGACCCTTCAGTCCTCAGGCCAACGCTCTATCCACTGAGCCAAACCAGCTAGGGCTCATTGCCTGATTTTCTAAAAAAAATAAAAAAAATAGGAGTAACAATTACATTTTTAGATAAGGAGCTAATGCCATGAGATTAGTTTAGCCAAGGATTTTAGGAGCTGAGATGTATAAAGCAGCGTGTTTAGCATAGTTATGTCAAACACCTGTCTTAAATCATACAATGGTCATAATTCCTTATTCCTACCAAGACAGGCAGTCCCAGGCAGCTCAATGTCAAGGAGTGTCTTTCCTTTTGTGACTAATTTTAATTTAAAAAAAGAAAAAAGAAATCATCTGGTGATTAAGGGACAAGAGGCAATCTCCTCCCCCACCAAAATGCCGCCATTGCTTCTTTTCCTTCAGATTTCTTAGGCCACAAAGTCAATAGCAAAGCCGGCTTTCTGTCAAAGCAGGTATTGCCAGAAAAGAACTGAAGACTGTGTCCCTGAGACACTTACTTAGAAATCTGTCCCAATTAGGTGCCCCAGTTTGGAGCCAGGCATTTCTGCGGCCAGTCTGCTGTGGGAATGACAGTAGTGAGAGGTCTGGAAGATTCAAGAATCCCCAATTGGAATGCAGTCCCTCGCCAGCAAGACTGAAACCCACACCTGTTTCCACGGCTTTCCATGAAGGTGTCAGGAGGTCCTGAGGACTATTTTCAGGACTGATGATACACTAAGTCATTATCAGTCATTTGCACCTTGATTTAGATGGGGCTGTCTATTCCTGCACTGTAGCAAACTGCTCTACTTATCAAAGCTTCTAAGTGTTGGACAAGGCGATTGTCTACCTCACCCCCCACCCATCTTCTATATTTTTTCAGAACTTTCCTGGATATTCCCATGCGCTTTGTAAAATTTCAACTTTAAGATCAGCCTGTCAAGTGATGAACAAAAATCCTGTTGATATTTTAAATCAATTTAATCATTAAATTTTAATGACATCAAATTTGTAGATTAAATTAGAGAACAGATTTGAGTTTTGCTTTATAAGAATAAGATATAAATTTCCATTTACTGAAGTCTTCTTTTTGTCCCTTAGTAGAGTTTAAGTGTGTGTGTGTGTGTGTGTGTGTGCGCGCGCGCATTTGGCATATTTCTTTTATAATTTATTTATTGGTATTATTCTTTTTGTTGTTATTATAAATGAGATTTTTTTTGGTCATTATATCTTATGATATAAAACTGACTAATCTATATTAGGTTTTTGGCCTAAAATTTCATATTATTTTTAATAGGTCTTCAGTTGATACTCTAGAGAAGCGGTTCTCAACCTGTGGGTCGCGACCCCTTTGGTGGTCGAACGACCCTTTCACAGGGGTCGCCTAAGACCATCCTGCATATCAGATATTTACATTACGATGCATAACAGTAGCAACATTACAGTTATGAAGTAGCAACGAAAATAATTTTATGGTTGGGTCACAACATGAGGAACTGTATTTAAAGGGCCAGAAGGTTGAGAACCACTGCAGTATTCCATGTATACACTGCAACTTCTGCAAGTGATATTAATGTTGCCTCCTCTTCATTTTTTGAATGTCAATGTCTCTTTTCTTATTTTCTTTTAATATATTCCCACAGTGTTAGAGGACATCCTGGTTTTGCTTCTCACTTAGATTGGATTCTAAGAAGCATTTTAACATCTCACCAGTAAGCACGATTGGCTTCTGGTTTGGTGTCTAAATTTTTAATCACATTAAGGTTTTATTTGTCATTTCATTGTTAAGTGTATATTGAACTTTATCAAAACATCTTTTGAAATTTGTCTGTTTTGAATTTTTCACATTTGTCTTCTTTGATAAAAATATGGTGACTTATGTTAATCTGTTGCCTATATTGAACCACCTTTGCATTTCTGGAACATCCCTACTTCTGGGTCATGGTTTGCTATTCTTTAAATAGGCTGCCACTAGTTATCACTGCTTCGTGTAGGCTGTTGATACCAACCTTCATGAGTGAGCATGATCTACTGTTGATTTGTGTGCTGTCTTTGTCTGATCTGGGTATCAATGTTGTGAAACCCAAGATATCTTGCATCTCCATAGCATCTCCCCTGCCCACCAACTCCCAATGCTGGGTCGAGTATCTGGCCATGGAGCTGTCTGGTTTGTTCTGTGGATTGTGCGAGCCCATGCCCTCCCTGAGCACAGTCACCTGCCCCAGCTCAGCCCCTGCCTGCTCCCAGCACTGCACTTCCCTGGGAGTGAGCAGGTCATCAGGAAGAGAAACACTATGGAGACATGGGCTCATGGGCAATTGACAACAAGGGAGACCTTATAAACGATGCACACTGAGGCTACAGAACCCACACCCTCTGTGTGCTCAGCGACATTTGTTCTAAGAACAAACGTGATCTGATTCCTTCAGGCCAGAATTCAGGTGAGCAATTTGCTGTTAAAAAAAGAGACCTCTCTTATGGCTGAGTCGTATTCAGTTTGTGTATATGTACCACATCTTCTTTATCCAGTCCTCTATCACAGGCACTTTGTCTGTTTCCATGTCTTGGCCACCATGAATAATGCTGCAATGAACATAGGAATGCATATATCTCTGCGTATAAATGATTTAGAGTTTTTCGTGTATACACCCAGGAGAGGAATTTTTGGGTCATATGGTAGCTCTATTCTTAACATGGTGTTATATATAGATTTTGTAACTTAGAAATCCACACGTGAAACCTATATGTTCATGTTGACCAATGTCACCCCAATAAAATTTACTTAAAATAATCATTACAATGTAAAAAAAAAGGAAGGAGACCTCATGGCCTTCCTTTGAACAATGCACACCTGTCCTCCCAACTGCCGCCCCTATAGAAATCCCCTACGAGATAAGCATCTGTACACCTTTCCATAAAAATTTCGGAATGCCAGACATTTTTATGCAGAACAATTTTGGCCTCTCCTCAGAGGCAGGTGTGACCAGAGCCAACCTGTCTGGAGTGGCTTTTTACGTGGGAGTCCTCAGCAGTGTCAACAAGCATAACGATGTTATGTTACTGGGCTCCGCCCCTGGGAACCAGCGCACACCTTTACGGAGGGACCGAGTTTACCTTCCTTGTCCCTTCATAGCTTGGATTAAAAATTGCCCAGAGTTCAAATATTTAATGTTCTTCCTTATTTCCCATTCCTGGAATGTCTCATTGTGGCACGGCTTGTGGCCAATGTGTGGTGTTCCTCCCTCGCCAGGTACTGGGCAAGGTCTCACTTTGGGGCTACCTCAGCCCGAACATGCACCCATGACCTTTGCACCTTTGGGGCGGCTTCCTAGGTTGTTCTGTATTGCGTTATTTTCCTTTCTGGGTCGCAGCAAGTGATTTAGTTTTTATCTTATGATCAATTTTCTACAAATTTCACAGCACGTGGTCTGATTTGTTCTGTGACCGTGGGGCGTTGGCGGCTCAGAGGCAGCGGGCCAGGGGCAAAGGAAGAATCGTCCTACAGAATGTCCTGCGCTGTAGGTGCCAACTTGTGGCCTTTCAAAAATGAAGCTCAGACAGGTCAGCTCTGAGTTTCTGGATTGCCTCTTTCCTTCTTGCTTCATTTTCTTTCCTCAACTCCTGTCTCCTCCTTCCCTGGGCGCTGATACGTTCAGTCTTCAGCAACTCACAGAAGGCAAGCTGGGGATTTTCCATCCTGTTCATATATCCTCTGTGAAGAGCTCTGTTTTATGGGAAGAGGGCTTATATCTCTGACATCTGTCCTTCCTTCCCTAAAAAATAAATTATAATAATTAAATCTTTAGAAAGTTAACCAATGGGTCTGAAATTCTCTCAGAGTATGGTAGCCAAACCGTGGGCTTGATGGGTCTCTCTGGCCATCCAATGTCATGTGTGATTCTTACAAAACCACTGCCAGCCCCGCGGCAGCCCACCTGCCCTCTCATATGTGTGCATGAAGGTGACCCGATGAGTTTGGTTCTCTGAATCTGCCATGGGGACCCCATGAGGGTTGGGGTAGGGAACTGTTTTACTCTGAAGGGCCCTATTAAACATTCATGGTGCTTCCCATCCATTTTCTTCTTCCCTGGACTGAAGGCCTAGACCTCCAAGCTTATGAAATAAGATGCAAAGCTGGAGTTCCTTCCAAGTGTTCCTTTGCCCAGGACATTGGCATTCTTTCTTTTCATATCCAAATAGATACTCCCTTGGCGATTACTCAACAGAAAACTGGCATTCCCTGAAAGCCAAACAAAACCAGCTCAAAAAAACAAAATGAACCAGCACAGAAGACATCTGAGCCTTATTTTCTCTGACCTGGCAGGTCAGGGGGAAGGGAGAAAGACAGGAGGCTGCCTGGGCACCCAGCTGCCTCAGGGCTCAAAGACCTGTAACTAGGTCACAGTGACACCAGGAAATGTGTGTAGTTCTCTGGGCAGAAGCAATGTGGCTGTTGCTGCTGCTTCAAAGGTAGAGCTCAGCATGGCTGCAGCAACTGCTGAAGGCTGCCCACTCTTTCCACCCTTTCTTCTTTCTTTCCTGCTTTGCAATAGTGAGTCCTCTCTTAGGTCTCCTCCTAAGGGCCTCTGAGGGTGCCTGCAGTCACTGCTTCCCATTCAAGCCATGAATTGGGTTAGGGACATTCCATTTTCAACTCTACAAGTTAGCTCTACCCACATTTAAAGATAATGCAATGCATAGTAAAAGAAAGCATTACATTTAAAAAATAAATGAAATTCACCCAAATTCCCACCACCTACATTTGTCTCTTGAGTTCCCTTGAAAATTGACAGTGGAAATAGGCTTCTGACCAAGAATGAGATGCTGGCAGCCCCACCTTCTTTTCTGATCACTGTCAGATAATAAAAAGCTCTGTGGTTAATTTTAGTCCTAAAACAGAGTCCGGTCTTTAATTAGAATAACACCATGTTGTAGGGTATATATGCATATTACATACTAATACATACATATTAGCATATGTCCTATGATGCAGTCAAAACTCTAAAGCGGGTGTCACTGACTTCTCTTTCGTCTCAGACACGTCCTGAGTTAGCCTGCAGCGGGGAAGGGACATGGTCTGTCCTCACCCTCACTCTGCAAGGTGAGGGAGGGGTCTGCACAGTTCTTTGGGGGCTGGGTAGCTCTGCATCTTGGGGCCCCGCATAGGAAGGCTGGTTCTTCCACTCAGGTTTCTGTAGAAATGCCCTCTGCTCTCTCTCCTGGGGTTCCTTTGGCCCTGGCCTAAACAGACACAGCTCCATGCCACATGGTCCCTGTGACTCCCCACTCAGTCCCAGGTATTCCTGCACCACCCCCACCCTCCCTCTCTAGGTCTTCTCACCCCTCCATGCAGGTAGAGCTCAGCATGGCTGCAGCAACTGCTGAAGGCTGCCCACTCTCGCCACCTTTTCTTCTTTCCTGCTTTGCAATAGTGAGTCCTCTCCTAGGTCTCCTCCTAATATTGACTCAAGATGCCCCCTGCCAGCTGCCCTAGGTTGAATAGTGCCCCCCAAAATTCATGTCTTCCAAGAATATCAGAATGTAACCTTATTTGGCCATAGGGTCTTTGCAGATATAATTAGTTAAGATGAGTTCATACTAGATTACGATGGACCTTCTAAGAAAATGTCCTTATAAGAAAACAGAGACACAGAGACTGAGGGAATAATGTCTTATAGGCAGAGATTGGTGTGATGCGTCTATAAGCCAAGGAAGGCCAAGGATTGCCCGAGCAAACAGGAGCTAGGAGCAAGGCCTGGAAGGGGTTCTCCTTCAGAGCCTCCAGAGGAACCAACCCTGCAGAACCTCTGCAGTTTTAACTCACCCAGAGCGTGGGACTTCCTTATGGCAGCCCCGGGACATGAATGCACTGGCTTCCCCCATTTACTCACATCTGGTCCCAGAAAACACCCATGTACCCTGTGCCCTGATAAACCCTGGAGGTCCCCCAAAGGCAGCCATCCCCTGGCCTTGCCTCCTAAGTCTTTGGTCAGCTCTTGTCCTCTCCATTTCCTAGTGGCAGTTAGAACCCATTTTCTCCCTCTCAGTTGTGGATCAGACACCAGACTTTGGTGTCACCCGACTGCCCTTGGACCCCCCTGAGCTATGGGTTGGGCACTAGCATGCCCTCTCCTCTCCCCATTGGTGGGCTTGCACAGCAGCCAACCGCTCTCTGCAGAGACTCTTCATCGTCTCCTCACAGGAGGAGACTGCTCTTCCATTTATCTCTTTGCAAAGCTGGCCTTACTAAGAGGTCCATGTTCTGGGCCAAGAGCTCTCCTTCATTCCCTTTGAAATTCTGCATATGGGTGGGGGGAGGAGGGTAGAGGTGGAGTCTTTTCACACTCATTTTGGTTCCCTAGTTCCATCCTAACATCCTATTACATGTGGTATGTATATAAATATGGTTTTACATTGTTGAGGTGGGACTGTACAAAGTCTTTATGGAGGCATTTCAGGTTCATGGTAGTAGATTGAATTGTGCCTCCCTCCCAAAGAAGACATGTCCTCCCAGAATCCATGAATGTGATCATATTTGGGAAAAGGGTCTTTGCTGTTATAAGTCATCTGAGGATCTTGAGACAGGATCCTTGAATTTAGGGTGGATCCTAAATCCAATGACAGGTGTTCTTATAAGAAGAGAGGAAGGCATAGAGATACACAGAGGAGAAGGTGATGTGCAGAAGGCACAAATGGGACTCATGCAGTCCCAAGCCGATGGAAACCTGAAGCCTCCAGTAGCTGGAACAGGCAAAGAAGGGTTCTCCCTTAAGCCTTGGGCGGGAGCTGGCCCTGCAGACCCCGTGGCTGACACCTTGATTCCAGACTCCCAGCCTCCACAGGTGTGAGGGAATAACATTTTTGTGGTTTTAAGTCACCCAGTTGTGGTGATTTGTTATGACAGCCCTAGAAAACGAACACACTAATTATATTACAAATGTTTCCCCATGTTATTAGACATTTCGGTAATTTTAATGATAACACACTATTCTGTAGTATAAGGAAGCCAAATCAACACTCTATTGTAAAATGTCTAATATTTGAAAATTGAACTAACTAAATAATAAGGAATTAAATGCACTTGAACGTACCTTTTGAGTACCTGGTAATTTCCTTAGGAAGATTTCCCCGTGGTGGAACTATTGGGTTGAAGGCTACACCCTCTGCTCTGCCTGTACCTTCCCTGCCTGAAGTCTATTGCTCAAAACCTGTAATTTCTGTAACTATTATTTTATACTGGTTGGTACAAGACATGTAATAACCCTGTGACTCATTTCTGTAACAATTCTTACAGATGCTGGTCTGTGAACATGAAAAGTAGCCTTCCGAAAACAAGGCCTAACCCAGTACTTACCCTGTCTGGGTTACCCGTCTGATATATTTCAGTCACAATTAGCTCACGTCCCTCAATTTGGTGCCAGGCATGTATTAAAAATGTGTTTCTTTGTGCTTTACCTTTTATTGGTCTCTCCTCTAAAAGCAAGCCCTGAAATATAGCAAGTTGTCCTTAAATCAAGCACCACGCACAAACATGTCTTGGGTCAGCTCCCTCCTCCATCTCCAATACTTAGTAGCATAAATGACATAACTTCTGGAAGTAATGTTACAAGAAGACTTTGGCATTTTGTTCTGAAGAAGTCAGAATTGAAAAAATTACTGAAAATTCCATATACCAGGAGGTAAAGGACCTGTGGTTCAGCTTGTGGTCTGCTAACATCTAATGCTTTGACTTGAGCATGTTTGTATCCCTTAACTGTGGTGACATACTCTGGACAGTGAGAGCAATGGGCTGAATGAACTCTCACATTTCCAAGATTCTGTCCCCCTGCTAATGTTTAAATGGCCCGTTTGAAGGCCTTTGCGTGTTCATGTCTAAGTACTGGGGCAAACGTCTGAATCCCATCAGCCTTCCTCTGCACATCAGTCAGAGATGGGACCTAAAATGGATGCCTGGCCAAAATAACAACCTCAAAACCCCGATCACATTAAACCAATGCAGTTGTGCTAGGAGCTTAACACGTTCATTCTGTTGAATAAAACATCTGATTTTTACACGAACTGCTATCTTGAACACAAGGCTGTAATTAGAGCTGATAACATAAATCATGGAATCCTTATTCAGCCAGCTATTATGTCTCATTGGTATGTTTATAAGAGACTGTGACCTACCATAAGCATGTCTATATAATTCTGACCTGGAATCTAAAAATGACTTTAATAATTTAGTCTAGAAAGAAACTGATTAATATAATCAAATAGGGAACTTATTATTAGTTTGGCCAGTTACTATGAAATAATACTGCTTGATTCTAAGAGAGAAACATAGAAATATGCACATATACATGTACATACAATGTATAAACACATGCAGCACACACATGCACACACACGTACACAATACATAGGCACACAGGCACACACATACACACAGTGCATAAGCGCACAGGCACACATGTGCACACACGTACATACAATGCATAAACACACACAGGCACACACTAAGTAGTATAAAACACACAGAGGAGCGTCTTTACCTTCTTCTTCTCAGCACTTTTCTGCTTCTCCTCTTCCTCTTCCCCTACATCACAAAGAAAGATGCCATTTCCACACAGCAGCCTTTTGTGTGGCACTACCACCTGCTATGCGCTGGCAACCATGTTCTCCACCCCAGCCTCCCTGCAACGGGCACAGCAACACATTTGGAATCCGGAATCCACAAGAAATGACGAAAGTGGGAATAGCACAGGCATAGGCCCAAAAAGCAAGCTTAGATACCTAGAATGTTCCAGCAGGAAGGGATAGACAGGTGACCTGTCTCCACCCCAGCTTTGAACCATGGGGAGCCTGAGATCCAGGCAGCATGAACCTGAGTCACAGCCAGAGATGGGATTTGAATTCAGGGCCTCCAACTCCCAGGTCACATGCTATCTGGGGGTCGGAACTTACAAGGCCCACAGTCCAGTTACCAATAACCATAGGGGTCATTGGGTGCCACTGTCTTACAGGAGGAAGCCTGGGCTTCAGGGAAGAGGGTGCCCCCCTATATTCCTGTGAGTGTGGCCCCAGGAGAAGGACCATTTTTCTGCCTCTGGAGTTCCAACAGCCATGTCTGCACCAGTCTGCACATGTCTGCTGTGGGCCCGCCTCCCAGGAGCCCCGTTTTCGGAACAGAATGGCATGCTTCAGGGGGCAGCCTCACCTACAGAGAGCCCTCTGTCTTCCCTTTGCTGGTGGCCATTAGGTGACGTCAGCCTGCCGTCCTGGTTAGCAGACCTTCCCTATATGCTCTTCAGCTTCCATTATGTGACCAGTTTGTGCTTTACTCTGTGTTTGTCTCCCATGTCTTGCTCTCCCTCTGAAGAAGGCCATCTTTTGCCATCTCAAACTGAGAACCCAGACTGATTTTGCACAACTGCCTGGCCGGTGCCCACAAGCAATACCTCTCCTTCCAGCAGGACCAAGAGAGCCAGCCTCAGTGAGTGGGAGTGACCTGCACAGCCACCTCTCCCTCCAGAGTCAGGAGCCCTTTCAACTTCGGGCTCCGAGGCCAAGCGTGCTCACTTCAGGTCCTTTCCTGTAAGGTAATCTTGGGGACACTGGGGCTTCCCCATGGCCTGGGTCAATTTTGTTGAATGGACTCTGGACTCTTTTAAAAGGACCTGATCCTTTTGAATTTTGCACAGCCCTAAACATAATCCCTTTGATAAAAGGGTCTTTGCTCCTGATTATCAGAACACTATGGAACGTCTGTAAATATCCTATATAATAAAAGGCTAATATGCAAATAGACCAAAAGGTGGAACAACTGAACAACCAGTCGATATGCTGTGCGCTGACCACCAGGGGCCATGTGTGGAAGATGGCGGGCATCAGCTGCGGCGGGATGGTGGAGCAGGTGAGCAGGGGCACCAGACCAAGGCGGGCGCCCGTCGCTGTCATTGGGGCAAACCTCTGGTGGTTACTGAAAATTCTTTGCTCCTGCGCACCGCAGTCCTGCCCGGCACTCGCACCTGCTGCCAGGGCCGGGGCCACTGCTCACACCCACTTCCAGTGCCGGCCCTGCTCACACCGCAGCTGTTGGTGGAGCCGCCATTCGCACCCACTGTTGGCACCCGGCACCAGTCCCAATCGCTCTGCGCCGTCAGTGGGTGCAAGCGGCCACAGCCAGCCCTGTTCACTCCTGAGGGCTTCTCCACCTCCCCCTGCTCATGAGGGGTGATCAGGGCAGCAGCCGCTGCTCGAACCTACTGAGGGTACAGGCCCCGCTTGCATCAGCTGCTGACACTGGCCCCAATTGCTCTGCGTCAGCGGGTCGAGTGGGGCTGGTGCCATCAGCACATGGGAGTGGTGGCAGCAGGAGCGGGGCTGCCAGCAGAGAGGGGACTGGGGCCCACGGCAGGAGGGGCCAGGTGGTGGTGTGGAGGATGGGCCGAGACCCACCCCTGTGCCCACTGCAGCCTCACGGCCCACAGTTCCTTTCAAGGTGCATGAATTCATGCACTGGGCCCCTAGTGTTTTTATAATTCCATGTAAAGTTGGTGTGCAATCAAATGAAACCAGTCTGAGGCAGCTGCTGCTCTCTGGACAGGCCCATGATGGAATTCAGAAGGAATGGGGCAGGGGGTGGGGATGGGGTTGGAATGAGTGACTGTTCCCTGCAGGCCAGTCTGGTGCTCAGACCCTTTAGCCTCATTTTAAGTTGCCAACACAAGAACAAAGCGTGTGACTTGTCAATGTGCAGCAAGACATCATTAAAGACTGATGTTAACCTCGGAGTCCAGCCTAGCCTTGGAGCCTCGGAGCCGAGCCTCAGAGCCTTGGAGAGCCAAGCTGAGCCACGAAGAGCTGAGCTAGTCCCGAAAAAACACAACCAGAAAAAGGTTAGGAGGGAAAAACAAAGGGGTTTAACTGATTTGGGTTGGCATTTTTCTGATGACAAACATTCAAAGGACCCTTCTACAGAAACACCTTGTTTGTTGGTGTGCATTTGGGGGAGGAGGAAGTTCTTGAGGGACTTTTCATACCAGAAGGACTTTCGGCTTAAAGTTTTTCATCCCCGTGGGCCTCCAGTTTAGCCCCTTGGCCAGGCATAACCCATCATTCCCTGCATGGTCCTGCCCTGACCCGGGCTCCAGATGCTTCAGCAAATGGAAATGCGGATCATTTCTGTGGCTCTGTAAACACCCGGCTTACCCAGAAGCACATCCAGCCAGCCAGTCCCCCAAAGCCAAGCCAACTCTGGGCTCCGTACTTAATGTCCTTGTTCCTTGTCACCCCAAACAAGGTGGACTAAGTGGCCCAGCCAATCTGCTCTTTTCTACTTTTCTTTTCCTTGTTTTTTTATTCTCTGTTCTATAAAAGCTTCCTGCCTTCTGCCCCACATGGAGACTGTCCATGTCATGAAATGTTAATGTTTGTTTGTATCATCAAAATTGTCTTTTGTAATCATGGTGTAACATGTACTGGCATGAACTGAAGTTTCCTAAGACAGAGAGGGGGCATGTCACATGACTAAGGGGAGCAGGATATGCCATCCCCAAATATGCTGTTTGTCATTCGCCTGTTAATCTGTCTTTTATTGCAGGGGTCTCAACTAAGAATGCAGAAGAGAAGAGGGAAATTAGTTTTTCCTTCCTTACAATTTCCTACATTTATTTAATCAGACGTTTTCTCACCTCCTCCCCTTTTTCGGTTTGGGAAGCTTGCCAAGGGGTGCTTTGGGAAATGCTAACCTAGGGACATATATATTACTAAGTAAAATTTAAGCCCACTGCCGATGCCTATTCTGGCTCTTTGGCTCAGAGAAGATATGTTCTTGGCAATGCAACCTGGAAATCAGAATGCATTTTCCATAAAAACAATGCAGCTAGATGTAATTGAAATAGTACGATTAGAGCTATAATTTGGATGTATGTGGGCCAATTGAGCTTTTGTGGACTAGTCTGGAAATCAAACACCAGGGACAGAGACGTCACGAGGGGAGAATCCACGGGGGGTTGCAAGAAGATTAGAAACATACATGTGAACTTCGACATGCTTACTCGGGGAGCTGACTTTGAATTCTCAAAGCAAAGCTTTTTATTAAGCTTAAATTGTGCACCCACTTTTTGAATGACTGAACCTAACGCGAACTGTTCCTACTTGTTGCCAGCTCATTGCCTTAAAATTCTGAGTCGTTCTTTCATGTTAAATTTTTCTTAAGAATTACAAAAAAAATCTTGAGTAAATGTCTTACAATTATAATCAGCTTTACTTGTTGCTATGGAGTTTTGCTTGGTTATAAATTCTTCATCTACTGCTCCTATTTCAGAAAAAAACATTCAACTGACTAAGTTTTAAAGATCTGATTGGCTTCATTCAATAATTCATGAATTGGGCAGCATCCCATCTAGCCGTTAGAAAGGAGCTCCAAGGAGATGAACAAAATGAAACTGTTATGCTGAGGAGGGGGTGAGACGAAGAAGTTCTTCACAAAGAGGGATGATTTCAGACAAGGTCGCCTTCCTTTGGAGGATGTCAGAGTCCCTCACTAGGGCTGACCAGGTAATTGCAGACGGACTGGTTTGAGATTCCACTCCTGGGAGTGGCTGAAACAATAACCAAGTTCGGTATGAAGTCTAGCTTTGGTGACAGGGGCATGGCACAGGTAGCTCTCTTTGGGGCCTGTCTCTTTTTCATACTCCTCCTTCAGCTCAAGTTTCAACAGCTGAGCAAATATTCTGACTCTAATGACAGACAATACATACAATTTGTAATAGTTTTAGTCTTCACTGTAGCAATGCCTACCCAAGGAGTGCCAAGAAAAGAAAACAAAACTGGAAAGATATTTCATAGTAGCGCCAACACAGATCTTCAAGAAGAAAGATTTGGAACGTTTCCTTTTATTCAGGATGGAAATTTTGTCTAAACAGCTTGAGAACGAGAGAAGCCATTTGTCAAAAGACTCATTTTAAAACGTTTAAATCTCAAGCTGTTAGTTGGGCAGCAGGCTCCTCACCAGCAATTTTGTACTAACTTGTTTTTCTAGAAGAAAACATGTTTAATATTTGTCAAAATGATTTTGATGATCTTATTATTCTATGGTTGTCAGAGCAAAATAAAAATCAAGGCTATACCAGGCCAGATAAATGTAACATAATATTTTTTTTAAAAAAGAAGATATTATATTAAATAAGAGTAAAATCAAACTGCAACGGTATATCGGGCCTTGTTCTGAAGACTTAAGCTCGTACCACCCATGAGAGCTGAGCATTTGCCATTCTAAGTTGCTCAGATGTCTGAGCTCTTCTGCAGTGTAAGAGTGGAAACTTTAGATGAAAGCGGAAGTATTCAGAGGTGAAATGGCAAAATTTTTGAAGCTTAATTTGAAACGGTGGCTTTGTAATATGTCAACTTAGCCATGCTGAGCTATGCTTCCCAGAATTCCCTTTCCTGTATGTTTCTAGTCAGGGTGGGCCACAAAAGACATTCTTGGGAGGTTTTGAGGGCAGAAGAGATGCAGCTGCCATTCTGTGGGTCATGCACACCTCACTGCAGAGCAGCTGGCTCACCCCTCGCCTTGTTGGCGGGAGCAAGCAGCCGGGCCTGCCACCAGTCCACCTCCCCTGGGATCCCCTTCCCGCTTCTCTAGCTCCTGGGCCAGGTGTGTGTGTGGTGAGCTCTGCGAGGGAGGGCTCCAGCTCCTGCAGGACATCTGCTTCGTCAAAGTTGGTGGTGGCGAGAATGACATAAATCTACCAGTGGTAGATTCTGTTGCTTTCTGAAGATTAGCCATCTGCCTGCCCATCCTTGTGGGGTGCCAGTCTTGATCTCCTACATTTTATATCGATTTTCCCTTCTGACTGCTGCCTTGTGGATTTCAACCTCCAGCATCAGAAACAAAGATAACAGCCTTACAGATACATGGGAACAGATGTCGCTATGTAGCTATGTAGACATGGGGTGATGGATCTGCCTCTCTGAACTCTGGCACACACGACTACCTACATAAATAAATATATGTGTGATATTGAAAGAAAGAAATTCAATACAACAAACTGTTAGTATTCTTTAACCTAGAAAGCAGGTATATGAATTTTCATTTTACTATTCTTTCAGCTGTTTTGTATGTTTAAGCTTTTCCATACAGACGATTTGGGGAAAGAAAGAATTGATCTTAGTAATGAGTGAAGTTCACAGATTTTTTTTTACAGTGGCGTGTCCTAGCCTTTTTGTCTCTACCCGAATAAAACTTGCCTTTGCTCTTACTTGGAGTCTTACTCGATCTTGAATTCTTTCCCGTGTGGGTCAAGAGCCTGAAAGTCCCAGACCACACCGGGCAGGGGCAGGGCCAGGCCCGGGCACAGAACCGGTCCAGCGATACCACTACTAATGCAATCCTCTGAGGATTTTATCCCGTGTCCCAAGTGTCACCTGTGGAACAGAAGCTCCTCCCCACCCTATGTGAGCTCAGGGAATCCTTCCGCCAAATGCTTTCTGGTGAGTCTTTTCCTGAACTCAATTTCTTCTCAAATATTCATAGGCCAACACTCAGCCAAAGATTTGAAGGCTCTTTCTTCTCTGGCAGTCTCCAGAATTCTCATTCTGTTTTTGTAGCTCTTTCTTCTATATTTTACCCAGAACATTCTAGTCATGTTGGCCCTTCCAAAGTTCAATCTCTTCTTCCTCAACTCAGGGAGACCATTGGGCTCTGTATGGGACCCCCTTTCTGTTCTGCAGCCTGGAAACTGCTTCTAGTCCATAAACTGGGGCAACCTAAGGGCTTACTGCACTGATTTCCCTTCTCTCGGGGATCCTGCACTTTCAGTTATCCACGGCCTACAAAACACTATTCCATACAGTGTGACCATCCTCTTGTTGTTTAAGTCAAGAGGGTCTTTGTTAAGCCATCTTGGCCAGAAACATCCAGTTATTTATTATGGATCATATAGAATATTTTCATAAAATGATCTGTTAATTTTTAACATTTTACCTCATAGAAAGCAGGAAAGAGATGCAATGATAACCACAGGGGCCATCGCAGAGTTCTACCTGACATTTCTAACTTTAACTCACAGTAGCTGAAGTATAAAATTCTCATGGGGAAATTCAATTAATAAGCCGTCACCTGTGCCCAGTTTTAGCAGCCAAGTTCTGCACATCAACCGTGAGTCCTTCAGGCTCCATGAATTGGGTTATAATTTCTGCTCAGTAGGAATCTGTGTCAGGTCACTGAGCCTCTAGCCTCTGTTCCCCCTTGAGGTATGAGGATGTATTTTTATGCAACTTAGAGTTGAAAATGAACCCTCTGCTCTCACTGTAGTGATTGGCTCAACCCAAAATCTAATAGTGCTGACAACCCAGTAACTTTACTTTGGAGACCATGTAACAAACAGCCAAGATTATTATTTATTTACTTTTATTTTCTTAACCCTCACATGAGAATATGTTTTTATTGATATTTTTTTTAAGAGAGAGAGAGAGAAACATCAATGTGAGAAACATTGATGGGTTGCCTCTCATATGTGCCCCAACTGAGGATCAAACCTGTCACCTAGGTATGTGTCCTAACCAGGGATAGAACCACAAACCTTTATGGTGCATGGGATGATGCTCCAAACAACTGAACCACCCAAGCAGGACCAACCAAGATTAAGATGGACAACAACAGAGAAGTGATCTGAGAGTTCTAGCTACCGTATATTGAATTTTTGGGATTGGACTTTGCAGTGAATCTGTAAAATTCTCACACATTTAATTTTTTACACTTTATATAATTGCTTCTTTCATTTAAATTCAATTCTGAAAAGTTTTCCTTCTTCTGGAACAGTTACCTTAAAATTAAAATTTAATTTTATAGTATCCAAACATGGGTGATATATACTGATTTCATATTGTCCTCTCTTCATCTGCTAACCACATTACCACAATCATCATGCTTGCATACTCCCCTTGCCTCCCAAATATTTCATCCTTTCTCAGGGAAAGGCTTTTTTGACTTCAAAATCCTTCAGAAATTAATTTTGGCATAACTTCTTTACTCCTTCCAAGTTACTTTGAAACTTTTATCATTTCTCTCAAATCATAAATCATTGCCTTTTGAAAGGAAAAATTATCTCTTACTTCTCTTTGAAGTAAATATATTTTTTAAGGCTGTCACACTTAGACTTTGCTAAAGACGCCAGAATCTAAAGTTATTCCTGTGTTTACAAGTGACTTGACTCACGGGCCTCTTGTATCATTGAAGGATTGTTTAATAAACCATTCATCAACTGCTACGTTTACCCAGGAATTACTGTGTTCTGCTAATTCAGTGACACTGCTTCAGCGAGCTTTAGGCCCCTTCAATAATATCCATAACATACTCATGAGTTCCCCAGTAGAGGCCCACATTTCTACCTAATTTCTGAGTGATCTAGAACATGCTAAGTTGAACCAGGAGAGAGTCTGACCCCACCAGGCCAGTCACCCCTTTACCTCCCAGCATTTGATCCTAAGGCTTTGGCCAGAATCAAGCTAAGCAGGTGCTGCCAGATCACACAGTCCGGTGGAGAGATGAGCTTCCCCCTCCTCCTGTGCTTTAAAGAAGGGTACTCTGGCCGCAGTCGACTGGGATGTTATGGGTGATGCTGAGGTATCTGTAACTTCCTCCCTCTTCTCCTCCTCCCTGCATACCCCACCCATCCATAGATAATGGGGAGATGATTGTGTAAGAGACAGCCTGACCCGCACGCTATGTGTTTGGATAGAGCCACTGCAAATACTGACATGCGATGCTCCGTGTCCAGCCCATCGCCCTTCAGCGAAGGAGGAGCAGTGGCACATTCTGTTCCATTCTCACACTCACCCTTCTTCTGTGTTTATCCCAATGTTTGGCTGAAATCTAAAAGTGGAAAAGTGCCCAGGTTAAGCTTATTTTGAACATTAAAAATCTATAAATCACTTCCTGTCACATCAATATGAAAAGCTGAAGGCATAGGTACTCTGTAATGAATTGCGTAAACAATACACAGAGCCAATATAATGAAGTAAAAGCTACAGATATACATCCCCCTTAATTTATGCGAGTGAACACATATCCACAATTTACAGGTCATAAAGCAAAAAATCAGACTTCGCAGCTCTGATTGTCGACATTCCTCAGAGATCACTCCTTGTGATATTCCATAATTCGGATATTATAGATATTAGGGCATCATATAAAAGATTATGGAATCCCTGGAGAAAGAGAGATAAAAACCAGGCAGTTGAAAAATGGAAAAAAGAATGAGTCCAGCAGGAGAAACCTCATCTTGTGTAGCGACGGAATGCAGGCTGTGATGGATGTAGAAAATACGTTGTCCATCCTTCATCGCATGGAACCGCTCCGGTACCATTTAGTTTATGGCATCAGACTGCTAACAACAACAACAACATCAACAACAACAACAACAACAACATCAACAACAACAACAACAACACAGTAAGAGCCTGGGAAAAGCTTGAGCCAGAAACAAAGGAGAGACAGGAAACGTCTGAGCTGCCCCCTATGAGCCCCATTCCCATCTCACTCCTTTAGTTTGATATATGCAACTTTCTGTACCAAATCTGATTAATTCAAAGGCCGTGGAGAGATCATTTGAACTTAATGGATTATATGTTTTTATTTGCAAGCCTGGCCTTTTATTGAATAGCTAATTTCTCTATTCAGCAGATGTAAGCCAAGGACCCATACTCCTCCGGGTGAGGAATAGAAAGGAGTGCAGGTAGCCTTTTTGGATTCAGTTAGGAGGCGGGAGGAAACCTAATAATAACTTAAGAAAGACTTGAGATTGCCCTAACCGGTTTGGCTCAGTGGATAGAGCCTCAACCTGTGGACTGAAGGGTCCCAGGTTCGATTCCAGTCAAGGGCATGTACCTTGGTTGTGGGCACATCCCCAGTAGGGGATGTGCAGGAGGCAGCTGATCAATGTTTCTCATTGATGTTTCTAACTCTCTATCCCTCTCCCTTCCTCTCTGTAAAAAATCAATAAGATATATATTTTTTAAAAAGAAAAACTTTAGATAATAGTATGTAAGTTAGGTCATTATATAAAACATTGGTCTTAAGTATCAAAACCAACTTTTCCACACTGACAGGGTCATTTTTTAAAATAAGAGTAATTAGTAAGGGGGAGTTGGGCTGCAGTCATCAATGATTACAAAAGTATCATTTAAAAAGATATATGTTTTTATTGATTTCCAGAGAAAGGACAGGAGAGGGATAGAGAGATAGGAACATCAATGAGAGAGAGGAACATCATCAATTGGCTGACTCCTGCACGCCCCCCCCCACCCCACCCCCAGGAGGACTGAGCCACAACCCACCCATGTGCCCTGACCAGGAATTGAACCTGTGACCTCTTGGTTCTTGGGTCAACTCTCAACCGCCGAGCCACACCGGCAGTGCAAAAGTGCCATTTTATGGGAATATCATAACTATCTATGCTCTGAAGCCCTACCTGCTTGATTGACAGGCACAGCTGTCTCTTTGTGGTGTTTTCTGGCCCAATTACTCTTTCTTGGAGTCCAGCTGCTGTTCTTAGAGCCTTGTGTGGGTGTTCACCGCTTGCCACACCCTGTCCTGGGTTGGGGTCCCCCGCCCTCTAGATGGCTCTCCACGCTGCCAGTCACTTGCTGCTGCCTCGGACACTCTCCACCAGCCTCCACACCCGCTGCATGATCAGCTCGTCCAAGGGCTTCCCGATCATCTTGTCTATTTGTTTTGGTTGTAGAGTATACAAAGGCATCAAACATACTGACCTTGTATCTTTCTACTTGCATATTTTAAAGAAACATTATGTTAAAAGCAATGTAATTCAACTCTTTTAGAAGAGAATGTATTCGGGTAAAATTGAGAGACACGGTATTTTCTAAAACGTTGTGATATAGACTAGACAAGTGTCTTTACGGACAATGAAATGGTTCAGGGAGGGTGAGCCTTGTACCAAACAACTCAACCGGCTTCTGACTTGGTTACATCCCTTTTACCCTCCAGGCATCCCCTGGTCCTGTTCAGCAAGGCCCCAGATCTGGGATCCCAGGGCCTGAGTTACAGGGAGGCAGGTCATGAACCAGCAAAAGGAGAACTGTTCTAACACTAGAGCTATTTTCCAGGTTGCTCAGGAAGAGAGGGGCATGGTGGCCACAGGAACAAGGTCAAGGTTGCCTTGATGCCATAGGTGGCCGGGGCAGAAGAGTGTCACTGTACCAGAGGGTTTCCTGGCAACACATTCAGGCCCTTCCTGGGGAGAGTTGTGAGATCTCCCATGTGCAAAGGTTAAATTTGCAAATCACACCGCAGGGAGTCAAATTGGCAGCTCCTGAGCAGTGATTGGGGTCACAGGGACAAATGCTAATGACCCTATTAAGAGTGACAGGAACATGTCTTTGTCCTCATCAGTGAAAGTCATCTCCAGATAGCAATAAATTGATTTCTGAATATCGTGTGCAGCATAAATAAATAAATACATGGCCCAGAAATGAAATTCTAATAGACTTGGTGGGAAGTAATTTGTGAACAAATCTTTCTGCTGCTCTGTATGCCAATGGCATCTCTGGGAGAGGTCGTCAGTGTCTCCAGTGCATTTTCTAATTACTAATGCTAATTAGCTGCATCATCATTTGCATACCATTATGAGGCAGAAGCTACAGAGGGCAGAGGTTCTGGAGTTTTTTTTTTTTCTCCTGTTCATTCAGGAATGAGGGGAGTTCCACCCAGGATGCGTGTGTCAACAGACAGAATGGCTGGAGTAGGGTTCAACCCTTGGCATGTCCTTGGGGGCATGGCAGCTTCCAGCTCTCAGATCTGAAGACAAATGCAGCTTTATCTCTATACTTACACCTGTGTCTGTGTCTGTACCTATATCTATATCTACTAGAGACCCGGTGCACGAATTCATGCACCAGTGGGGTCCCTCAGCCTGGCCTGTGGGATTGGGCTGAAACCGGCTCTTCAACATCCCCCAAGGGATCCAGGATTGCAAGAGGGCACAGGCCAGGCTGAGGGACCCCACTGGTGCACGATCAGGATTGGGGAAGGACTCGGGATGTTGGCCAGCCACGGAGGGACTGTGGGAGGGCTCCAGTCCGGCTGGTCTCACTCAGTCCCTATCTATCAGCCGGACTCCAGCAGCAAGCTAACCTATTGGTCAGAGCATCTGCCCCCTGGTGGTCAGTGTACATCATAGTGAGCGGTTGAGCTGCCTTAGCATCTCATTAGCATATTACGCTTTGATTGGTTGAACGGATGACTGGACTACCGGACACTTCGCATATTAGGCTTTTATTATATAGGATATCTATATCTATATCTATATCTATATCTACATCTATATCTACATCTATCACCTATCTTCTATTTATGTCTATCTATCTGTCTATCTACCTATCTAGTAGGCCCATGGCCAATTTGCAAAGGTTTTTAGGCACTCCCAGTTCTGGGAAGTGTGAGGGGTAAAAAAAGTATTACTTTTCCTCCCACCTTCTAAGTTCTTCTGTTAGCATAGGTAGCTAGATATTAATAATGGGAGGGAGCAAAGGGAATCAGACATTGTTGAGTGAATGGGCTGGGGAGCTGAATGGGACACTGAGCCTGCTGCTTCACTAGGAAGCCACAGCTTCACACATTCCCCCAGTCATCACGGAGGGAGGACAGCAGGAGAAATTCCTCTGTGGGCACATGCGCAGGAGGAGCCAAGATGGCCACCACAGAGGCCTGTCTGTCTAGCTCAGGAAAAGGATCAGATTGGATAAAGAACTCAGGACCCTGGAAGATCCAGGAAATGGATTGGTTAGAGAGAGGAACCAGCAGAAGCCCAGGAAAGATTGGGAAGTTGATTGGTTAGTTTGAAAGGGTACCTGGTCCTTCCCAAGCCTGACATGATATAACCTAAGCTTAAGAAAGAAGCCTTTAGTCTCTCTCTCTCTCTCTCTCTCTCTCTCTCTCTCTCTCTCTCCACACGCTCAATCAGGTCCTTTGCACGTTCTCTCTCCATAGCAACCATGCGGCCGCAACAGCTGCCTGGGGTCAGGGAGCCCCATGACTCCACACATGGGCCTGGGCACAGTGCAGCCAGAGTACAGCTGGGAAGGGACTAAGCTAGCCTATCAGGACAGAGACATGGCCTGAACCAATCACTCAGGATGTCTGGACACTGGCCCTATGTGTGGGCCTGATGAAGACAAGGCTACATTTTTTCACTGTGGGATAGACGGAGATGAGACCTTGGGAATCCAGGGCAGTCCTTGCATTTTGCTTCTACAATAAAACCTTAAACACCACACCACACCACAGCCTCCCATAACCGTGGGTCCCTGGAATGCCTTCCTTCTGACGCCCTGAAAGGCCTCATTTCTACCAGGCAACACTTCTAGCTGGGCTAATAATTAAATTAACAGATTAACAGGAAAAAATTAAAAAGTTAATATGTGTGCAGGGGAGGTGGCTGCTTAGCTCAGTTGGTTAGAGCATGGTGCTAGCATGTGTGCAGGGGGAATTAATAGAAGCATGAAAATTCCAAAGACTGTGAGGCAAAATTGGGTATATATGACATTCCGAACAAAGGGTAAAAAGCAGGCATGGGGTAGAGGTGGTCGGCCTGGAGTAGGCAGTTTATGGGTAGTAGAGGAATATCGGAACACACTCGGCAGGTAAATGTTTGCTCGGCAACCCAGAACCGTGAGACACAGCAGGCAATCTAGCTAACTGGCCCCTGCTTTGCACCTTCCAATCTACCGTGCTTAATTCAAATTAGGCTGAGGTGAATCAGTTAAGGTCTCCCTCCTGGAGGAGGTCTTTCTGAATCTCTTGGCAGGAAATGGGAGGTCAAACATTCTTCATGAGCCTTTGTTTCTTAATAACCAGCTTAAAATCATTATTCCAAAAGGCAAAACTTTGGTCCCCTTTAGAGGTCATGTGGCACAGTGGTTAAGAGTCCAAGCTGTGGAGTTAGACCCTAGCTCAGCCAGATGAGGGAATCTGACTACTACTGGTTCAGGACTCCTGTTGACACTGATGGGATCAAAATTCTGCCACCCTAAAGCAGCCTTTTGGGATATTGATTTTTACATTAGGGAACAAAGGACTCAGAACCTTTGACCTTCCTCCTGTTCCTGCCCGAGAGATTCAGACAGAGAAATTTGCTTTAGGGAGTGTGGTAGGCAGGTAGACAGACATGAGCAGAGCAAGGACAATGGGCCAGGTACAGAAGGTCACCAGGGTGGAAAGCCCCAGTGCCTAGCAAAGGAAATTGTAGGGTAGGACCTCGCCCCTAGGGTGACCTTTTCTCCCCTAGCATCTCGCTGGTCATGAGGTTTGGACCCCCTGACTTTTCCTCTCCAGAGATAACATCTAGGCCTCAGTTGTATTTCAGCTCCAGGTCCAGAAAAGCAGCAAAACCAGACCAGTGACCCCATGGCTGACCTCAGGACCAGCTGCGTTAGATAATGACTCCCTGCCCTGGTGCCAGCCGCTCAATCAGTGGAAACCTAGACCCTGAAAGGACACACATGGAAAACTGCTGAATAGTCTACTGAGATCATCCCTAAAATCTCCACCCTTAAGATCTTTAGGACCAAGATCCAACATGCTCTCCCTCAAAAGAAAGAGCACACCCTTGCCTTTCCCTTCCCCTCTCCCTCCTACTCCTCTCTGGCAAGTTACCATTATCTTCCTCACCGCAAGCTCCAAGGACCTTTCCTTTCCCTCTATAACTTGTTTCCTAAGCCCTTTTCTTCCACAAATTACTTCTTCCACCTCTGTGACTTTCCGAATAATGTTCTCTTATAGTTGGAGTCTTGGCTCTGATTTTTTTCTTAGCCAGAACTCAAATTCTGAGGTTGCTGAACTCAGGTCCAGTCTGACCCCACCAGTCTAACACCTGGTGCCATTCCCCCACCTACGACATTTCCTGGCCCCCCTAATTCAGGGGAGAGTGTCTGCAGAGCTGACTGCCTATAATGGATGTTTGGCTTCTGCTTGTTTTTCTGCTTTAAATACCTCCCCCGGCCCCCCGCCCCTCCCCCACAAAACAGCAGGACTGCCTATAATGGATGTTTGGCTTCTGCTTGTTTTTCTGCTTTAAATACCTCCCCCGGCCCCCCGCCCCTCCCCCACACAAACAGCAGGAAACTATAAAAAATCAATTACTTTTTTTTTTAATTCAAAAGATAGAGTGTATATTTCTTAATCCATTTACATAGTCTATATCATGACAGAAATTGCATCTGAAAATTAACCGCTAGCTTCTCCTCTCCATATTTGATTATCTTCATGGATTTTTAAAATGAGAAATAGGATAAAGCCTTTAAAAATATAGCTAGCCTACCTTTGTCATTCTAACTTTGAGGTTTAAGTGTTATTTCTTTAAAATAAATACAGTGGAAAACTTCATACTGCTAAAATACAGAGCCATTATAAATATGTGATAAATAATATAGAGCAGTTGTTTGAGATGTGAAGTGTGGGATTTTATTAACAAACTAGAGGCCCGGTGCACAAAAATTTGTGCACTCGGGGGGGAAGGGGGGTCCCCCAGCCC
>NW_005363609.1:1503543-1504602 GCF_000412655.1 Myotis brandtii | reverse complement strand
CTCAGAGGCCGGCAAGTCAGGCGGGGAACGTTGGAGTCTGCAGTCACTGGAGCAAGCAAGCCTCATGTTCGCTTCAGTGCATGGCTGCCGGCCGCCATCTTGGCTGACAGTTAATTTGCATAAGGATATGCTGATTAGCCAATGGGAAGGGTAGTGGTCGTACGCTAATTACCATGTTTCTCTTTTATTAGTGTAGATTAGAGAATCAAAATGTATCTGTAGCTTGCTGAATTAGGATTTGTGTGTGTTAATGTGCTTGAAATGACACGTATGGAGAGTCCCCAAATGAACTCCACTGCATTTAATTATGTGTTGTTCAGTGAACACATCATGGTATACTCCACTCTGCCATACTGTCCTCATTCCTTTTCCCACAGGTTTAATAATAGTCTTTGCATTTCTGGAATATATTTAAGCATAAGTAAATGCCAATCATCGAATAAGTTACAAATTTAGCCCATTACTCCGCATCCCTCTATTAGTTCTCTACTACTGTCTACCAAATCATCACAAACTTAGCAGGTTAAAGTAATACACATTTATCATCTCACTAGAGGCCCATTGCGCAAAATTCTTGCACGAGGGGAGGGGGGCCCTCAGCTCGGCCTGCACCCTCTTGCAATATGGGACCTTTCGGGGGATGTCCGACTGCCGGTTTAGGAATCCCTGTGGATCAGGCCTAAACAGGCAATTGGACATCCCTCTCACAATCTGGGACCACTGGCTCCTAACTGCTCACCTGCCTGCCTGATCGCCCCTAAAACTCAAGCTTCTTCTTTTTTTATTTTTAATATTTATATTTAGTCTTTATTTTTTATTTTAAAAGTCAAGCCTCTTGAGAACATGAGGTGTTTAACATTATTCCATACTAGAGGCCCGGTGCACAAAAATTTGTGTACTCGGGGGTCCCTCAGCCCGGCCTATATCCTCTTGCAGTGTGGGACCCCTTGGAGGATGTCCACCCCAGTGGGGACCCTCACCCCATGGAGGTTTGGCCAGTCTGGGTGAGGGGCTGAGGGCTGCTTTCAGGCTGGCAGTTGTTGACTGAAGCTCCCAACC
>NW_005363609.1:1500590-1503491 GCF_000412655.1 Myotis brandtii | reverse complement strand
TTGCTTTCAGTGGAGCTCAGAGCCGGGCCGCGGCAGGCGGGGAACCTTGGCTTCCTCCATCACTGGAGCAAGCAAGCCTCCTGCTCGATCCAGCTCCGTGGCTGCCGGCCGCCATCTTGGTTGGGTTAATTTGCATATAGTCGCCCTGATTGGCTGGTGGGCATGGCTTTAGGTGTAGTGAAAGTATGGTCAATTTGCATGTTTGTCTTTTATTAGTATAGGATTCCTTACAGAGAGCTAAGCATGGTAAACACAGCAAATACTTAATACGTATGGGCTTCTATACAAACACTTTCCAACCAAGAATGTTTTAATAGGCAGCCTCCAAAAACTTGAACTGGAAAACCTAAAAGTAGAGTGCTCAGATTTCAGGCATCAGGTGCTATTAGCAGGATTTCTATCCCAATTAAACTCTAATTCTTAGCTCTCAACAGTCTGGACAAACTGCCCTTCACTATCTCCAAAGTTTCTTATTCATCACTACCCCATTTTCTTCTGCTTCAAACCAAGGTAACAAATGAAACCTTTAATTCTGATCTTCCTCGCCGCAAGGGAACAGCAAACCTCAATCGAAATAATTTCCCACCAGAAGTCACATCCAAATACTGCGAGACTGAGGACTATAGGACTGACTATGTGCATGCGCAATAACAGGCTCATGTTCTAGCGGTAGGCACCCAGGCGTCCTCCACAATCCCACAATCCTCTGGTCGAACACTTCCAGTTCTTCTAGCTCCTCCTTAAATGGTGTTTCCTTCAGTCGTGTTGTAATGTCCAGGGCCTCTAGTTGGAGAGGATTTTTCTGTTCTTTGACGTTGATAGCTGTTTACTATTTGGAATCAGTGAAGTTTCAGGAGTACTGCCACTGCCATGAACATGTCAGTCCCAAGCGCACTCATGAGACAACCGCCCATTCAGTCCACGGCTGGCGCCGTCCTGGTTCGCAATGAGAAAGGTACTGTGCTGAGCCATTTTCCAATTGGACTTTCCTCTTCCTTCCCCAGCACACTCCAAACCTACTCTGGGCCGACCACCACAATCCTGCAGACCCTAAGGACCTCCCCCCTATTTCTTTGACTTTCTCCCATCAAACTCGCACCCTATCGTGTTGCCCAGGGGTGCAGCTAACCGCTCCCTAGGGGTTGGGGCCAGCCTGGGCGAGGGGCCTTGGTGTTCTGGTCTCTGGTCATTCTGGCGTTCAGGTTGCTGGCTTTTTATATATATAGATGGTTCCCATGGGTCAGGAGTCTGGATGTGTCTAGACTGGGTCCTCTGCTCAGGGTCTCTCAAGGCTGCAGTCAAGGTGTTGTCAGGCTGTGTTCTCATCTGGAGGTTTGACTGGGGAAGAACCTGATCCCCAGCTTGCTCCCTGTTGGCAGGAATGATCTTGTGACTGTAGGACTGTGAGTCTGTTTTCTTGCTGACTCTCAGCAGGGCACAGCTCTCTGCAGCTTGCAGAGGTCTCCCACAGTTCCCCGACACACGACCCTCTCCATAGACATTCACAATGTGGCTGTCTGCTTCTTCCTACAACATTCCGGGGAGGAGATCACTCAGGGCATCACTGCCAGGGGTGGGCAGGGACCAGGGGCCATCTGAAGACGCTGCTGACCACTGGCCTCTTCATTGTGATTCCAGCCCGATGCTCTAGGACTACCTGAGACTTGTATTGAGACGCAGAAAAGAATGGCATTTTAATGCCCAACTTAGATTTAGAGAATTTGAGACATTTCACGGCTTATTTGCTTCATTATTCATGTATTTTCAGAGTAGTAAACTCTGCTAGATTCTCTTTACTACTGGGACATCAATCCCCCACCTCTTTTGCGTGCTGATACATGGAGTACAGAAGCCTGCTTCCCTGGACTTCTGGTGGGACAATTCTATGCAGCATTTTAGATCCAGAGACAACACACACACACACACACACACACACACACACACACACACCATGGATTCACCAGTTAACTACAATGATATTTCGAATTTAATTCAAAAAGGTCCCCCGCTTGCGTCTTTAGATGCTTATGGTGCACAAATGGTTAAGTCAAGGCTAGACTTTATCTGAGGCCATATACACATACTTGCTTTGCTCCTTCCCTTTCCCTCTCCTGCTCCCTCCCTCCCTTTCATGTGTCTCCTAAAGAGCATTTTCTCAACACAACACCTGTACCTGTGTCCCCGACTCAGGTTCTTCTTCTAAGGGGTCCAACCTGAGACATCTGCCTTGTTTCAAAAGAGATGTCAGGTGCCCTAGCACAGCCATTACCTGCCTGGGTTTGGGCGCCAGGCAAGTCAGAGTTTGTTTTCCGCTTCTGCCGCTTACTAGCTTTGCACACTTATTAGTTAACCTCTGTAAGTCTCAATTTCCCTGCCTGTAAAATGGACTTCATAAGGGTAAAGGGACTAAAGGGAGAGGGCATATAAAATGCATATAGTAAGTGCCCAAGATATTTAGCTATTTTCATGATTTCCAAAGGAAATGGTGAGTCTGTGGACAAACTTTTCAAGAAAACATGTTTATTAAAATTTTAAGCTCCACACATAGGCTTTTCTTTACATCTAATGTAATTATGCAGGCTCTCCCAGAAGTGGCTTTGATTTGTTCTTTGATACTATGGTAATGAGCTCCCATTGGAACATTACTTCTTTCAGCACTGCCCAGGGACCCAAGGCCCTGCCGCAAGACTGGCCGCCCTTCCTGGGCAGCCCAAAGCCAGAGGTCCAGAGCCCAGCTGTCCTTTGAGGACCAAGAGCCGTGTCTTTGAATTCTTAGCAACTTGCTCTCATTGCTTTTTTAAGTGAATCAACCTAGGCATCTGGGTTTCTTCCAGTTCTGCGGCTTACCCACTGCCCTGAGCGGTGGATTAGAGCTCAGATCACAGTAGCCTTTTTCATTAG
>NW_005363609.1:1499644-1500508 GCF_000412655.1 Myotis brandtii | reverse complement strand
CCTAGTAGGTTTTATTTTATCCCTGTTCCATTATGAATGACCATTAGAAGGATCCCGGGGAAGAGGGGAGGCAGGGAGAGGGATTGCTGAGTTGCAGCAGTCACCCAGGAGAAAGGGAATGGGACCCTGAAGAGTGCAGTGATGGTGGGGGTGGGGGGAGAGAGGTGGAAAGGAGAGTAGAACCAATGGGTTTGATCATTGCTTGCATGGAAGGGAAGAGAGGACAAGAACGGGACTATGGGTTCTGTGTTTGGCAGCGAGGTTGATGGAGAATCGCACATTGATGGGGAACGCAGTGGAAAGAGTGGGTTTGGGAGTGAGAATATGAGTTAAGTTTGGGTTGAGTTGAGATAGGACCTCCAGGTGGAAACGTCTGGTAGGCAGCTGGTTATAAAGAGGGAGGTATAATAGCCCCAATGTGGCAGTGAGGAGAGAGTATGGGGGTGCAGGAGAAATTTGTCTCTGCTCTAGAGGACTATTGGGGAGCACCACCCAGGGGTGTGACCATACTCTGTCAAGTCAAAGATAGAGAAGTATTTCATCATATCGGGAGGGATTAACCACAAAAGTCTCTTCCTCCCTCCGGAGGGTATTGAAATATTGGGGGAGGGAGGGAAGGAAGCGTGAAAGCTCAGTGAGGGAAGAGGAAGAAGAGAGAATGTGGGAATGACAGCGTGGCAAGATGCGATGACCAGAGGCACTTCCAGCTCCAATGGGACCAAGAAGAAGAGAGTGCAGAGCATGAGGGTTAGTTAAGTGTAAGAACTCCAAAATAATTAGTCACTGACAGGTGCAAGGCTGCCCTTCTCAGTGATCAGCTCAGTGATGAGTTTTTCTGGCCCCTCCCACTGGTGGCAGGGTGGG
>NW_005363609.1:1479798-1499546 GCF_000412655.1 Myotis brandtii | reverse complement strand
GGGGGGGGTGGGGTTGTGGGCTCAAATCCTGGCACATGTGCAGGAACCCCTAACCCGGCTCAATCCTAACCACATAAAAATCACAGCCACCACCACTCCCCTTTCCTCAAGCCTCTGCACTGGCTTGCGCCCACCTTGATCTCCCTAATATGTGATTAATAAGCCTTTTCACCTCATCCTGGGGCCCAGTGTTATCCTAGTCACTCTGGGATGGACAATTGCATAACCTCCTTGGAGCTTTTAAGCATGACACCTGGCCTGGAAGACTGTTTGACTGTGAGGTGGCCTGGCCCTGGCTTCAAGGCCTCCTGGGTGGTGGCGCTGTAGTGGGACCAGGACCTGGTCTAATCCCTCCTCACTCCCCCTCCAGCTGATTGCTGTTCTCTCTTAGCCAGCCTTGCCTCAAGCTCCTAAGGGCAGAGGCTATGTGTGTTTTTTTGTTACCATTCTGTTCCCAGGGAAAGAAAGGAAAATAAAGTGGAAGCTTGGAATCTGGTTCTACACCAGTCGTATATACACCAGGAGTCAGGCCCAGCCCATCCCTAGCCTTTCCATGGATGTCTGGTTTTGGAAACTTTGGGCCAAAGGGACAAGTTAAAAAGGTAAGGTAAGGAGCAGAACCGCAGCTGAGGACTAGGATTCTAGCATTCAGAGTTATCCAGAAATTTCCGCAAGGAGTCCCCATCTTGGGGAATTTTTAAGCAAAGGCCGGATCTGGGTTCTTTAGGTGAGTTTCCTAAAGTGGGTGCTTCAGGATTAACTTCCATGGCAGCCACTTGTGATGGGAGAGGTGCAGTTACTCCTCACGGGCACTAGATGGCGACCAGGCATCAATAAGGCTGAACAAGGAGGCCAGGTCCTGGGGTTGGCTGGTTCCACCCCACAGTGACCCTGGATGGTGGACAGGAGACAGGAGGGCTGGTGGGGCTAAGGACTTCGCTCAAGGATCACAGCCTTTCCTCTGGCCACAGCTGAGGCTTCAGGGGGAGATAGCGAGCAAGACAGGAAGCAGGAGTGGGCAGGGATGTGGGACAGAGGAAGCTCGTAAAGGTGCTTTAACATCAATAACACCGATTAAGCTGTTCCCAGTGGTCAAGCACTGTTTAAACACTTTCCATACTCTGAGGTGTTTAATCCTCACACTGACACCGTGGGTTAGGATTATCATCATTGTCATTTTACAAATGAGGAAACAGGCAGAGAGATCGGGGAGCTTGTCCGACATCATGCTGCTAGTAGGTGCCAGAGCTGGATTCAAACCCAGAGTCATTGTTCTGTATCTTTTTGTGTTGCTTTTTAAGTGACGAATATGGGCAAATATATCGAACCCAATTCATTCATGGACCAGGGCTTCCTTCCATGGCCCTGAAACATCAGGATGGTCCTTCCTGGGACAGTAGGGAGCAGGCCTGCGGGTCAGGCCGTGACCTATTCGACTAGCGGGACATGCACAGCTCCTTCCCCCGCCTTAATGAGTCAGTCAAAGCACTTTCTAGAAGTTTCCCCTGTGAGTCTGCACAGTGAGGAGAGTGATGGCCACTGCTTGCTATTTTTTCTTTCTTTTTTGATTTAAGTATATATAGTTGGTATACAATCTTATATTGGCACATTACTTTCAGGTGTAGCAATGCGATATTTTTATACTTTACAATGTATATATAATTATTAATTATTAATGATCTGTCGCCCTGTGAGCTTATCACAATATAATAATTCCCCTTGCCCCTCTTACCACTCCCTCACCCCTCCCTTCTGGTAGTCATCCCTTTGGTCCCTGTTTCTATGAGTCTGGTTTTGTCTTGTTTTAGATTTTACACCCACCGCCACTTTTGAGAAGCCTTAAGATCAACAAGATCTTTCGAAGGTGGAGATCACGGATGCAGAAAATCAAGTCCCTCTGGGGCAGGACTCACTGTTTGCTAGGCTCTTGCTCCCCTTTCCTCCTCTTGGTCTGGACAAAACATCCTCATACTCCGAGGGATGAAGCTACTGACTCTCTCGGGAAAGTTTCTGACATTGAACAAAAGTGCCCAGCTTGCCATGCCTTTGTTCTTTGAGAAACCAGACTACCTCACCCCCAAATGCCTGAAGGTTACATTTGCAACCAGTGACTCACTCCATTGAAGTTAATGTTTTTTTCCTGTAATGATGTCAAGTTTTTGACAGTAGTTGGAGCTTGGTGAGGATATTGAACGGGAGCCAGAAAGAATCCCACAACCGGTACAATTAAGTGAAGAAGCACTTAAGGTCCTTTTCGTCTGGGAGCCAACTTCACCAGGCGGCATGCTGAGTGTGAGTCTCCAAGCCCCAGGGCCAGCTCAGTGGCAAAGTCACCCTACCCAGGGGCACTGGGCCACCAACTGGGGCATTCTGGGTTCAAACTGGTTTCTTTACCCAGAGGCCCTTGGTTGGCAGAGATGGAATTCTGCCCCTCTGCCCCCATGGTCATAAGGCAGACAGGCATAAGGCAGCATGGGGCACCCTCCAATGCCTGGCTTCCACCAGGAAATTTGGGCTTGAAAGTGGAATTTAGACTCATGTTATTTTGTTGGTGTTAAAATATTTTCTCTTTCAAATTAAGTTTTGTAAGTGTCACATTTTAAACCCCTGGCAAGGTGAGACCAGTGATTTGAGCAGCTCAAGACTGTCCTCAGACTCTACCTAAAATGTCACGTAAGGAAGCTTCCTACAACCCAGCCCTCCAAGCCCCCAGCACTCGGTCACGTTTGTGGTGCCCTCACAGCACTGTGGTCCTTCTCTGCGGTGACATCTGTTTGCCATGTGCTGGCTGTGGACTTGATCTGAGTGTGTCCCCACCCCATTACACTAAGTTCTATCTTGTCCTTGACAAGCAGAGTGGTCAGGAAATGCTGTTGCACCTCAAAACATGAAGCACTAGAATTACTAAAAAAGAATACAAATAAATACATTCAATTAAAGGAGAAAAATTATCCACACGGGTCAGTCCCGTCCCATGGGAGCTGATTAATTCTATCATGGCATCTACATCCAGTGGCCTACTGTGTAGTCATTGACTTTCATGACATAGATGTATCAGCTGACTAAGAAAGATGTTCCAAGTGCACCTTGTGAATATGCAGTTTATAAAGCAGTCCATTAGAAAATACACAAACCCGCATAAGAAAAAATGTGTGGAAGTATAAACGCTAGAGTGTTAGGAGTGTTTACATCTGCAGGAGAGTAGGTATTGCAAACACTGCTGGTTGAGCACCCAACCCACATCCTCGTCTTCCTGAGTCCCAGCTAGGCCATGTGTCCCAGGCTCCCTTGCAGATAAGTGTGGCCATAACAGATCTCACTAATGAGATCAGGGCAGAGTTGATGTGTTCCATATCCAGGTCTGCTCTTTGGCCATCTGCTGGCTGGAGGTCAATGCCCAGGGCTTTGAAAGCCACATGGATGAGTGGCAGAACTGTCAGCAGCCTGGATACTTGAATGACTGATCCTGAGCTCTGCACAGCACCAACACACACACCAACCTACACCTACAGCGATGGTTACTGGGGCTGTGTCTATGAGGGCATTTTAAAGGCAGGGGGGTTTGGGGGGTGGACACAAACAGAGACAGGGGTCTTGGAGACTGCTGGGCAGGTGTTGCAGAGCCTCATCTTTTGGGGCCTCTCCCCTCTGCATACCAAGGAGGGGGCTCCCTCCCTTGAGCGCAGGATCTGATTGCATCTGCATTTCCCACCCAGAGCAGGCTCCCTTCCCACAATGCATTTGGATTCCACAGCCTTCCAGGCATGGTCAGTTACTGAATTAGCCTCATTTTGTTATTGTGATTCAGTCCTTCACTAATTTCAAACTTAGATTTTATTTCAAGCTCTCTGGGCAGATGGGACTTGTGGCTCCAATAGCTTGGTCTAGTGCAGTGATGGCGAACCTATGACACGCGTGTCAGAGTGACACACGAACTCATTTTTTTTGGTTGATTTTTCTTTGTTAAATGGCATTTAAATATATAAAATAAATATCAAAAATATAAGTCTTTGTTTTACTATGGTTGCAAATATCAAAAAATTTCTATATGTGACACGGCACCAGAGTTAAGTTAGGGTTTTTCAAAATGCTGACACGCCGAGCTCAAAAGGTTCGCCATCACTGTCTAGTGCTTGGGCATTAAGGAGGAAGAGGGGGAAACATGTCCCCCTCTCTAGCTCTATGTGGCAATTGGCTGACCTCTCCTGGTTTGGTGAAACCATTGCTCCCTTACATGACAACCCCCTCTCTGTGGAAGCCAGGTGCTGCACCTATGGCTGTTGTTGACTTTCTGTCTACACGGAGCAGCCATGGACTCCCTTTCTGTGGGCATCACACGCTGGCTCTCAGGGGGAAACAATGCCCAGGTGTGGGAGATCTTGTTAGGACTGGATATCCTCATCTCTCCATCAGCTCCCATCACTGTCATCCATCTCATGACCTCCTACTTCTGGGTTCTCTTGCCAAGTGGGTAGTCCTCATAGGTGTTGCTGGCAGTGCAGCATTGGCCCAGCCACCTTCCATGATACCTACTCTACCACTGGACAATGCTGGACTCTTTCTACCCTCAGCTCCCTCTCCCTAAGTCAGTGGTACCCTGGAGATGACTTGACCAGCTCATAAAATCTGAATATTAAATTTTCAGAAACTTTGTGAGCAGATCAGTGGTGCCTTGGTAATATGCCATGGGGAATGGGGGGAGTGAGTATTTACACTGGGGGATTGGCAAAAGCCACACACCAGAACTTTTTCTTTTTCTTTTCTATCTGGAGAGCTGGTTGTTAGACTATTACCAGCACACCACTGACTTTCTCTGTGGGGCTAGTGGCTGGGTTACTTTCAAACAAGAGACAACCTCTACTATTGAAGAAAGAGGCCACCACTTGATATCTAAAGCCAAAAGCTGAGTGCACTGCTCACAGGGGAGGGCATGCTTGTTGGGCTCGTCTCTGAAAAAAGGCAAACTGCTGATTCCATGTAGGATTTGAGGTGTGAACTCAGGGATTGGAGGACTTTCTGAGGCAGGATTAGTTGTCCTTTAGCTGTGGAACCTGGTTTCTGGGATTTAACTGTTACTGGTTGGCTGACTCTCAAATTGTGCTCCCTGGTGTGAAGATGTTATCAGTTGATAGAAATGAGTTTAAGACTGGCTACGGTTGGTTACCTTGTGACTATGGCCAAGAACAATCAGCCTCTTTCTTTCTTGAATTTGGAGTATGGGAACTTCTTATGTTCACTATTCTCTGACTCAGCGGTGACCTCTTGGTTCTTAAAGGAAAGGAAGTTTGAGAGGCGGTCCCATGGACAGATAAGGAGGAATGTGTGGTTTTGGCTCTTCAAACTCAGTGTTCTCTGCACAAAAGACAGTCAACCTTGACTCTTCCAGTCCTGCTTACAGTGGCAGGAGCTTCTGACTGTTTGGCCTCTCTTTTCCATGGGAGTTTTATGCTGAGATTTGTAACCATCCACAGGAGTGGGCTATCTTCATGGCAAATGCTTCATTGTTCTTGAGTAACCTCTGAGAGCAAGGAAAGCCCTCATCATAGAAAGTCCTTCTGTGATTAGAGCTGAAGACCATCATCTTTTAATTTCTCACCGGTGACTCTGGGGTAACGTGAATTATTTGATTAAGTCAGGGATACAGAACTCACTTGAGCCTGAAAGCATTTCCTTGGAAGCTCTGGATATGGTATTTAAAAAGGGCCAGAAATAAACATGACTATGGCTCATTTATGTAGAGTCAACTGTCTTATAAAAGATCACACTCAGCAGTGTTTACCTACAGGGCAGTGGAACAGCAATACTGCAATTAATTATTTAAGCAATAGCATCTCTGAGAGTTGCTTAAGTGATATTTATGGTATTTTGCCATGGCAACCGCTCTTGTTTTGAATATCATTAAAAATCTATCAAACTGCAGTAGTGGACTTCTGGTTTAAGATAGCGCTGGGCTAGCAGCTCCTGAGACAGCCTTCCCCAGCCTCCTACTGAAATTCCTGTTGAAGATGAAGAAACCTTGAGTGCAGCAATATGGTCGTGGGTGGCCTGGATATGGGGACCCCTGTGCAGAATGATCACACCGCAGAAGGGACAGCTGTGTGTGTCCAGGGACGATGAGATGCCATGTCTTACATAGTATCTGAGTTTCCTGGGGCTGCTGTAACAAATGACCGCAAACGGAGTGGCTTAAAACAACAGGAATATATTACGTTACAGTTCTGGGGGGCAGAGGCTAAATAGGCCAGGAGGACTGGTCTCCTTCTGGTGTCTCTGGAAGACATTCTGCTTCTTTACCTTCTCAGACTCTGACCCTCCTGCCTCCGATGACATTGACCTTACCCTAATAATGCAGGTCAGTCTCTGCGACTCAAAGTCCTTCGCTGGGTCACATCGGCGGAGTTCCCTTTGACCATTTAAGGTAACATATTCAAACGTTTGGGGGCTTAGGATGTGGCATCCTTTGTGCAGGGCATCATTCAGCCACTACACACAGGTTCACATCTCATGTCCCGGGAATGGGACTCGGTGAAGCCAGCCCCATGGGGAACTTTAACAGCCCCACAACAGGTCCAGTCCCCTGCCTTCGAGTTCCTCCTCCTCCTCTCACACCCCGGACATTGCCTTGTGCTCACTAGTCTGTTTGGTACCTCTGTGTCCTTGTAGATGCCGTCCTCATGTCTCTTCCACACGGGGGGACCCACACTCCACCAAAGACTCCTCTGGCTTTGGGCCACAGCCCTGCCCAAGCCCTACTGAATGCCAATGTCACCGCAAAAAAGGGAGCTCAGCCTTGGTGGTGTAGCTCAGTGGTGGGGCCGTCTTCTTGCTGCCTCATCACGTGGTGTTTACTCTGTGTTTGTGCACCCCAGTGTCTCTCATGAGTCCTAATTTCTTCATAAAGGACACCAGTTAGATTGGATTAGGGACACCCTCAAGGCCTCATCTTAACTTAATTATCTTTTTAAAAAATTGATTTGAGAGAGAGGGAGAGAGAGAGAAACATCGATTTGTTGTTCCACTTATTTGTGCATTCATTGGGAGTTGTTCATGCCCTGATGGGGGATCGAACCTGTCAGGATGTCACTCTAACCAACTGAGTTACCTGGCCAGGGCCTAACTTAATTATCTCTTTAACAGCCCTGCCTGCAAAAAAAGTCACATTCTGAGGTACTGGGGCTTGGGATTTCAACATATGAACTTTGGGGGATGCAATTCAGCCATGACAGCAGCCACAAAAATCTGTGAGGATGGGAGAGATCTACAAAGACACAAAGGCCCACAGAAGTCAGGACAATAGGTTAACGTGATTTCCTGCTGGGAGGAGAAGGGAGCAGGAAGGTGTCCAGGCAGCCTGCAGAAATCCCAGAATAATTAAGTTGGCCTTGAGCAAGGGTTCTAACGCTCTCCTGACAGCATCTCTGTCTCCCTGTTAGCCACTCTGTTGGCTGAAGCTCAGACACAGAATCAACAAAACATGTTACAACAATTCTTATTTAACTTTCATTTCAAGAGACCTTACTATTTGCCAGGCCTTCTGTAAAAAGAATTTTTATACACTGGATTCATTCAACAAACAGTGAATTCTTTTCTGCTAAACTACAAAGAGCTGTGCAGGACCCTTTGCTGAACTTATGAGAGGAAACGATGCATGTGTTTTCCATGGCCCATAGCTGACAAGACGCGGCAGGGAGCGGCCGATGACTCAGGGTGAGGCCCCAGGCCCAATACTTGACTAACTCAGGACGGGGAAGACCACATCCTGTCTCCTATTTCTGTTTCTCATTAACTGGAGGTTGTGTGTGTTCACAGAGCTGTGCAGACATTAATCACATCCACAAACACCGACAGAGACTTTATAACGTTGTGGAGTGTGTGCTATTCCCAAGGTCAGCAAAGGTCATCCAGAAAGTCAATGTTAAAGAAGACGCAACCCATCTGCCTGGGGGTTGAAGCTACCACATGGTCCCAGTGTTAACCTGGGCGCAGAGGGTCATTTATCCTCATCTTTACCAGGCAGAAGGGTTGTCCTGGTGTTTGGAGAATTGTTGGGAGGGAGAAAGGAATCTTGGGAGAAAATTCTCTCGCTACACATCAAGTGTCATACTTGTTATTTACAATGCTGCCTTTTTATATTCTCACCTGCTTTCTTTTCTTTCTGACGGGACAAGGGCTTGGTCCTGCTGGCCGCTCTGTGAAATGGGTTGAGTCTGGCTGGACGCTGCAGGTGTCACAGGGAGGCTTGCTGAGCTGCCACAGGGAAGAAATGGGGCTCAGCTCACATCGTGGCTGGGAAGGCACAGGGAGCTTGGCTGCGGTCCCATGACCAAACCTGTGAAAGAGAGGCCTTAGGCAATCATTGGTGAATTGTTCTCCATTGATGGCTTCTTCCCAGGTTAGCTCTGTGGGAACCAGTGGCTTAACCCAGACCCAGGGGCTCTGACTTGGCAATGACCTCTAACAAGTAAACTGTTAAAGATCAGTAAATAATTAGCACAGGTTCGTGGAGATGCTCAGTGAAGCATGTCCAGAGCATCTAACCACTAACAATAAATGTTAATTGTCACCTTTAGATTATAGACTCAGATAATGAGATCAAACACACAAAAAGCCATAGTTCACCATATCGCTTTTCAAACGTGTCACTTTACAGTGGTTCTCAACCTTCTGGCCCTTTAAATACAGTTCCTCATGTTGTGACCCAACCATAAAATTATTTTCGTTGCTACTTCATAACTGTAATGTTGCTACTGTTATGAATCGTAATGTAAATATCTGATATGCAAGATGGTCTTAGGCGACCCCTGTGAAAGGGTCGCGACCCATAGGTTGAGAACTGCTGCTTTAGAATGAAATCTTGCCCTCCATTAATGGGTGCACAGTGTGTCTGCCCTGATAGGTAGGCAGAGTTTGACTATAGCAGGAGTGGGGAACCTTTTTTCTGCCAAGGGCCATTTGGATATTTATAACATCATTGTCAAGCCATACAAAATTATCTACTTAAAAATTAGCATGCTAAATTTGGTCAAACATTTAATTAACTCACTCCTAATGCCTTGGCAGGGCCAGACCAAATGATTTCTTGCGCCTTCTATGGCCTGCAGGCCAGATGTTCCCCACCCCGGACTATAGTGTGACCAGCATGAGGGTCCAGTCTGCCCTCCAAGGCTGGTTCTTCTCTCTCTGGAAGCTGAAATACAACTCTGTTGCCAGATTAGCCATTAAACTTAGCAATTTTGAGATTGATTCAATAATACAGCCTGAGTTTAGGTGCACAAACAGGAAACTGGAACTATTAAGGGATAGCCCAATACTAAATTCAATCCTGTTTTAGGCATTGGAACAGCACCAGGTGTCTGACTTGTGGGGTCAGACCAAACCTGGATTCAGCAACTTCGGTACTTGGGTTCTGGCTAGGAAAGAATTCAGAGTCCAGACCCAAACTGTCTTCTCTTCGGATTTTCATATTCCAGACATGTCATGTACATGGAATCATGCAGTAGGCGGCCTTTTAGGTCTGGCTTCCTTCACTTAGCCTAAAGTTTTCAAGTTCACCTCCATGGTAGCATTATCAGGCCTGGGGTGCTGGCCTTGGCCATGACTTACCCTATTCCTCACCACAACAAACACCGGCTAACAAATACCCATGCCCCTGACCCCTCCCACTGCTAGGGGTTTAATCTTAAGGGCAAAATGATTTAATAGCCAGACATTTGACATAAAAGTTCCCATATTTTCTTGCTCTGGCGTAGCTCAGGCTTTCACACTTCCATAACAATTAGTGTACAAGGTTGCAAACAAACAACCGCATCTATTGTACTTTGTGAGCTGTTGACAGGCTGTCAGGGGTCATCTGGACATCCGCTAGTTTTCTGATTGGGGGTCAAGGTCTGTCTAGAGAGAGCCTGGGTTGCATGTGTGCAGTTGCTGTGGGCACGGGGAGTGTGCATTCTCCTCCACTGGTGGCCGGGCCTTCCCTGAGCTGAGGTTGGCAGCCCTCTCCTGCTCCGCCTTTTGAAGAATGTTGACACGGCCGGGCTGGCTCTTCCTGGATGTGTACTCCAGGGAGTCTGGGCCATGCCAGGACCTGTTCTTCACCTTGAAAGATTTAGACATTTCATGTTTTCAATTGCCCCAAGATTGATGAGACCTTGGGAAACCATGTCTGCTAACTACATTTACAGGAGTTTGATTTACAGCCGGGGTTGAAACTTGGTTAATGTACTGTTGGGGTTTGTATCAGTCAGAATAGGTTGGCTGTGCCACCATGATAACTCCCAAACTCAGAGGCTTAGCGACAAAGCTTCTATTTCTGTTGGTGCAAAGACCACTGCAGGTCTCAGCCTTTGTCCAAGGCAGCAGTCCTCAGGCGGTGGCTTGGTGTTGCACCTCCACTGTAACCACATTAATGAGTCGGGGGAAAGAGCATTCTGGAGGGTCTCTCTGATGCTACTTAAGTGCTTCCCCTGAAGCAGCACATGCCATCTCCACTCACAACCCATTGGTCAAAGAAAGTCATGAGACCATGTCTAATCTCCAGGGGGGAGGGGATAACAGTTCCCGGAGTGCCTAGAAGGAAAAGAACTGGAAATATGGAAGAGGGACCCACCCTTCCTAACAACTGGAATCCCTATGTCTATTCCTTCCAGAGAGTGTAGCCCTGAGAGGTGGGGTTACCAGGAAGGGGGCAGGGGGCCCCAGCTGTGCAACAGGATCTGAATGTGCAGTTGTGTTTATAATAATAACTAAACTCCATTAATAGTAGCTAATGTGAGGCTCACTTTATATGTTATGTCATAGGTCATGTAATGTTGACTGTTTGAATGAGTCTGATGAGCCTTCTTTGCTCCTATGTTGATTCAGTGTGAAGGTCGGATGATTTGTGGCCATCAGAAATTGGGTTTCCTGTAACCATTCATTTGTGCACCTTATAGTACATGTTACTTCCTGGCAGCATTTTGAAATAGTGGAGAAGAGGAAAGGAGCTCCCAAAACATGACTGGAAGGGGATAGCCTTCAGTGGGTAGGGGGTCTGACTACATGTGTTTGATTTAAGAAAATAAAGATGGGGGTTCCAGTTACCAGCTGCTGTGGAACACACCGAATCCTAAGGAACAATCTAGAGCAAGTTGTAATCCCTACAAATAAATGTTTAAAATCCCTTTCACATGTTTTATCTGACGCACACAGAGTTGCTCTTCAATTAAAATGTGAGGTGGGTGCTCCTTACTGGTACAGCTTCAGACCTAGTGACAGCGTCAGGTGAATTACATGAGGGGCGGCAGGTCTCTCTAGATCATGTCTCCACTGTTCAGAACAACCTGTGCACATCCTCTGTTGCTGACAGGACCCAGTTTGCACTATTGTGATAAGTCGGCCCAGGGGGTGAAGCGTTTCTGCTGACCTGCAAGGCAGGATGATGCATACCTGGTCCCAGAGTCATCACAGGCAAAGGGAGCGATCATCACACTTCCCATAAGGTTACCAACCTAGAGTGTGCAAAGACAGGTGGTATGTCAATGTGTGTTGTGTATGTGCTGTGGGTTGTGGGTTGTGGGTTGTGAGTGTGTGTTGTGGATGTGTGTGTATTGTGGGTGTATGTTGTGAATGGATGTTGTGGGTTGTGTGCGTGTTGTGGGTGTGTGTAGGTGGGTATCATGGGTTGTGGGTTGTGGGTATGTGGTGTGGGGGTGGGTGTTGTGCCGTGCGCACACACACATGTATGTCTGCTTGTGTGGGGAAGGAATAGAAGCAGATTCCTCAAATTGGGCTCAAAGTCAGGAAGGCAGGCGGCACAGAGAGGTGGCCAGTGATACATGTCCAGCCTGGTGGTGCTGGAGGGTCCAGGAAGCATGTCGAGGTAAACAACATAATGGTCCAGATACAGGCCATTATGGCCAGGCCATGGGATGACTGAAAAGTAGACACTATTTCAAATAACCCCAAATTGAGGCTGGCCCAAGGGACACCAAAGACCAGGGAGGAGGCGGGGGATCAAACTTTCTGTCTCTTTCCCAGTGAGGATCAGAGTCAAATACATTACATGCAACATCATCTATCTTCCCTGATCTTCCCTAATCTGAGCTCTCATTCCCTCCAGAGCCCTTCTGTGCTATGGGTCTGGCATTTCCATTTCTCTTCAGTAACTATTTACATTGGCATCTGCTCACTTCTAAGTAGTTTCTTCTTCTTTTTCCTTGACATCCTAAGCTCTTTGTCTCTCAGATGACAGCCACACACACAGAAGGAATGCCTGACTTGGCGCTGTCATTTAGCTTTATTAGGAATTCTGCTCTGTAGCCATATTTATGAACCCCAGGGTTCTCACTAAACTGGGTTTCACTGGGATTCATATCTTTTGCATAAATGAAGCAAGTGGCAGTGGCTAAAGGCTGCCTATGGAGCCCATTTCTTTTTCTATTTCATTTAAAACTTCTACCTTCTGATCATGGGGGTCACCTAACCTGGAAGCCTGGAATGTCAGGAAGAACAGGGGAGGACTGAAGGAAACACAGTCATGCTGGGTCCAGAATATGAGCTGTAGGTGGGCAAAGGCTGTCCCGGGTGGGGTACTCACTACACCTGGGAATGAGATCCACGGTGGGCCCAATCTTGGTCACCAGTGAGGAATGCAGTAAGGTTCCACATAGTGACCTTCTGATGACCTTGGCTGTGTGTAGTGTTGCAATGCAACCATTAGTCTGATTTTGAATCCTAGGTCTGCCACCTATGAGCACTGTGGCCTTGGGCAAGTCACAGTCTTTCTGAGCCTTTGCCTTCATATCTGTAGAATGGGCTGATGACACTCAGCTCAGAGGCTGCACTGAGGTCAAGGAGACACTGAGATATGACAGCACCTAAAACAGTGATGGCATAGGGTCTACACTCAGCACTAAGGAGCTCTCTCCTTCCTCTGCAGCAGTGCCAGTCCTCAAGGGGTGGCTGTGGTGCACAGTTTGGGCATAAAAGGAAGAAGAAATGTTAAATCTCCACTAAGATTTATTTCATCTCTTTTGTGTTCCTCTAACTTCACCCATTTTGTGCCTGTGACAAACCTTGTGGTTCCCGGAACCAGAAATCCATAAGTCAAGAGCTAAGAGAGAAAGGTCTAGGAAATGAGACTTTATGAATCTTACTGTCAACTCCAACCTCAAAGTTAAATGCAAATGACTGAGAAACCCTTGGAGATCATAGGACAGAGGCAGTGACTCTGTGTCCCTCCCCAAAGTCCCTTTTAAATCCACCACTTCCCATTGCTCACTGTCCCATGGATCCATTTGGCCTCCAACAGCATCCCTTCCCTACAGGGGATGCCATTCAGCATCACCTCTGTGGATGGTACCCTAAGGGCAGACCCTTCCCTTTCCTGTGCCACTGATTCTGATCCTGGCATCTCTCAACAATTCTTAGCAGTGCCCTCCCAGCTCTTGTCCCTGCTTCTACACTTGCTTCCCTCAAACCCACCTCTTCACTCATTCCGAATAACTTCTCTGAAACTCAAATGGGCCTCAGATCCTTCAGGGACTGGCTGTTGCTTGCAGGACAACCAAGCCACTGCTGGCAGTTATGTGCTGTCTGATGGGAAAGCCAACCCCTAGAGACAACCTGTGCACAGTCATTACCCGGCCAGCCACTCCAGAACACTGAGTGAGGATTAGGCTGTTGGTGCAGGCTATCCTCAGTAGTGCAAAAGTGGAGCAAGGTGAAGGTCACTGGGATTAGAAGAGGTCCAGTGGACTTAAGAGTGTCTACCTAGACCAGCGGTTCTTAACCTGTGGGTCGCGACCCTTTTGGCGGTCGAATGACCCTTTCACAGGGGTCGCCTAAGACCATCCTGCATACCAGATATTTACATTATGATTCATAACAGTAGCAACATTACAGTTATGAAATAGCAACGAAAATAATTTTATGGTTGGGTCACAACATGAGGAACTATATTTAAAGGGCCAGAAGGTTAAGAACCACTGACCTAGACACTCAGTGGCCCTTACATTTATATGACTTTCTCATTTACAACATGCTTTATTGAAAGCTTGTTAGTGTTTCCACTAATCTGTATTCATTTTAATTTCATAACTGATTTAATTTCATAAAAGAGAGATTTAGTAACTCAGTACCTTAGAAAAAAGCCAGGGAATGACAGAATTGTAGAAAGAAACACAGCCTTCTGACACACGTGTCCTTCCCCACACAGACCCTTCTGCAGAATATGACAATTTTGCAAAATTGGAGGAAAGAAAATATCCAGAGCAATGCTATGCATTCACTTCGCCCCCAAATGCCATCTTATCTCATCTTGACTCTTAAAAATGGCTGAGGTATCACTTTGTTACATACACACAGTCTTACTCCAGCAAGGAGCAAACATACCCCCACCCCTTCTCCCCTGCACTGGTTGCATCCATCTGATCCCTTGGCCGTCTCACAGCAAGTGCAGAGCTCCCTATGTCTGTCATGGTACTGTGACCAGCGTTGATAATGAACTTGGATCAATAATTGAATCCCCAGTGCCACAGTGTGTTTCAACAGTGACTTAGAAACAGACTGTGCTATGGTAGAGAAATTCTTGTCTGGGTAAGGACAGCCTTGTCTTGAAGTCTTTGGCAAACAACACAATGACTCAAAGATAATTCTCTGCCTTAAACAGCTATCAGTTTTGCTCATCTTATCTAAGAGTTACATGTGCAGCAAATATGTAGTTATTAATTTATATATTATTTCCTAATCAGAAATATCCTGAGAAAAATATTTCTGAGCAACCATGGATTGAAGTACTGGTGTTCTCTTAAAGATAAAGAAACATGTAAATGCTCTCATGCTATAGCTGTGGGAGACCCCATGGAACATTCTTCCCATTCTCTTCTAGGTGCATGCAAAGCCCACAGCTTATTCTGTCCTGGTGACTCAACTTGTGGTGCTACCAGAGTAATTCCATTGCCCATGCTCTTAGAAGACGGAGAGCAAGGTGTCGGCTGGGCCATGGCTCCAGGGAAGACTCCTTCCTTACCTCCTCCTAGCTTCTGATGGTTGTCAATAATCATCCTTGGTATTCCTTGACTTGATCCTCTGTCATAGTGGCTTACAGCTGGACCCCTCCAATCTCTGTCATGTCACCACGTGGCCTTCTTCGTTCTGTGTGTCTGTGCCCAAATGTCCCTCTCCTTATAAGGCACCAGTCACTAGGTCAGGCCCCACACTGATCCAGTGTGACCTCATCTTTACCCAATTACACCTGCAAAAACCCTATTTCCAAATAAGGTCACATTCACAGATTCCAGGTGGGTGTGGATTTTTGGAGGACAGTGTTCAACCCAGTCCAGTGTTTCACGAATAATCTTCTCTGGTCCTCACAATGGCCCCATTGGGTATGTTGATCATTCTGAGGCTTAGAGAAGTCAGCGGAGGTCATACAGTGAGGAAACCATGGGACAGGTGTTGAAAGCCAGGTACTTCAACCCCAAGGCCCTCACATGCAATCACCAACAGCACTGTTGGAGGCGCTATTTGTACCAGAGGCCAACAGGTTAGGAGAAGCATCAGTGTGAAGGGTTTGTCCGGTCAAGAGGAAAATGAACAACCAGCCCCGTGGGTAACAAGGGCCTCAGTCTTAATTTTTCTCCTTTAGGAAAGGAGGAGGAAGCTGGGGAGTGGGGAAGAGAAGAGGAGGACAGTGCACCAGGTCCCTCGAGGCTCCAGGTGGGAAGGCAGGCTGGGAATTGCCCCCGTAGGTGTTCAGGAGTCACTGCAGCTGCTGCGGGATCCAGCTGCGGAGCTCCCAGGTCTTCTGGGGCAGGTGGGGCCCCCGGTGGTTCTGGGAGGTGCAGATGCTCATGGCAACAGAAAGAGAAGCTTTCTGCCAACGAGACATCCTTTTCCTAATGAATTTTCATTTCCCTTGATGAGGACACATGGACAGGCTTAAAAATAGCATCAGCGGAGCCTCCTACCTTCATCATTTCCACTTTCACACCCTGAATGAGCGCCTCTAAATTTGGAACTGACAAACGGAAAAGATTTCCATCCAGAAATAATGGGCTTAATGGGCCTTGTGACAAATGGTTGAGGTTTCATTTTCCACTGCCCCTTAGTTTGAAGTATTCTCATTATTTTTCAAGGAGGTGCCATGTACATCTTTGTTTGCAATAATTGGGTCTGAGTTGAAAGGAAAAGTCCCCGTGGAATGAGTTTCCTGTGAAAATCAGAGCTCCACCTTCTAAAATGAAACTGTAGTAGGAAGCCATCTGGCTTAAGTAATCTAATTATGAAAAGGTTGTGTCTTCCCACTGTTGTCAAAAAGGTGGGAAGACGGCTCTTCAGAGTGTGAGAAGGGAGCACTTATCTCAAGGGGGAGTGGTCCTTGTTGGTCCTGGCTCCTTCCAACCGCCCAGGTGAAGGCACAGGACCTCTCGGAGGCTGCCTCCATGGCATCCGCTGACCCTCACCTTAGAAACACATTTGTGCCCTATCTATCTTGTTTCGTTCTACTTTTAGCAAGAAAGAAGATGGCTCCCTTTCAGTATAAAACTATGATTTTTTTCAGTTAAAATGGTGAATGGAGCATACGCATTTAGCTCCCCCATCCATTATTTTATTTTATTGTTTATTTTTTGCCAATAAAATGTGAGCAGTGATTAATGAACGTGTCCATTTTCCAACACTCTTATCAACAATCGATTTAATCAATTATTATCAACCATTGACAATCTGGTAGCAAATCAGTATTTACATCTCTTTATGTGTTTTTCTTTGATTATTAATGAAGTCAAACCACTTCATATGACCCATTTATAATTACTCCTCTGTGAACTGACTTCTTAAGTCAATTAACTAATTTTTTAAAAAAATATGTTTTTATTTATTTTAGAGAGACAGGAAGGGAGAGAGAGAGAGAGAGAGAGAGAGAGAGAGAGAGAGAGAGAGGTGAGAGAGAAACATCGATTAGTTGCCTCCCGTATGCACCTCGACTGGGGACCAAACCAGCATCCTGGGCAAGTGCCCTGACCAGGAATTGAACTGGTGACCTTTTGGTGCATGGGATGACACCAACCGAGCCACACAGGCCAGGGCTAACTAATTTTTATTGTAAGTATTTGCATATTAACCCAGTCTCTGCCAGATAGGTTGCAAACATTTATCCCTCTTTGTGATTTTTCTTTCAACTTCATGCATAATTTCTTTACACAAAGAAGCTAATGTTTATACAGTCAAATTTTATTCTTTATTTAAAAGTTTCAGTCTTATGGCATGTTTAGAGAATGCTTCTGCACCTCAAAATTATAAATATTTATCTAAAGCTATATTCCAGGGCTTTTATATTTTTATTTCTTAATATTTAAATTTTTATAAACTAGAATTTATTTTGCAGCAAGGAGAGAATTCTAGTGATTGTATTTTCTTTTCCAACTGCTTAATAAGTTGTCTCAACTTCACTTACAAAGCCATTTCTCTTTATCCTCATTGATTTAAAGGTACGTGAAGTTTTTGATGACATGGGGACATACTCAAAACCAGACCATATGAAAAGAGCTTAATGACCCAACATTGTGAAGATAGAATGAGCCCCCTATCTCAAGCAAATGTATTTATGGAAATTTTTGGAAGGAATTGTATATGCTATTTTTTTGGAAAGTATTTTATATTTTAAACCTTTGACATATTTTCTAAAATTCCTACAATGTGTTATGTTATTTTATAATCAGAAAAAAAAAATCTATCATTTTAAACTACTGTGTTCTTGAACAACGTAAGGAGAGAGGCCTATAAATCCAGCTTATTGTCCTCGTGGAATTCTTTCCCTGGCCTCGGCTGTATTGTTCAACGTTCTCTGGCAACATAACTAATCTTCTGCTGTACGGTGCCTCCATATTTCTACTTCAGCATCCCATAAACTTTCCCAGCAGTGGGGATAAATAGGAGTTTTTCTGAGTGAAGAATTATAGTGCATCGTTAGTGAAAAAGCAAAACCTTAGAAAAGCCACTGAGTTGTGCACAGTGAGATAAGCAGGAAATTAGCAGAGCCCAAACTTAACTCACTCTCCTCCTGTTTAATGGTTTTCTTCTTCCTTTTGCTTCTAGTTACAATAGCTTTTGAAAATACAAGAACTTTTTTTTAATGATTTGAGAAGTCATGCCAATTTCCTCTAAGGGCATCATGGTGGTAAGTTTCGCTCTTTACAATTCACAGTGAGATTCTGTGCAGCAGTGAAAATAAAGTAACTAGATCTGCCCCTGGTGACTGGGCTGTTGTCAAATTAAAGATGGTCAAGATTCGAAGGCCTGCTGCAGTCCCTGGAACACAGAAAGCACATGAACGCATCCGTTCCCTGCCTGACTTTCCACTTACCCTCATGTCTGACAATAATACACCACCAGAAAAACACTCGTTCTTAGGAAAATTCGATTCAGTAATCACTTATTGAACATACACAGTAAGTAATGCTAGGCACTGAAGCAGATACAAAGATGAATGAGGTTAACAGTCAAATGAGAAAGGCAAGAGAATAGAAATGCCCCTAATAGAACATGCATATGCAAATGTCCCTCTTTACCCAGGGCAGGGTGACAGTTTTAGAGTCATCGCCTCCCACTTTGCCACTCGATGTTCATGATTATACACAAGTGACATTTTGATAGCAGCTGGCTGGAATGAGGAATGTGGTTTGTGGCCATGGAACAGAGGACTGGTGCGAACGAAGGTCATGGGCATCAACCAGAGACATACAAATTTGCCCTAAAAAGTGGTATTGATTATCATCGTGAAGAGAAAAGAATATTTATGAAAAGGAGCGATCAATAATGGCTACTGGATTCCACAAAGGACTTTTTCAAAATCCAATTCAGTAAATAAATAATATCTTTCATGTACAAGGAGGCACTGTGCTTGGCTATGAGGGATATTATACAATGAATGTGTCAGGGAAGAAACAGTCTTACCCTCAAGAAACTGGCCGTTTAGTGGGGGAGAAAGACCTGAGAGCAATGAAGGCAGAGTGGGACAAGGGCTTTGGGGAAAGTACCAGGCTGTGGGGTTAGAAGGAGAGAGACAATAGACTTGGTTGAATGGATCAAAAAAGATGTAAAGGAGATGGGGCATTTGAAATAGACCTTGAGGGATGACCGTGTGAATACATTCCAAATATTACATATAATTTATGTATTCAATTTTGCTTATATCTTTCTTACTTTTCTGAAATTATTTTTTAAATTAACCAAGCAGAACCTTCTTACAGTATCATGAAAAACATACAATCAAATGGAAAGTCCTTTTCACTAAGGCTCATGGTTCAATTGCTTTCTCCAGAGATTTATACATCTGTATTATTTCAGAACATTTTCTCTGTGCTTAATTACCTATATTTGTATTTATGTATTTGAAAACATTGAGCTACAATATGTACAACTTAAGTTTATACAATGTTATATGCCAATCAAATCTCAATAAAGCTGACAAAACATAGTGTGCCAATGTTATGAAAGACTGGAAGAATATACTTTATAGTGTTGATTACTTCTAGATGGCGAAATTAGGAATAATTTTATACTTCTGTTACTCTTCTCTGTTTTCTACAATAAATGTGTATTTTTAAAGTGAAAAACATCGTTGAAAAACCAAACCAACCAAAAAATGATCAGGGGAGAGAAAGACTTCTCTTTTCTCAACGATGGAAAACAAATCCTGGCTACCCTTTCAAGGGACCAACTTGGCTCCTCATTTACCCCCCCCCCCCCCCCCCCCCCCCCCCTCCACC
>NW_005363609.1:1477329-1479665 GCF_000412655.1 Myotis brandtii | reverse complement strand
CAAACTAATTAGTAACAGAGGAATGTGTCTCACTGATTCCTGCACCCATCTCTGTGCCGCGGAGGCTGGGATGATACACACTGGAGGTGGGAATAGTACCGGCCAGACCGCTTGGCTCCTGCCCAGGGGTGAGATGAATGTCTGAGAGGCAAGTTCTCCTTTAATGTGCTATGTACTGGCTTATACAGTGACCTGCTCCCCTCTCCCTGCCCACATTCACGTCCATCCAGAACCTGTAAAGGTAACCTTATTTGTAAATAGGTAGATGTAATCCAGTTAAAATGAAATTATGCTACATTAGGTGGATCCTTCCCCAATGACTGGTGTCCTTATTAGAAGGAAATTTGGAGACGACTGGAGGCAGATTTGAGAATGATGCGCCACAAGCCAAGACACCCCAAGGATCGCCGGCAGCCACTAGATGCTAGGAGAGAGGCACGGAGCAGGAAGCAGAGCCTCCCAGAGCCTCCAGAACCCTGAGAGGAGATGCTTACCTGATGCTTGGAGCCACCGGTGTATGGAACTTTGTCCCAGCAGCCCTAGGAACCAGCACTTGCCATGATGCAAGTGCAGCTCTGTACCCTGCACAGCCCTCGTGTCCCCCACAGAGGCACTCACCCTGGTTGTTAACAAGAATGCTCATGTCTCCCTTTGTGTGTTCTAGTGGTCCAGTTAGCTTCTGGAGGGATAGAACTGGGAGCAAATTTTGATCCTAGGGTCTTAATTTCTGTGAGTCTTTTTGCTCCAGAAAAAAAAATGCATTAAATCAAAAGAAAATGAGGGTGGACAATGCTACTGAAATGCTCAGGGGATGGATTCCTTGCCACTTGAAGTTGTGATGTATTGCTCTGTGTGTCTGTGTATGTGCGGTTATGGGAATGTGTGAGAAAGGGGGAGGCTCGTGGCCAAAGAAAGGGAGTTAGGAAGATGCATTGAGAGAGAGAGAAAAGGAACAGAAGACATTTTACCAAAGCAGTTCACTTACTGGACATAAAAATATCTGTGGCTACTGTTCTGAGATGCACAATCTGCTTTGTAAGCCTCTGCTGTATTACAGATTTAGGCACCTCTTTCTCACATAAGCCTCATTTACATCAAGAGCTACTATATAGAGAAATTCTTGCACCATTTTTCTTTTAGCTACTACTAGGAAAGTCATTCTTTACTCCAAATTTTTTACAAATGGAGTGCTTTAGTTTTAAGCTAATCTGAAGTCTGTCAACCGACCAAAGAAATTCACAGTAGCAGGGTGCAAATTTCAGACATGTATGTCTTACAAAGAAATAGAATCCATTTCAATTGATTTTCACTGGGTTACAAATGCCAGCTTCCGCATGGTTCCAGCTAGATTTAAATATAATTTTACTATTACAGCAAATCATGAAACATGGAAACTTCCTGAGGGTCATACCTGGGGAACCCTAATGAAAGCATTTATTACCAAGCAAGGGTTTCTGTTTCACGGGAATTGCTGCAGCTATCATGGATGACTTGCCTTTCCAGAAAAGGGGCAAAAATAGATCCATTGGTATATGTAGTAAATTCATAATTAGTTGGGCAGAAGAATTCTAGCCAGCTCTTTATTTTATGTATGTATTTATTTCTTGTAGCCAGCTCTTTAAACACACTCTAGTTATAAAGAGCTGGGCAGGTTGTGTTAAAGAAAAAAGTATTCATTACTGTTGTTAAAGAACAGTAGAGCAGAGTTTATTTGGGAGACCAGGAGAAGAGTGGGTAAGTGGATGAAAATATACTACAGAAAGGAAGCACCAGGGATAAGGGAGATTTTGGCTAAACCATCCTGACATTTTTGCAGAAGGCAGGCCAGGGTGATAAGACACCAGAATCTGATCAAATATTCAGGGTGGTCAGACACCAAGTAAAGGAAAAAAACACTTCCTTCTACTCTACTGACCACACTTCTGGCACTAAATGTGTGCGGGTTTTCTCCCACACCAACTAATTCTCCAACTCTCCAGGCACCAACTGGGGGTCCTGCAATTCAATTCTGACACCAACCACCTGGAGATAGAGCGGAGCCCACAGGTTCCAGTATCAGTTCCACCCGACTGCCACCATGTCAGATGCCAGTCAAAAGTCCCATGGCGTTACCTGTTCTTTTGACCAAATGGCTATAAATCAGGACCCCCCTGTTACCATGGTTAGCTAGTTATTAACAGGAAGAGAGCAAGGGAAGTCAAAGATTGTTGTGCATGTTCAGCTGGGAAGCAGATACCTGTTTGCTTCACTAGGAAGCTACAGTTTTAAACCTCAAGAAATCAGAGCATTGTCCCTCCAAGGGAATTAACATCCCTACCTTCCCCCACCCTTTACTT
>NW_005363609.1:1452591-1477122 GCF_000412655.1 Myotis brandtii | reverse complement strand
AGAGCAGGGGAGATAAGGGCAGACACAATAAAGTCAGAATGGCACGGAGGGAAGTGGTTGACCCTAGAGACCTGTCATTCTAACCTGGGGAAAAGATCATTGGCTAGGAGGGTGAAACCAATGGAAGCCCCTGAAAACTTGGGAAGCTAATTGGTTATTTTGAAAAAGTTCCCGGTATAATCCCAGGAGAAAAAGAGCTCTCTCCCTCTTTCTGGTGCCCCACACTCACCCTGTTTGTTCCTGTTCTCTCCCAGCCAGGAGCACACAACCATGCGGGTCGACTGGCCACCTGGGGCCTGCAACAGGCTGCATGGGCTCCAAAGGACTATGAAGCAGAAACTCTGGCCACTGGCCTTGCTGAAGACAGGGTTGGGCTTTTTCCATGGTGGGACGGAGGGAGATGGGACACTGGAAGCCCGGGGGCAGGGGCAGACTTCCCGGATAAATCTTGAAACAAGACCACAATCTCCCATGCGTGGGTTCTTGGAATTCTTTCCTGGCAATCCCGTGGAAGAGCCTGTTTTTCACCGACAACACTTCCTTGGGTTTGCTAATTTACTAGAATGGCTCACAACACTCAGGAAAGTGCTTTACTTACCATTGCCCATGTATTAGGAGCAGCAAGTGGAAGCAGCAAGTGGAAGCGATGCACAGGACTAGGTATTGGGAAGGGGCATGGACTTCCTTGACCTCTTCAGATGCGCCACCCTCCCAGCACCTCCATGTCTGCACCAACACAGAAGCTCTCCCAACACCATCATAGAAGGTTTTATGGAGGCTTCATTACCTGGGCAGGGTTGACTCAATCTTTGGCCATCATGATGAACTCAACCTCCAGCTCCTTTCTTCTTCTGGGGTTGGGGAGAGCTGAAAGTCCCAACCCTCTAATAACGTGGTTGGTGTCCCTAGCAACCAGCTCCCATCCTGCGGCTGTCCAAGAGCCCTCAGCCCCCAGTCATCTCATGAGCACACAAAAATACATTTATCACTTCGAATATATTCCAAGGCTTTTAGGAAATGAGGAGAGAGACCAAATATGCATTTCTTATTATGTCATACCAAGGGCAGGGAGTTTTTGCTAATCTGATGCTGCAGGATTCTTGCTAAAACTGGAGTAAATGGGCCAAAGGCCAGAGCCCAAGGATGAGACACAGTCAAAAAGAGGACTCAGAAGAGCATGACTAAGGTTTGGTTAAGGACAGTTTCAGATACAATGGGAAACAATGATATGCTCCATGAGAGAGAGAGGCAGTGACCATGCGAACAAATCCCAGCAGTGTGCCCAGCACCCAGCACTGTCCCTGGCACACAGTCCATGCTCAGCAAATATTTATTCAATGAACAAATTATGCTTATTTTTTAAAATGGTCATTATTGATTGTACATAAGAGTCTAGCAGGAAATTGATCAATGTGGATCCAGCATTTATACACTCAATCTTGTTATTCAATCAAGAGGTTTTTCTGAACACCTTATTTTATGGCAGGTGCCCTGACAGGTCTTAGGGTACAAAGTTGAGCAAAAACACATGTCCTGCCTTGATGGGTTTGCAGACAGGTGTCAATCACACCAATCCACAGCCAAATGTGGAATCAACTGTTCAGGAGAGACGTGCAATGCCACAGATGCCCATGCCAGGGAGGGCGCCCTGGTCAGAGAGGTCCAAGACGTCTTCTCAGAGGGGCTGGTGCACCTTGGCCACGACAGCGATGAGGCACATGGGAAGGGGCTGCAGAGCATGCTGGCAGGGTTGTGGTTAAATCATTTCAGCCACACACACGAATGGTGTGGATAACAAGCTCCCGATGTGGCCTTTCTAAAAATATCTGCTCTCCCTTTGTGTTTCCTGTAATATTGCTGGTAGATTTAGGAAGTCTCCATGATTTTTCAGTAGCTAATCTAAGCACCTATTACTTATTTTAAGTAGGAGATTCTATTGTTTAAAAATGATTACAGTTTTTTGGATTATAGTAGTGTAGTAGCCATCGGTTCTTACACTGAATCTGTTACCATCTTCCCACCTCCATGGCTGCCCACCTGAGCAGGCTGCCTTCTCCCCTCTCCCAGTCATCTCACTTGGCTTTAGTTTAAGCAGAGCACTTGAGCTGCCTTTTGTTTTCCTGTTCATTTATTTGTGTGTTTATTGACATCTCGCGCCCCCCCAACCCCCACCTAAGACATAAGCTATATGAAGGCAAGGACCTTTTCTGTCTAGTCCACTGCTACATTTCTGGTACAGAGAACAGTGATTGATAGGTACATGGAAGGTACAAAGAATACTAGAATTTACACATGAATTCATAAAAAGATAAGAGAGATACAGCAAAGAAGGAAAAAAATGGCATTTTCTTTATCAATAAGGTAGTTTGGCAACACTTTGCTGTGTGGGAGCTGCTGTTAGAGGAAGTCAGTGTGCTCCACCCATGGAGCCCCACCCCCAGCTCTTTCCCTACCAGCGCTAGAAAACCACAGGACAGGAAGTATGGGTGAACCTGTGGCACACTGCACTTTGGAAGTTGTATACTCATAATTAATTAGTTTTTTGGAGTGGGGAAAAAAAAACACACCCTGATTTGTAGCATTTGCCAATTTCTGTGGTGTAAACACTACCACTTTAGCCAATTTTAATCTACCAACATGAATTTACTGAAGACGGAGTCGGGAAGATTTGAGTCTCACAAACCTTACAAGCCACCTGAAAAGGCACAGGTCCCCCAAGATCTCACAAAATCCTACGTGACTTATGTATTTATAGTGGGTAGGACTCTCCTTCCAGACACATGTCTGTGTTCTATCATATTACCTACCCAGTTGCAGACCGAACTCTCATTCTCCCTGGCTGGCGGAAAGGTTAACTTTGGTCCTTCTTGTCACTTCCATCCCCCTTCTCAGGGTCTTGTCCAGGATGTTACACGGTGCCTAGGTGTAGGAGACACCTCTGGTCCTTGGTCAAAGGAAACATGCATGGACCCACATCTACTTTCCTCTCAGCTCAGATGGAATGCCTTGCCAGTCTTGGTGTCTACTTACAATAGTAACCGTGCTTTCTGTTGCTAATAATGGCCCAGTTCTGTGTGGTTGTGATGTGAGAATAGCTAAACAAAAAGACCTTTCTTCTCCCTCCAAAAAAGCATAGCTGCAAAGAACAACATAATGGCCATTTTTAGTGCCAAGAACTAGAGTGGTGATTTTCTACATCTTCAAAACTCATAATGATGGGCCTGAGTCTTTGGAGATGTTTTAGATGAGGAGCAGTCAATAAACCACCAAGAAGCAGCTTTTCTGTGACGAGCATACAATTCCTTTATAAATAGGGGGAAATAGACTAAAATGTCATCATGCATAATTTTGAATGTACCACGTGATCTTAATAGCTATAAGACAAAAAAAAAATAGAAAAAATACTTGAGCCCTGGCTGGTTTGGCTCAGTGGATAGAGCGTCAGCCTGTGAACTGGGGGGGGGTCCCAGTGGTTCCAGTAGTCAAGGGCATGTACCTTGGTTGCGGGCGCATCCCCAGTGGGGGGTGTGCAGGAGGCAGCTGATCGATGTTTCTCTCTCATCGATGTTTCCGGCTCTCTGTCCTTCTCCCTTCCTCTCTGTAAAAAAATCAATAAAGTATATTTTAAAAAATATTTGAAAGAAATGCACCCAACTGTTAATGGTGCTTGTCTTGGACTGTGAACATATTTACAATTCTCTTCTTTCTTTTACTTTTTTTAGTATCCAAACTTAAACAAAAACAAAAAAACCTAAGCATTACTTTAATCATAGAGAAAAATATTATTTAACTTGCAAAAACTAGACAACAAGCAAAGAAATAAGCCATGTTCCTACTATGCCAATGAAAGCCAGAGAAGGTCCTGGGAGGTAGATGCTGCCTTGAACTCAGTTCATGTCTGGGAGCTGGGGAGTCTCCGCTGGGGTGGAGGAAGGTCAGAGGCAGCAGCAAGAGGGCCGCTGAGAGGACAGCTTTTCAATTTCTGCTGACATTGCCCTGGCAGCTGCTACTGGCCACTTTACTGCAGAAATTGGCAGCTGCTGTCTGGACCATTGGTTCCACTGTCCCGTGTAGAGGTTCCAGGGACTTGGGGCTGCCCTAGGAAAATGACCACAAGGTGGCAGTAGTAGATGCACGCTTTATCCTGGGATGCTTTGACAACTTTGTGGGAAAGTCCCTCAGGCTGCATTTTGTGGGGTTACTTCTCAGAAGGTGAGGAGGGCAGGGAAGCTGTGGGGAGAGAGGGGCAGGAAACAGGAGGCTCACATATATCTCTCACAAACCTATGTGCACTATGCCCTACAACCTCAAAATCTATAATGCAACAATTGACGGAATGGCAGAGAAATGGGCAAATTAAGTTTTGGAGAGTTTAACTCACTTTTCCCTGAAAATAGTAGATTAAGCAGGCAAAATTAAAAAATAATAAACAGAGATACCAAAGACTTTCACAATACTATTGAGCTTGAACTATTAGTTGCATGTATAATTGAAAACTAAATTAACAGAGAACACTTGTTCTTTTCAACCGTATATAATATTCTTACCAAACAAACGCATGCATTTGATCACAGAAGGTGGTTGTACAGATTATACATCACTAAAGCAAGGTACTTGGAACAAGGACACCTCAGGTCCTTGCAGGCTCTCAGTATTTATAATTCCAGGATTTACTTCCTTTCACTCTTAGAAATAAGTGTTAAGTAGGAAGGAAAACATAAGAACAGTGGGGGACCTCACTATTTGGGGGCCCATGGAAGTCTTCTCTGAGCAGTGGCCATGTGCAGTGTAGAACAATAAGAGAGAAATGAGGGTGTAAAAAAAATCCAGTGACATTTATTAAGGACTAGAGGCTCGGTGCATGTAATTCATGCATGCGGGGGGGGGTGGTCCCTCAGCCCAGCCTGCACCCTCTCACAATCCAGGACTCCTCAGGGGATGTCTGACTGCTGGTTTAGGCCCAATCCATGGGCCTAAACCAGCAGTCAGACATCCCTCTCACAATCCGGGACCACTGGCTCCTAACTGCTGACCTGCCTGCCTGCCTCATCGCCCCTAACCATTTGCCTGCCTGCCTGATCACCCCTAACTGCCTCTGCCTCAGCCCCCGCTGCCACGGCTTCATCCAGAAGGATGTCTGGAATGACATCCGGAAGGTTGTTTGGCTGTCTGGTCTAATTAGCATATTACGCTTTTATTATTATAGATGATAAGGCAGGCTATTTAAGACTATTGTGATAATGGTAAGGATCGATGCAATGGGATTTTGCACTGAGGGAGAGAGATTGGGCTCATCTCCAAATATGGAGGTAGATATTTATAGCCAATGAACAGGGTGGGGGTCAGTGGATGGAAATCACTAAGAGGAAACATCAGGGGTAAATGGGTAAAGGGGTTCTGGCTATACCAACCTAATAGGATTCTTTCGAAAGACAGGCCAGGTGATCAGACAACGCTGGCGGGGAGGGGAGGTGAAGGATGAGGATCCTGAGCAGATATTGAAGGTGATCAGATATGGAAGGTTGGAGTTCTGGTTAAATTGACTTAGGAGTATCCTTGCTAAAACTAGATGGGCCTCAGAGAAGGTTCAGGAGCCTGAATGAAGTTTGGTGAAGATCAATAATCTTTGTGAGGGTGGCAGGGATGTTTGGGGGAGCGTGGTACAGGACATGGCAGTCACTAGAAGGGCTGAACCAGCCTCTGAGACAGATAAGAATCAACTGGAACGCAGCGTTGTTCCCAATGTCCAAGCTCCTTGCCATGTAGCTTCTCAGTGCCCACCCACTGCGGGCAAGACAAAGTCCCTGAGCCTGTCTGCTGGGCTTGACCACGTGGTTTGCTTTGGCCAATGGGATGTTAGCAGACTGGATGCAGGAGGCATGAATGTGCACACGAGTTTCTGCCTGCACTTCTGTCCCTCGGCCAAAGAGATGTGTGACTAAGTCCACTTTGTCTTCTTTTCAGGTTAATAGCACTAGGCTTATATGACAAATTAACACTGACTTTGTGTTGTCATTAGCCACCAGTGAAAGGTAAGGGCAAAAATCAAACTATCGGATATTAACAGAGTTCTAAGTAAGTCCTCACTGTATTGCAACTTAGAATCTCCGGATTCCTGCGTGTGGCAGCCGCGCACTGTCTGTACTGCAGCATTGGCCTTGGCACCTTCATGCGCATGCGCGGTGGAACTCCCGTGCGGGGGATGAGACACTTGTTTTGTCTGGAACACACATCTGAAGTATAAATTTTCTGTTCAAACACATGTTTTAATAGGTTGTGTTTTATTTTGTTGGCTACTAATTTAAACACTTGCACTGAGTGAACAGTCAGTGACTAATTCCAGGTTCTCTTCATGTGGGAATGACTCAAAGCTCCTCTCTAACTGCTGCGTTAATCAGAGTGACTCACCTTCTCCCAGTTCCAGAGCTAATAGTGTGGAGGACCCAGTGGGCACTTCAGGAAATGAGTGAGCGTGAAGTAAGCTGGCCGGCCTCCTCCCCTTCTCTACTCTTGAGTTCAAAGGGAAATGTCCCAGGAGAGTTTCTATCTTGTAGTTTAGGACCATTATTTTGTATTCCTTTTAAAAAATCTTTCTAATGAAGTGTAACTTATAGAAATAAACATCTGTACTAATAAAAGCATAATATGGCCCTGGCCGGTTTGGCTTAGTGGATGGGGCGTCGGCCTGCGGACTGAGGGGTCCTGGGTTCGATTCCGGTCAAGGGCATGTGCCTGGGTTGCATGCACATCCCCAGTGGGGGGTGTGCAAGGGGCGGCTGGTCGATGTTTCTCTCTCATCAATGTTTCTGGCTCTCTGTCCCTCTCCCTTCCTCTCTGTGGAAAATCAATAAAATATATTTTTTTTAAAAAGCATAATATGCTAATTAGACCAGACAGCTAAATGACCTTCCGAATGTCATTCTGAACGTCCTTCTGGACAAAGCCATGGAGGCTGAGGCAGAGGCAGTTAAGGGTGATCAGGCAGGCAGTGGAGCAGTTAGGGGCGATCAGACCAGCAGGGGAGCAGTTAGGGGAGATCAGGGTGGCAGGGGAGCAGTTAGAGGGCAATCAGGCTGGCAGGCAGAGGGGTAAGGGGCAATCAGGCAGGCAGGCAGGGGAGCAGTTAGGAGCCAGTGCTCCTGGATTGTGAGAGGGATGTCCAACTGCCGGTTTAGGCCCAATCCCAAAGGGGTCCTGGATTGGAGAGAGTGCAGGCTGGGCTGAGGGACCCCCCCCCCCCGCATGAATTTTGTGCACCGGGCCTCTAGTACATAATAAGGACATAGCTTGATGGATTTTAGCAATGTGAACTCCCCAGTGTATTCAGCACCAAGCACAAAAATCAGAGCATTAGCTACACCCTAGAAGCCCACCGTGCCCTGATGTCTTTTTTATCCAGCCTTATTGAGGTATTATTTACATAAAAGTTGCACATATTTGTAGTGTACAATGTGATGTTCTCATATGTGTGTACATTGTGAAATGATCACCACAATTAAACTAAGTAACACATTCATCGCCTCACTGTTATCTCTTTTTGTGTAAGAACATTTAAGATCTACTTTCTTAACAAATTCCAGATATACGCTATTATTAACCATAGTCACCACGCTGTACATTAGATTTCCAGAATTCATTTATCCTGCATAACTGAAACTTTGTACCCTCTGACCAACAGTTCCCCATTTCCCACTCGCCCAGCCCCTGGCAATCACCGCTTCTATGAGTGAGACTTTTTAAGACTCCACATGTTAGTGACATCATATAGTATTTGTCTTTCTGTGACTGGCTAATTTCACTTAGCATAATGTTCTCCATGTTCACCTTTTGTTGTCAAAGATTATAGGATTTTTTTTAAGCCTGAATAATATCCCTGTGTGTGTGTGTGTGTGTGTGTGCATAACATTTTCTTTATTTATTCATCCACTGACAGACATGTTGTTTCCATGTCTTGGCTGTTGTGAATAATGCTGCAATGAACAAGGGGGTGCAGATATATCTTTGAGATATTGATTTCATGTTTTTGGATATATACCCAGAAGTGGAATTGCTGGATTGTGTGCTCCTGATTTTGAACTCTATAAGTGAGTTGCCTGTTTCTTAAGTTTATATAAATGGACTATAGATTATAGGCTATCTGTAGTATATATTCATAGACTTATACTATACTAGAGGCCCAGTGCACAAAATTCGTGCACTGGGGGGGGCGGGGAGGGTATGTCCCTCAGCCCAGCCTGCACCATCTCCAATCTGGGACCCCTTGAGGGATGTCTGACTGCCCGTTTAGGCCCGATCCCCCATCAGGATCGGGCCTAAATGGGCAGTCGGACATCCCTCTTACAATCCAGGACTGCTGGCTCCCAACTGCTCGCCTGCCTGCCTGCCTGATTGCCCCTAACTGCTTCTGCCTGCCAGCCTGATCACCACCAAACCTCTCCCCTGCCAGCCTGATTGATGACTAACTACTCCCCTGCCAGCCCAATTGCCACCAACTGCCCTCCCCTGCTGGCCTGGTCCCCCCCAACTACCCTCCCCTGCTGGCCTGATCTTCCCCAACTGCCCTCTCCTGCTCACCATCTTGTGTCCACATGGGGGCGGCCATCTTGTGTGCTGGAGTGATGGTCAAGTTGCATATTACTCTTTTAGTAGATAGGATACTCTATCTCATATATATTCATAAACTATATACTCTTTGTTTGTTTTTTTCACTCACTTTAGCTTGGTGGGTTTCATTCATGTTATTAAGTTTAACCATTGTTTTTTCATTTCCATTGCTATGTATATTTGCTCATCCTTTAATTTTTCATCTCCTGGTATTTCCCCCTTTGGGTAAACTTTTGTAAGTAGCATGTCAGGGAGAATCTTTTAATAAGTGGGTTTATCCATTTCTTGTTTTGCTTTGCTCTCAGCTTTAATGCACCTCGCTGCTCCCCTTTTCACCTGCCCTTTACCTTAGAGAAATATGTTTAGCTTGCTCATATCCTCTGAAATGGCTTTGAACTTTGACATTCTGAATTTAATCCTATCAGAGCAGTGTTCTTCAGAGCATGTTTGGCAGAACACTGGCTCTGTGAGATGGTCTGTGGAAAAAGAGATCTCAGGTCAAACATCACAAAGAAAGCGGAATATTATGTACCCCCTTAGAGAGTCTTAAAGAACAACAGCATGGAAAAGGTTCTGTTACGTCCTGCAGTGGAGGGGGAGGGGCACCTGTCTTTGTTTGTTTCCCAGAGTTATTTTTAGGAGGGCTTATTCCATGATTGTAGCCTGAAATCCTTAAGAAGATATTTCTCAAATGTTAGTCAAATATGAATTGCTGAACCTATGTTGATAGGGGGTTTGGGGGTGAAAGGGATTCCAAAACTGAAAAATTTCTCTCCCTACAAACCCATCTGTTCTTAAGACTCAGCCATGTGGCTTGGTGCTCCTAGAAGAAGAGGGTGGGCACCTTGAAGCAAAGAGGTTCGCAGGTGATGCATTTGACCTACAGGAGGTCCCCTTGGGACATGAATGGGAGGGCTGAGAAGGAGGGGAAAGGAGAGGAGACTAAGAAGGTGAAAGACAGAAACTGTGCAGTCTCTGGGCCATAGGGATCCAGAAGAAGGAAGCTGTGAGTTCTGGAATGTCTTATAGGGAGTGTAGGCCAAGCCCGTGGCCAATGCCATAGCTGAGACCTTGAGGTCCCACAGCTCCAGAGAGAACCAACGTGGGACCATGGGTGCCTCAGGCTTTTGCAGGAGGGCCAGACGAGCTCTAGTACAATTAGGGCACCACTCAGAGGCCTGCGAGGCCCCAAGCCTGGGTCAGAATTTTCTCTGGGAACAGAGAGCACACTCGAGTTAGGATACCTGGAGTAGGGGTGAATAAAGGAACTATCTCCAACATGTGTCTATTGTCTGCACGGGCTTGGGCTGGGAGGAGGAGGAAAGTCTATGTATCTGAATGAAGACACTTCAGCCTTTACATGAACTGGACATTCTAGTGACCAGCAGGGGCCTTCTTGCTACCTAAGAATGGCCAGAAGAGCCAAGGACTTCCCAGGTTTTCATTGGCCAGGGAAAACCCAATGCCACGAACTTCATTTGGGGGGATATCAGAAGACATGATCACTTGATTCTTCTAGACCAGTGGTTCTCAACCTTCTGGCCCTTTAAATACAGTTCCTCATGTTGTGACCCAACCATAAAATTATTTTCGTTGCCACTTCATAACTGTAATGTTGTTACTGTTATGATGCATATTGTAAATAACTTATATGCAGGATGGTCTTAGGCGACCCCTGTGAGAGGGTCGTTCGACCGCCAAAGGGGTCGTGACCCACAGGTTGAGAACCACTGTTCTAGACCATAAGTCCCCTGGTGCCATGTGCTTGACACGTGGAGAATTCTAGGAGAGAATATATAAATAAGCTAACATTGCATTTACCACCTTTCTAGCTCGCTGAAGACTCTACCTGTATTTTGTCTTTTAACTTTCACTGTCTGCCTGGGAGGAAATGCTCTGATCTTAGGGACAGGGAGCTTGAGGATCACAGAGATTAAGTAATTTGCCAAAGTTTATCCATTGAGTAATTGTGCATCTGGGGTGAAACAAAATTCTTAACAGAATCCAGTTGAGGAAGGAAGTTGGGCGAATAGATGAACAAGACTGGCCACGAGGTGATAACTGTTGAGGGCTGGTGGTGGCAGATGGGGCTCATTATACTATTCTCTCTACTTTTTAAATTTAAAAATTCCCATAATAAAAAGTGGAAAATGTGTTGAACATGTGGTTTGGGGAGGACACGGAACAATCAGAAGGGATACAGCTTGTAAGTAACTGAAGTGCCCACCCCACTGTGTTCTGGCTGAGGACCAGCTCTCGGAGCAGTGGGGACTCAAACCCACAGTCCCCATCCAGCCTGGGGCCTTACCATCACCCCCGATGGCCCATCTTGCTGAAATGGCAAGAGAATTGGCTCTGGGGACAGATTCTTTCTTTCTTTCTTTCTTTCTTTCTTTCTTTCTTTCTTTCTTTCTTTCTTTCTTTCTTTCTCTTTCTTTCTCTCTCTCTCTCTCTCTCTCTCTCTCTCTCTTTCTTTCTTTCTTTCTTTCTTAAGAAATATGCTTTTATTGATTATTTTTAGAGAAAGAGGAAGGGAGAGAGACAAACATCAATTAGCTGCTTCCTGCATGCCCCCTCCTGGAGATCGAGCCTGCAACCTGGGGCCGGGAATCAAACCAGTAACCTCTCAGTGCATGGGACACTCAACCAACTGAGCCACACCAGCTGGGTGGAGGACAGACCCTTTCTTGTCCCCTATCCCTGTGACCTAATCCTCCTCAGACTCTCCCCTCTCCTCTTTCTAGGGTGGTTGTACATTGGGGCAACAAGGAGAGTCTTTCCATGGACTTGACAGTTGGGAAAATCAGATTTGTCCCATGAAGAGTTAAACTCAGTGCATGATCTCAGAGAAAAAACTTGCAAAGCCACACTGCAGAGGCAGAATGGATTCTGAGCCATTAGTGTAGGAACCAAATGCTCATTTGTCTAATTAACAGGTTTCAGGGTCACACTTCTTTCTTCTCCATAAGTGCATATTCCTTTAAAAGTCATTAAAATATTCCATGGAACAGGGTTTGATCACACACACTGAGCGTCTTGTACCGCTGTGGTTTTCAACCACTGATGTGTCTCTACAGTGACTTCTCTTGATAGTTTAGGCACCAAAGTTTTTGAGTTTTATTTTTATTGACAAGAATTAGAATGCATTTAATATCATCCTTATAACATTGTCACAATCATTCTTTTGGACTCTGGCACATGTTCCTAAATGTGAGATAAAGAGATAGGATCAGAGTTGTCCTGAGTCACCCTGGGGAAGCTTTTGTACCATCCACCATTGACTTGCCACATGTTCCTAAATGTGAGATAAAGAGATAGGATCAGAGTTGTCCTGAGTCACAAAGCTTTTGTACCATCCACCATTGACTTGCTGTGGGAAGTAAAAAGGCTAAGATCCACTGTTTAGATGCCCAATAACTGATTGTGGAGTTGAATTGAACACCAAATCTTGCAGTTTCTATTCAGAACAGAAATACAGAGATAATAAAATGGGTTCCTTTGAACAAAAGTCTGACCTGGAGGGGATGGCACGTGTGAATGGGGGACAAATTACTCTCTTTGCTCCTAAACTTTTGCAGGAAAATCACCATCAAGAATCCTCTCAGTGGCACATCAAATGCGTGGGTTGTTAAAAGGTATTGATAATGATAAATCGGCCTTGGGTGAAAGGTTTATGGTTGGGGATAATTTTATCGATTTGGGTCTGGCTGGTCTCTTGAAAGCACAACATTATTTTCAGTGAATCGATTGTGTCTGGTTGGAGAAGGCTGTGCACTGTGTTTGCCTTAAATTGTATTTAAATAATTGATCACAATTTGTATTTGTTAATGACCTTTAACTGAACTGTCATTGACCCAGGTTGGGCCACAGAGATCAATTTTGCAGGTGGCTCATTTGTCTTTGTGACTTTTCTAAGATACTGGTGTTTTTCTTCATTCCAATCCTCTGTTGGGTGTGTAATTCAGAAACCAAGGATTCTGGCTTACTTTTGTGCATTAAAATGGAATTTTGATGAGAAGCGTGCTTCCCCCTCCACAGCTCTGGAAAGTCCACATGTGGAAATGTCATTTTCCCTGTTGGGGTCAGATGTTGAAACTGGAGGACAGGAAAGAAAAAGTAACACCAGGTATCTCAAATGGAGCCCATTCCCTTTGTCTCTCAAATCTGGGCCTCTGATTTCCATAACAAAGTCTGTTACTGCTGAATTTTCCCATCACCAGTACAGGTGATCCTGGGAGAGGAAGGTGATGGTGTTGATGGACAGGTCTCCAAAGCTGCTTACTGCAGAGGGGACTCCAGTCCAGGGGCTTTGATCTCCAGAAATCCCCATGACCCAAGTGTGGAGACTATGGTTATAGTCAGGGGTTGGCTCCCAATCTTCCGGAAGTATGGAGTGCAGGTGTGGGCTCTTGGCTTGGACCAGCTGCTTCGGTTGGCTGTGATGGTGGAGACATGCTCTGTAGGTGATCACATCATCTGACTGCCCAGCAACCTCTACATCCAGGAAGGAGTCCCTGGGGGAGGGGAAGAGACAGACCCTGCTCCCCTCTTCCCAGCAGACACACACTACTGCTCATATCATGATCTTCTCTCCCAATGGTTAGCAGCAATCTCTGGCATTCCTTGGCGATATAGTTATAATATAGGTCAAGTGTGCATGTATCACTCCAATAATCTGTTTCTGTATATGGCATTCTCCCTGCATCTTCATATCCTCCTCCCTCAGTGCATATCTGTCTCTGTGTCCAACTTTCCCCTTTTCTACTGACACCAACCATATTGGATCAGGACCCACCCTAATGACTACATTTTACTGAGATTACTTGTGAAGAAAGGATCCTTTTTCTAAATAAGGTCACGTGATGAGGTACTGGGAGTTAGGACTTCAACATCATATCTTGTTGTTGTTGTTGTCGCACAACTCAACCCATAACAAGGGAGAGATTGAAGAAAATGCTCAGGAGGTAGAAGTTCAGAGGCTGGGATCTAAGGGCAGCAAGCCCTTTGGTGGGAATGGCCAGACTGAAGAAAGTCTACCACACCCAGCACACGGTTCCCAAAGCCACCATGGCTGTTTCTGTCTGTCCTAGCCAACTGGAAGGGGGAAGGGAACAGAGGATGACATTTAGAGAGACTTAAAGGGCCAGAACCAAAGAAAAGCGCACGCTTCCCACTGGCTAGAACCAGTCACCACTAGGGGCACTGGGAAACTGTTGGTGTGCCTGGGACAAAGAGAAAACCAATTTTGATGTTTGCCATATCCAGGAACAGAGTTGAGTGGAGAGTATGTGCTCAAAAAATATTTGCTGAGTGAATGGGCCTAGTTGTGGGCTGTACCAACATGAATATGGTCTTCAAAGAACCTGTCAAAAGTCATCGATATTTCTGCTCACAGTATCTACATCTCCCATCAGGCATGGAAACATTTCATTTAGCTCTTATTGTGTCCTCACTGTGCCTTGGGCACTAAGCTACATGTTAGAGATCCCTTCTGAATAACACCAGGTTCTGGCCTTCAAGGCCTTACTGCCCATGTATCTGAGGGTATCCGCTATCTTTATATTGAACTAGCTGCATTTGCATAGGAGAGCCAGATAATAGTATTTTCATGACCAGAGTTAGGTCCCCAATGGATTTATCTAAAATCCTTTAAACACAGAACCATATGCTGAAACCCTTGATGGAATATTAATCAAAAAAATTTTTTTCTGGGCTGTGCAGCCCTGATTGAAAATGCATCTGTGTGAGCAGCCTTTTTAGGAAAATTACATATCTTGCATTGAAACAAGTAATCAAGTCTTCCCCACCCCTCCACAATGCAAAAGCAGAGATGACAGCTTATCCAAATGAAAAGTAGAATGCTTCTTTTTTTCTAACGAGAACACAGGGCTAGATCAATTATAGACAAGTGTGCAAAGATATTGAGGGTTTCTCTTTTCTATGTTGGTGAATAGTTACATGAAAATACCCTACAGCCTTCTTGCTGCCTTGTGAGCATAAGAAATGGCTCCTGATGTATTTGAATGTAATCATGAGTACATCTGACAGTATCTGTTCCCACTTTCAGAAGGAAATCTATTCTCAGGAACAGTGAAGACATGAAATCTAGATTCAGGAGAAGAGCAGGGCTCAGGCGGGAACCACTGACACCAGGGATAGTCTAGGAGGAGGTCCTTAGTACACACACCCTTCAAGTTGGAAACATGCAGCTTAATTTAACTAAGACCTTGAAGGATGATAGATGAAAATTCCAGAATTTCTGATACCCTGACTTTGTCTTATAAAGAATAAAGCTGATTCACACTTCCACTTTTCCTTGGCCTCTGTCTCAGAATACACAGCTGCCCATCAAGTAGGTCAAATGCAGGAACCAGTGTAGGATTTTCTCTATTAACTTTGGCTAGGACAAGGCAACATGAAACAGGGCATACACAGAAAATCCTTAGATCTACTCCTTATTGAAGCAGAGTTTTTTCCTCCTTTTTAATTCAGGGAACCAGTTCAATTTTGTCCAAAGATTCTAAGTACCATCCTTCATTTTCATAACGAGGTCCCTCCTTGGCTAGAGGAGAGGGACAGGGCAGGGAGGGCATGGAGTATTTCATGTATAAACTGGGTAATATTCTTAAATTCAGAAACCGTGCAGGCCAGAGTTGATCAGAAACCCACTGTCAGAGCCTAGGGAGAGGACCCTGAGTGCATTGACCAAACTCAAGTGGCCAGAACCAGGTAGCAGAAATTTGGACACAGAGTTATAATATAAATTATCAACTAGAAAGACGAGGGGATGGACCCACAGTGAAACAAAGCCGAGAGTTGCAATGAACTGAGCCAGGAGTTGGCTTTCCTGGAAGTTTTGCTTTGCTGAGGATCTTATGGCAGGTGGGAGGGTTGACTCCATTTGAATGGCCAGGGACAGGGCACACGGGCACCTGCCTACTGCTGGTCTCCTCCCCCAGGAGAGCAAGTGGGTGGAAATGAGACTAATATTCTCACTCCAAGCCTAGTCTTAAGAGGCTCAATATGGTTTTACCTGCCCCTTGTGCCATGAGGAGGACATACCCTAACTATCCTGGTGGTCTGAGGAAGATGAGAATCATGTGGAACAGAACCAGACCCAATGTGCAGCCTGGTGCTGCCTGAACAAGCTCAGCCCAGCTCAGTGGACCCGTCATTGTCCTTGCTATGCAGGAGGGTCCTAAACATTTGCCAGATCCAGGGCAAGAGTCCACACGCACGCTCTCCTACCTGTGTGATTCATCCTTCGCCTTGTTCAGACAGGAATCCCAGCATGATCAAACTAAGGTTCAAGCATTCATTTACTTGGATCACTTACTTATTTCCATGGGACCGGTGCTCATTAAAGGTGGAAGCTACTAAGGGGCCTGGCACATTCTCTAAAACAAGACACTAGCAGCATTTTGCATGTTTTCTGCTGATACCCTAAGTGCCTAAGTATTGATAATAGATGCTATTCATCAGGGTTTATTTGCTAAGAGAATATATTTCCATAGAAGCAACTAAGTCAGATATTGAAATTTTTATGCCAGGAGCTCATCATCCCTATTCTGAAGTTTTAGAAACAACCCTTTGTAATGATATCAAAGTTAGTTATTTTCAGGCAAATTGCACTACTTACCCCTTTCTTCATCGCTTTCTGAAATAGCCAGGTCTACTAATGCAGGGTCATTACTTCACTACCAGGGTCATTCAAAGGCATAAAATCAAGGTCAGCAAATAAATATGGGTTACTAATGCTTACTTTTGTATATACAGTTGCATCATTGTTTTACTTTACATAGCTTTGACCAGTTTATAGATTATGTAAAATATAAAATTTATATCTTTCGATTTGAAATATTCCTAGGGTAGAATCATCAACAAATGTGTCAATAAATACTTTGTCTATCAAATTAGGTGGGATCTAAACCCTGATGCCTGGTTGGGGAGGACACAGGGAAACCAGCCCTTTCACTCCCTGTTTGGGCTGTAGGTTTGCATAGAGCTTCAGAGGATGATTTTGCTCAATCTACAAAAATTTTTGAATAATGTAACATTTGAAAATTTTTGCTTCTAGGAATTTGTTCCAGGTGAGGAAGCATGGACGTGCACAAATATTGAACTAGGATGCACCAAATAATGAAAAATTAAAAGCATGAAATATTTAATAGGTGGGGGTTTAAGTTAAATTACAGTAATCCACGAAATGGAACACGTGATCAATAAAAATAATTTAAAATATATAATGTCATGGGCATTTTTGTAAAAATGTATTGGAAAAATAAGTTTCAAACACTGTGATCTCACTTTTGAAAAAAAAAAAGATCTCTATCAAAGACTGATGCAGTATTTATTAAAATGTGAGCAGTATTTGATCCTGTAGGATTCTAAAAGGTTTTGATGGCTTATATTGGCTTTTCTGAATTTTTTATGTAATACAAACAAATCTCAATTGAATAATTTAATTTAAAATATGCATTCACGATGGAAATGGCAGGGCTGACAGCCAGTGGAGAAACCCCGGAGAAAGACTGGGCAACGGAGGCTGTCTCCTGATGCTTTAGACTTGGCATCTGTACGTATGGATCTGCTGGGCCTCCTTGAAGTTAAAATATTGCCACTGAAAAATGTCTGATATTTGGAGGACTATATGTGTGTGGGTGAGTGCACATACCCTGGAGTTGGCATTAATATTTTAATTATGTAAAGAATTAATTTAGTATAAATGCATCTTCTGGCCTTGGCATGTGTGTGCTGGCTGAGTGCCAGCTAATTCATATTTTAAGACAACAAGGCTCAATTTCCCAATGGGGAGGACAGGCCCGCATCTTCAAAGATGTAAACTTCTAACTTCAGAGATAAAAGCCATAGAACGTTGGGATGTCACAGGTTTTGATGTAACATTTATCTGAAAGTATTTGATTTGCATTTCAATTTAACTAAGAGATTTATATTCCTCCCACCCCCCTCATTTTTTCTACTGATGGCCAAGGACAGGAACCACCTCCACCCCCTACCCGCCAATACTCCAAAGACAGAGAGAAGAGAGAAATTTATTTGCCATAAATCTTTCAAACATAGAGAAAAGGGGGGTTGGTTGTGTTTGGAGACATAACAAGAGCAGAGAGGCCCATGCATTAATGGAGGGTCTCAGGCGAGTCACAGCCTCACCTAAGGGCAAGGGCCACAGGACAGGTGCATGCCCACCCAGCCTAAGAATTTGCAATAGTTGAGCCTACATTAAAGGGACCTGCTGGGTCAGTACATAGGAGGCAGTGGGAAGGGAGGCAGAGGAGGGGAGCCAGGGAGAGTTCTGCAGTAAAACAAGGCCCCTCACCACGGAGAGGGAGGGAGTCCCTGCTGGCCACAGCATTCCTCAGCCACCTGGTGAAGAAGTATTCTTGCTGCTACAAAGAATATGCAAACTTAAAATTCTGGTACATGTTGTCAAGTTACCTTGTAGGAAGTTTGAACCAATTAACTGTTTACACCACAACTGAGCACTATCATTTTGTGAAAATCACTGGTTGATCTGATATGTCAAGCTCTTTTCATGTGGACTGCTTCTGTTCAATGCCTTTTCTAAAGTTCATAACCTTTGGCCAGCTTTCTCTCGTGGGGCTTATCGCTTTGAATTAATGATTTGTAAAAGTTTTTCATATAACAAGGATATTAACTTTTGTCATTTTTGTTATAGATAATTTATCAATGACCTTTGTACTACTAACTGAGATTTCGGCCATATGGAAGTCATTTTTTAATTATTTAATTGTTTTCAAATACTTCTGCTGTTTTCCTTTAGGGTTTCTATCTTGGGAATTATATTTGGGAATTCATTTGCATTCTAAAATTACAAAATTATTCACTTAAATTTCCCCCCACTAGTTTCATTAAATATGTATATATAGCCTTAGCCAGTTTGGCTCCGTGGATAGAGCGTCAGCCTGCGGACTAAAGGGTCCCAGGTTCGATTCTGGTCAAGGGCACATGCCTGGGTTGCAGGCTTGATCCCAGTGCGGGGGGCATGCAGGAGGCAGCCAATCAATGATTCTCTCTCATCATTGATGTTTCTATCTCTCTCTCCCTCTTCCTTCCTCTCTGAAATCAATAAAAATATATTTTTTAAAAGTTATATATATTTAAATGCATATCTTTCCCATCCTTCCCAGGGAAAAATGAAACAAGATATCACAGAAATAAAAAGGCACTAACATCACAACTCATGAGTCCATGGTATACGTGCCACAACCTAAGAGAGACCCTTACTTGTATACCATCTCAAATTCACTTCATATATATTTTGTTCTGCACAAACTTATTTCTCATATTACTCAGAAACTGGTAATAGTTTGTTGGAAAATTAAGCTCATGATTTGCACTTGAATGGCTAAGTAAAATAAAAATATACAATGAAACAGAACAAGCTCATTTTATGCTTCCTGCATGGGAGCTGCCACCTAAAAGAATTTGTCAGTCTTGTGTTCAAATACACCTCAAATACAGGGAAATAATGGGAAATGGAAGACCAACAAGAGCATCAGAACTTTCCTGGAAAAGACTCAGAAAAGGCTTCTAAAAAGATGTTTTTGGAATGGCTCCATCCTGTGACTAAGCTCGTTATAAAACCAGGCATAAAACGTACATAATCCAGGAGTTCTGTATCAACTGAGACGTGGATTTACTCTATTCAAAGGTTGGTTCCCCTGAAAATTATGCAGCAAGCATCATTATATACAGCAAACAACTCCAAGAAAATGCCACAAATGTTTATTTAGAGTATACAAGAATCATGACTTTAATGAGCTGAGTTCTGGAGCAAGTTTATTTAGGGATTAGATGATAAATCTGTTTCTTACAAAAAATCCAAATCAAATTAAACATAGGGATCATTGGGCATAAATATTACACAAAATTTAGGTCAGCATTTTGTTAACTTTGAAAACTTAATATCATTCTTTTATTTTAAAAAGCCTCCCATGAAGACCTTCTAGAAACTTCCAAACCAATGAAGCATTTAAGTTATTTTAAATTAATGGGAATATAATTAATAAACTTATAAGCTTATAATTCAATGTCGTTGTTTTAGCTCTAGTTGTGTTTCCAAGAGGGTACCAGGTATAGAAGTGATGTAGACAATGGAGGTTGGGGTGGGTGTTGGGTGAGCTAAGGTTGAAAACCAGATTGTAAAGAAGTCTTGTCAGCATACCTCCGCCAAAATTCTGCTGAGTCATGTTAGGAGTGTTACAGTGATTAGGACCACAACTCCTCATGTCTGAATAAACTCACTATTACCATTGTCCACTCACAAAAAAAATCTGGTGGTTAGCCTTCATGACGCCCTCTCTTACCCTCTCACCACTCAATTAGTTTTACCTCCTCAATATCTCTTAAATATGCATTATCCTCGTCATCACCATTGTGATTACTTCAGTTCAGGTATTCATAAGTTCTTACCTGCCTTATTATGAAAGGCCACCAGTTAAAAATGGCAAATGATTTGAATAGACACTTCACCAAAGAAGATAGACGTTAAGCACATGAAAAGATGCTCCACATCACTAGTCTTCAGGAAAACAAAAATTAAAACCACGACAAGCCCTGGCTGGTGTGGCAAAGTTGGTTAGAGCATCATCCTGTACACCAAAAGGTTGTGGGTTTGATCACCAGTTGGGGGGCTTGTGGGAGGCAACCCATTGATGTTTCACGCTCACATGGATGTTTTTCTCCCTCTCCCTCTCTCTTCCTCTTCCTCTCAAAATCAATAGAAGCATGTCCTCAAGTGAGGATTAAAAAAAAAAAAGACAAGATACCACTTCACACACTAGCTAAAATGAAAAATACCGACAGCACCAAATGTTGACGAGGATGTGGGGCAACTGGAACTCTGATACGTGGCTGGTGGGAGCGGGCAACAGTTATAACTACTTTGTCAGTTTCTTATGAAGTCAAACATAAACTTGCCCTGTTTCAGCAAATCCTCTCCTAGGTATTTACCCGAGAGAACTAAAAACATCTGTCTACAAGAAGCCTTAAACAAGAATGTTCATAGAAACTCTATTATAGCCAAAAACTGGGGGGAAATCCAAATGTCCATTAGCAAGAGAAATGACAAACAGATTGTTGTTTATTCATTCAATGGTATATCACTCAGCAATGGAAAAAATAAACTACTGATGAATTATGGAGACATCTGGTGAGCAAAGAATTCAGGCAGTAACACACTATATAGTTCCATTATGTAAAGTTCAGTTGCAGACAAAATTAACCTATGGTGCAAGGCATCAGATGGTGGCTGCCTCTGGGAGTTAGGGTTGACTAGAATGGAATGCAGAGAAACTTACTAGGGTTTTGAAATTATTTTCTGTCTTGTTTGTGTGTCAAAACTTACAGAACCAAACACTCAGGATCTGTGTGTCTTTGTGTATTTCACTAAAAATAAAAGCATTTACACAGAACACATATATTTCTATGTTTTGGTGATTTTGCTCTATACTTAGTGAATCTTTACAAGCTGCAGGATCAGGTTTCTCGGAAGTAGAGGACTTTTTATTTTATCATGTAGCATCACTTCTTTTCCATGGGTTCTGATCTCTCCCACAGAAATTCCAGTTGCCCCTGAATTTTTTCACATTTCCCAGTGTTAGGTTTTTGCCCTTTTCATTTTTTTGTTGAGAGGACCTCTCACTTGGTTCTCCCATCACTGATGCCGGCTCTTCTCTTCATGGCTTCCGCGTGCACATTTTATTCTGAAATTTTATCTAGCATCTCTAATAATATTCCCTCCATGACAGCTCCCTTTCTATAGCTCCTGCTGATGTGGAAATTAAAAACACAGGCTTTGGAATCTGACAGACTGGTTTGCCAATCTAGGCTCCAGCCGTTACCGTATTACTTCAGGCAAGTTCATTTACTTTAATAAACCTCTTTTCCTCATCTGTGAAGTGAGGGTCATAGTTGTAACAACTTCATGGTATGGTAACAATTCTGTGAGCTAAGATTGAACAGCAAGCACAGCTCTAGGATGGAGTGCTGAATAAATAAATGCCAACCTCATCATCGTGGTCACCAGCAGAACCATCATCTTCACCATCGCTGTGCCTGTCTTCCTTTGGACAAACACATTTTGGTTTCAAGCTATTAACCATCCACTTCCTAAGTGTTTTGTACTCTGGCCGACATGGGGTAGATGGCCAATAAACATCTGTTGAAGAAATAGATAAATTTGTTCCTTCATTTTACCATGTACTCTAATGTCATACTGTGGAGTCTCATGTTTTGGTTGTCAGTGAACCAGTTAATGGATGCAACATCTACACTCAGATCAGGTTTTAAAATAATGACTCAGTTACTTTACCCAGAAAAAATATCATTACAATATTAGCAGACTTAGAACTACTATACCACGACCCATTTTTAGTTAGGAATTTTGATGTTCAGACCATGGTGTGGTTACTTGTGGTCTCCACCAGTTTGTAAGGCGACCATGCGGGCCTCACACAGCTAATAACAGTCTCTGTAAATCTATTTCTTCTCTTCTGCTGCTTTTAGGAGCTTTTATTTCTCCACTGGATTTTCTGTAATTTCACTATAATCTGACATAGAGTCGATTTCTTTTTATTTAGTGAGCTTGGGATTCATTATGTTTTCTGTAAGTGGGGATTCATATTCTCACTAATTCTGGAAAGTTTTGAGCCATTGTCTCTTAAAATAATTCTCTTCTTCCATTCTCTCTATGCTAGAATTGACATCCTACCCCTAACACATTTATACTTTCTCACTTCCTACTTTGTATTTCTTCACCTCTTTGTATTTTCTATCTTCTTGTTTCTCTGTGTTAAATATTGGCCAATGTCTTCAAATGTGCTTTTCAGTTCTTTCTTCAACTGTATTTAATCTACTTACAACCCATCTACTGAATTTTATATTTTACTAATTATAATTTTATTTATAAAGTGTGATTATTTAAAAAATATTCCTGGAAATTTTAATCATCCCATGTGAGTGATCATTTTTATTCTTTCACTTCTTCCATTAAAAATAGTCATTTTCTGATCTACGTGTGATAAATCCAATAACTGAGGTGTTTTGGGGAACTAATTCTGTGGTTTTTGCTTTCACTGACAGCGGCTTCTTTTTTTGCGTGTTTTGTAATTAATTTTGAATTCCTACTCATCTGCTGTAATCGGAGGCAGTCCCAAGGGGTATGCTGAGGATGCTTTTGTCCACAAAGAACTTGCTTCTGCCAGGAGCCGTGCATCGCTGGACCTGCCACACTCCCTCCCAGTCCCAGGCTCCCTGCACCTCCTCCTGGTGGGCCGCCCTCCCTCACCTTACAGAGTGTGTTTCACTGACAGAAGCTGAGAACATGGAAGAAGCACCAGCTGGTCTCTGAACAAGCTTCCCCAGAGTGCTCGGTGCTATTAGCGGGTTCTCCACGGCTTTGCTGGATATGGAGCTCAGATGACTCTGCGTCTTGGCCAAAGCGGCACGATGAGTGGATTATTGTTTTCCCGAGAAAGCCACACTCTCGGAATGAGACTGAGAGAAAGGAAAAAAGGCCATATGTATGGTGAACAACACACACAAAAACATTCCTTACGGATGATGACACGTTAATGGGATGACTCATAAATTACTTTGATTCCAGCAAGGTTACTGAGAGAAGCCAATACCCAGTGGAACATCCTAAATGTTTCAAGTGCTGATTTAAAGGAAAGATGCTAAACTTTACATTATCTAACCCCTCAAGAGCATCTCAGAAACCTATAAATCATTTTCATCTCAGAGACAATGTGTATTTAAATCCAATCACGTGTGCTCCAACAATATGACAAGAGATGAAAATAACATAATGTAATTTCTGTTTATGCCAAGTAGCTTGATCAAAGGGATAATTTTTTTTCTATTTGAATGATGAAAACAGTAAAGGTGAGAAATTTTAATAACAACCTTCATTTTGTTGTTGCTGTTGTTGTTTTTATGAAAACCAATGAGTCACATCCAGGCCACGACCTTGGCAAAATCAAATCCACGCTGGCTGAGTGAAGCCCCAGTCTGGTCTCAGCTCTGCAGATTCTCGTGTGACTTAGGAGTGTGAGTTCTGCACTCTGGATCCCATTTGCTCAAATATGAAGTTTCTCTCTGGGCCTTTTCCCAGACCTGGAATTGCAAGATTTTTATAACATATACACATTGATTGTTGGAATACAAGGAGAAATAAAGATTGGTCCAAAACTTTTAATTTTATACCCTATGAAATCCAGGCTTTGAAAGGTGTGATGATTGAGTTGCTTAAAGTTATTCAGCTAGTTGTTGAAGCTATTTTGTTAGGAAGGAAGGAAAGAAGGAGGGGTGGGGGAGAGAGAGAGAGAGGAGTAACCTTATAAAGTTGAATTTCAAATAGCATAGTAGAAGAGAAAGGGTCTTAACTCCAATTCACAGCTACTAATATACATTATAAATATGGAACACATCCCAACCCTCTTGTGTTCAATGATGTCTACAATGCAAACTTCAATTTCTATAAAAATGCAGTTAAAAAAATTCCATGAGGTCATATTTAGGGATAAACTGTAGCACTCTTGCACTTGCAGACAAGTTGTTTCAAACTATCTACACTAATAAAAGACAAACATGCAAATTGACCATACCTTTGCTACACCTTAAGCCACGCCCACCAGCCAATCAGAGTGACTATATGCAAATTAACCCAACCAAGATGGCGGCCGTCAGCCACAGAGCTGGAACAAGCAGGAGGCTTGGTTGCCCCAATGATGGAGGAAGCCAAGCTTCCCAGCTGCCGTGGCCGGCTCTGAGCTCCACTCAAAGCAACAAAGTTTCAATTATAGAAGGTAAATAAACCCCAGATACCTGCTTTCAGCCAGCCGTGGCCACGGAGCTGGAGCAAGCAGGAGTGGGTTGCCCCTG
>NW_005363609.1:1448380-1451925 GCF_000412655.1 Myotis brandtii | reverse complement strand
GGGGAAAGGCCGGGGCGGGGGGCCCCCCCCCCCCTGAGTGCACAAACTTTTGTGCACCAGGCCTCTAGTATTAAATACCTAGAAATGGTGATATAATTTTTCAGAATTTTTTGAGAAACTTTGAGCTAGAGAAGATGAGAGAAAAACATGAAATGGAGGAAGGATTTTTATAGAAGTAAACTCACCCCGAGTAGAGAGAACATGAGTGACAACTGAGGGCAGGCTATGGGGACCCTACACGGACGGCCTTTGTCTTGAGCTTTCTGGTTCTTTCCAGTTAAGCATCCATGTATCTCTCTCTGTTTCCACAATACTTCCTCTCTCTTACTTTTGTCACAAGTCTCCTCCCTGCCTCCAGAAATTCTTGATATTTGATTTACTCAAATTTGGCTCCTTCCTCCTAATGACTGCCCATATTTTTAGATCAATTACTCAAAACATCTACAAAACTTTTACATTTCTTTCTATTTAACTGGCTTTGGAAAAGAAAATGCGTTAGAGTGTTTCACACAACACAGTGACTGCAGGCACACATGTGGTGTCCACCTAACGTGCGTTCCCCTCTCCTTCCATCCAGATAGACTCTGTTCACAGGGCAATGTGCTCGCTGACCGTCTCAGCTTCCTTTGCCACTAAGGGTGTCCATGTGACGCAGTTCTGGCCATGCCACTGAAGCAAAAGCCTCTGGGGAGGCTTACCTGATGTGGTAAACAAAGCTTTGGGAGATGAGTCCCTGTGTCTTCAACCTGCCCGTGTCCTGCCCGGAATGAACAATGACTAGGGAAGCACAGTAGCCACTTTTGTGCTTATGAGGCTGAAAGGCATAGAAAGATGATGAAGCAGGAAAATAAGAGTAGTCAGATCCCCAGGGACTTTCTGGAGCTGCTGTAATGCCCTTGGATATCCTACCCACCATCTTCTTATTTTCACAAACCAATAAACTCTCCTAAGCCACAATTACACAGCTTTCCTTTTTGAGTCTGAACAGAATTTCTGATATAAAAAGCCTGCTCCGTGTCATCATATTCTAAGCTGTGTTACAGATTACTGCACATGGTCAATTAGGGTGTTATTTATAGCAGGGAGTGATGGCTGCAGGAAATTGGCATTCCCATGGTAGCATAAATGAATAATCTCAAAATACTTTGTAGTCTATGACTCTTCTTGGGGATCTTTTTCAAGTAAATAATCCTTATTATAGATAAAGCTTACACATAAATATGTGTAGTTACACATAACTACTTAAGTGACTAAGTCTTCAGAAATAAATGCTCAGCAATCTATAACGATAAGACAATTTGGTGCTCCATAGGGTGAAACAGTCTATAGCCATTAAGAATTGGTGTTTTTCAAGGATATTTTAATGGCAAAGAAAAATACATGTGTTATAGTATTAAGCAAGATATGCAAGATCTAAGCTATCATTTTAATATGATTATAACTATGCTAAAATTCACTGGGCAAAGACTGAAAAATATAAAATTCATTGTCATTGGTTGTATGCTTGCTTTATATTTTGTCTTTAAATTTTTCCTAATTTTCTACAATGAAAAAAATCAGAGGTAAAAAGATGTGGGCTTTCTTCCCCCCACCCCTTTAAAATAACTTTCTATTTCTTTTCCCTTTTTTTCCCTCCAGAATTGCATCTTCAACAAAAACCTTTTAGGCTGGTCTTCAATAGAACAAAATGGGCTATTTTACAACACATTTGAGACGTTATAAAAACACAAACTATAAGAAGGGCCCAGTTCAAGTCCTACAAAATGTTTGCTGTTCAGCCTGATTTAACTTAAAATAGGTCTTCCTAGAGATCACGCCCAGTTCAAGTGTCTGAGCTCCAGGCTCCTCCGTGGTTCCTTGAGAAGTCTGCATCCCGTCTGGTTCCACCTGGGTCCGTCTGTCTCCCTTGACGTCCTATCCTCAGCAAAGCAGCTCTCCAGACCCCTGTCTGCTGGTCTGTAGAGCATCTGGGGGCTTGTGCCATCCAGCCTGCCTCCTGGCTTTGGAAGCAATGACCTTCTCCTCCCTGTGCCAAGTTCAGGGTCAACTGCTTCAACAACGCCAGCCTCCAAGGCCTTTCTTCCTCCCTCCCGGGGGCACATGTTCGTTGTTCATGTGTTTTCCACCAGCACAGAGGGCTTAGGGCTCGTGGTTCTTCTTGGGACCATATCTAGAACGCCATTTCACACAGATACAGAGCCGCCATCCCCGTAGACTGGACGGGGCATGCAGTGATGGCTGGGGAAGGGTTTGCTCAGAACAGACTCAGACTCAGAGCGTTTACACAGGAGCCCTGGTGCGGCATTATGAGACGTCCATGTGCCAGGCCACACATGGCAGCTACTGAGGTTTTCCTTCCGTCAACTTGATCAGAGATATGATGCCACCGTGTTTAAAAATGTGAAGCCAGCCCTACTGGTGTGCCTCAGTTGTCCCATGTACCAGGAGGTCCCTGGTTCAATTCCCCTTCAGGGCACGGGCTCCACCCCTACTAGAGGGTGTGCAGGAGGCAACAGATGGATGTTTCTCTCTCATTGATGTTTCTATCTCTCCCTCTCCCTTCCTCTCTCTGAAATAAATAAAAGCATATTTTAAAAATAAATGAAATAAAAATGTCAAGCCAGGCACCGCACTTTCACTCATTAAGTAATTTTTTTCTACTGACAACTCAGTCCTCAACTATTTCCAAAAAAGGGCTCAGCTCTGACAAGTAAAAGGCATTCAACAAGGAGAAACATTTTAACAACAGGGAAGAGAGCGAGGCTCAGACGCCAGTGCCCCGGGGCTGGTTGGCCCTAGAAGCAGGTTTGACTTTGTTATTCACTGCAAACTATCACTCTTAGTCCCTATTGTGCCAACTCCAACTCCTCTTTTTCAGGTTCATTGTTGTGATGCAGAAAGTTGACCAGGACCACAACGGGCCTAACTTTTGATCTACCAGCCTGCCCAGGTGGGCCCTAAACATGATACTCTCTGAGGCTCGTTCACAAGGAAAACGCAGCTGAGATGGGGAAGGATTTGCAGAGAAGCACATTGCAATGTGGGTGAGAACCACCCACATTGTGGTTGGTTTCACCATTTGCCCAATCAATAGCTTTGGTATGCCATTCTCAACAAGAAGGGAGCGATGCAAGCATATCCAGTCCCCCCAATATCTGCCATGCTCCTTGTCCTGGAAGCACTGGAGTTGAGGGGCTTCTGCAAGGACATGGGTGCGAGGACACTGTGGTCACAGGCGCTCAGAGACAGGAAGCTGAGCCATGTAAACGTTCAGCACAGAGAGCTCGGCCTCTGACGGGAGCTGCGCCTCCTTTCTGCTAACTCTCTCTACCTCTTTGCCTCAATGTCTTCTCAAGGGCCCATCTCTGATCAGAGATTGAGTAGCAGATGTCTGTGACCACAGAAACAGTGCAGAATTAATTAAACCACCAATAGAGGAAGTCCTGTCAAGTATTGATCCACAGTTAAAAAAACAATACCTAGCCCTGACCGATTTGGCTCAGTGGATAGAGCGTCGGCCTGCAGACTGAAAGGTCCCAGGTTCG
>NW_005363609.1:1440983-1448303 GCF_000412655.1 Myotis brandtii | reverse complement strand
TGTTTCTCTCCCATCGATGTTTCTAACTCTCTATCCCTCTCCCTTCCTCTCTGTAAAAAATCAATAAAATATATTTAAAAAAAAAACAAACAAACAAAACAATACCTAGGGGATGACCCATTTTTGTCTAGAGAATGTGGACAGGTGGATGACAGAAGACACTAAGCATTAAAATTTTGAGTAATTACCTTTAGGTGATGGCTTATATCTGATTTTTAAAATTGATCTGTATTTGCTCAAGTATGTACTAAACATTTAAAACACTTTTTTTTTTTTAAAAAAAAGGAAAAAACAAACAGAAGAGGAAACAGTGATTCCAGATCACCACCCTCAATTTCTGCGCCAATGCACACCCCATTTTCAAGCCACTGGTTGGACGCCCTGACACTGGAAAGTCCTCCCAGTTCCAGAATTACAACATTTGTTCTGAAGGTACTTCAACCTGTGACAACATTGGCCTCAACTCCATTTCTACTTCAGGGCAACAGAGGGGGAGCCGAGGTCTTAATGAAGGAAGAAAGGCAGGAAAACCAGAGTTCTTGGGGGAAAGCCAGTGACCAACCTTGACACCCCTAAAACGTCCCTGAGTAACGAAAGCTGCCATGCCATGCACTAAAGGGGAGAGGGCAGCCTCAGTGGCCGCGAGCCCTGCCACCTCTCACAGCAGGCCGGTGTGTGTCCCTGGTTCAGGCCACCATACCCTGCAGGGAGCCGGGCATGGCCAGGAAGCTGTCCCTGGAATCCTGGCTGCACCGAGAGCCAAAAGCGAAGCTCTGAGTCACGCTCACCCCTGGCTTCCCAGATCCTGAGCTGACTGATAACCCCGACCTTTCCTGCGTCTCCCCTCCCTGCCTTCCTGGGACTGACCTTCAAGTTCCTTCTTGAAGGACTTTGGCAGAATCGACAGTGATCTCTGGCAGAGTCTAGCTGAACGCCCACCTGTCGGTAAGTCAATGCTGGTCAAGCACAGGGCTTGCTCTGACAAGCCGACTAAGACTCCGCACGCCCACGACACCTCGGCTCTGTCCCAGAAGGAGACCTGCCAGTTCTGGCAGACAGACGACCTGCCTTCCTCGGAAACAACGTTTCTTCAAAAAGGAAAGAATGATCATTGTAGAGTCAATACTGGGTTCGTGTTCTCAACAAGATTCAAGCAAAACACACCTACTAAGTGACAAGAAACCGCTCTTTAAAATGTTAAAATATGAAACAGGGGACGATGGTGTGGAATGGAAGCCCGATCGCTGAGCAGGAAGGTGAGTGAGTGGTCACTGTGGAGAGGGAACCGGGACCGGCTCCTACGTAATGTCCAGCTTTGAGGCTGGTTTTACGAGTGGCGTGTGCTGATTATCATCTGGTGACTTCGCAAGAACACATCCTGCACAGATTCCCATCCGATTTTGAGAGGAGAGCATGGCTTGGAGGCCGCTGATTAGCAAAGGAACTTCTCTACATTTTTTCTGAAATGTAACTCATCACCTCCCAGCCCTCATCCCTCCTTCAGCGTCCATCCCAGGAAGATGTGGAGGTGGGACTGCTATTTCACTGGGTTCTTTCCTTATTTGTTTTCTTGCTGACCAACTAGAAAGTGAACCTCCCCTGTCCACCTGGCTCACTTATGTCACCCTGCCTGGCACCCCCTGGGCAGGGTAGAGACTGGGTCAAGAAACCCTTGTGAAATGAACAAACCAAACGTTGCTTCTGCTCGTTCCTTATTCATGAGCATCGCTCAGCTGAGATGCCAACCTTCTTCTCAGCCTCACCTGGCCCTCGACACTCATTCAACTGGCTTTCTAACACGCCTGTGTTGGGGAAAGGGAAATGAAAGAGGCCGTGGAATTTATAAACACCTGTTCAGAGAATGGCCGTGAACTTGCAATAAGCTCTGCCTCCCCAAGGGTGGTCGGGTGTGGAAAGCAAGTAGGTCCCGGTCAGCGCAGTGGGTGAGAGGAGACACGCCAATGCCACCTTCTCCCGCCTTTGATTCTCTCTCTACACCAGGCAACCAAGTTCTGCTGTGGAGAAATCCAATTATTTCAGTCTTGACAGACGAACATGTGAAAATAGACGTGTCAGTCATTTTCACGATTTCCAGGGTGGCTGCCAAGTAACCAGCAGGACCACATGTGGGAACTGATGTGGGAAGTGGGCACCTGGTACTTTCCATTAACACGTTCCCGTGTGGGGCCTACGTTCTGCCAACTGGGGCGATTTTATCTGTTTATATTATAATGCATGAATTCCACTTTTTTTTGTTGTTGTTGCCGCCAAAGAGAAAAACACACAGCCGAGTCCCTCTTGCTTCTAGTGCCTTGGTATTCATTTGAACAGGCATCTGCATTAGGAATATAGAAGAGTCAAGTCCGTAACTCACGTTGGCCCTATAGTTCATGTCTGTGCTTGTCATTCTTTACCAGAAAAAACTCCAGCCTCAACCAGCCTGGTAGTCATCCTCTTCTCCTGCTACCAGGATCTGAATGCATCGTGGGGCGCTGCTATTACCCCCATGTTACAGATGGGGACACTGAGGCTGGCAAGGCTAGGTGACTTGCCTTGGGTTTTGCAGCCGTAAGCGGTGGAGTCTGTCCCAAGGGCCCGCAGTCGCACTGCGCCTTGCTGGGGCTGGGGCACACACCATCTCATTCATGCACCATCTCAGTCGCTCAAGGGGAATCTGAGCAAAAACAAGGAAACAAGCAAACAAAACAGGATGCCCTGTTAAGTTTGAACGCCACATAAATAACAAATATGTTCGGTGTAAGCATGTCCTGTGGAATAGTTGGGACATAGTGTTACTTAACAATTCTAGTTGTGTATCTGCAATTGCAGAGTAACTGGGCGTGTGGTAGTTTATCTGTCCCTCAAGGCAAGAGAGGCCCTGGATTGCCCACTTGGGTGTCCAGAAGCCTGGGAGCTGGGGTGATGTGGAATGGGAAGTGGAGGTCAGTGAAAACAGACAGGTCAGTGGAAACAGCCAGAAGCTTCTTCTCGTCCTGGCCCCAGCCTGACTCCTGCAGAGAAGGGTCCACACCAGCTCCTGCATCAGCCTCCAGGCTCAGAGCCACTGAGCCTCTGAACAGAGTATTCTGCTGTGGCCAGAAGGGGGCGCTGTGGTGTTGGATGAGCGTCCAAAACTGTGGAGACTTGGGTTCAAGTTCTCATTTTGTCCTTTTCTGTAAAACCCACGTGGGGAATGCGGTCTGGTGATAATATTTATTTGTAATACAAAACCGAAAAGATGCCCCTCTGAAGGCCCATCTGTCTGTCCCACCATGGAAAATCAGGGCCAGAAAGAGAGGCAATGTCCAGGAATTCTGTGCCATATTCAAGCTTAGTCCCTGTCCAGCCTTTGGTGAAATTAGCTTGTGTCCCCAGCTGCAACCCTTTGCTTTGCTGCTGTACCCAGGCTCCCGCCTGGAGCCTGCATTTGGAGTCCGCACAGGCATCAACCATGTGGTTGCTAAGGCCACATGGCTACTACGGAGAGAACAGGTGAGCATACCAGCGAGTGAGCTTAGAGAGAGAGAGAGAGAGAGAGAGAGAGAGAGAGAGAGAGAGGAGGGAGAGGTTCTTTGTTCACCTGGAATTATGTATTCTCAGGCTTGGGAGGAACCAGAAGCTTTTTCAAAATAACCAATCAGTTTCCCAAATTTCCACAGGGGCTGACCTGTATGTGCCTGGTACATACAGCTGCAGGGGCCCTGCCGACAGAGAAGCCATGAGGCTGGGCAGGGGTGCTCAGTCAGGTCGGGGAGGGCCACGTATGCCATATTTCGGTGTTATCCTTTGGTACGTTGGAGTCTCTGAAGGCATTAAGCATGGAGGGATGTGTTAAAGAGATCACTCTGGCTGCTGTGGAGAATCAGATGGAGAAGGGCCAAAGGGGACTCAGGGGGCCAGTTTGGGAGGCCATGCGATAGGTCCAAAGAAGGATGGGCGTCTGTAACAGAGAAAACACAGGCACAGGAAACCAGGTTCATTCAGCCACCGTGTGTGGAGCGCCTCCCAGGGGTCACCTGCTGGACCAACAAGCCTGGGGATGGAAAAGGCCTGGGCCTGGGTGCCCATCTGTACTGCAGGAGGCCTTGAGAGCAGAGGGGGCTACAGAGGAAGAAGAGGGAGAGGCAGAGGCTCCAATGAGACTTCTCTGCCACACAACTGCCCCCTCCCCTCGCACAGGTAAGACAACAAACACACAGCCAGGGCTGTGTGTCTGCAGTTGTCAACAACAATGAGGGGACAAGGCTGATTGAACCACGCTCTCCAGACCGAATGATATCAAGATAAGCACCGCACGGATGCACAGAACACTCGAGAATGATTCATTTTCGCTCCTTTGAAACGTAATGTCAGCAAACGTTCTAAGGGCAGAACAAACCACATCCCGAGAGGAAGTGATAAGCTCAGAGGAGCAGTGAGAATAACCCAGGCGACAGCCTCGCAGCGTGGAGGCCGTAAAGAAGAGGTGTTTTTACTTCAGAAACGCAGCTGAAAACAGAAAGGCTGCATGACAACAGCAGAGCAACTATCTCCTTGTTCATCTCTAAAGGAAATATTTCCCGAGGCTGTGTGTAAATCCAAGATTTCCTGTGGACATGACTGTGTACAAGATCCTCAATGAGGAAGATGAGTGTTTTTAACTTTATATTTTGAGATAATGGTAGATTCACCCACGGTTGTAAGAAATTACAAAAGGTCCTTTCATAGTTTCCCAAAACAGTAACATTTTGCATAAACAGTGTAGCATCCCAACCAGGAAATTGACAGTGATATAATGGTTCAGTTTTGAGAACTCTTAAAGTGATATATTGTCACTTTCAAGTTATAAAAATGTAAAATGTCTGTGTGTGTTTTTTAACCCAACTAAAATTAAATTACCAAATACCAGACAGGGAGAGAATCTTTATATTAATCCTAGCAAAGAGTTTATGTCTATATAATCATCATGTTTCCATTGATAAGAAAAATACTAAGTGGCCTTTGAAAATATTTTGATGGCCTATAGAATTATAACCAAAATTACAACAATGCAGCCATATGTAAGGAAATTTATGAGGCAACATTGGATGAGTTTACTTATTGAGATGAGGTTGTTTTGAGGTATATTATTTGATTGTGCGCTTTTTAATCCTCACCCGAGGATATGTTGTTTTTTAAATTGATTTTGAGAGAGAGAGAGAGAGAGAGGAGAAACATCGATCTGTTGTCTCCCATACATGCCCTGACCGGGGATCGAACCCAAAACCTGGGTATGTGGCCTGACTGGGAATTGAACCGGCAACCTTTTCAGCATGGGACAATACTCCAAGCAACTGAGCCACCTGGCCAGGGCTGACTGTGTCCTTTTTAAAGTCCTCCACCATTATTTCTGATATCCAGGAACTCACCAATGTCCTTCTAGCTACATTTAAAATACCTTGTGTCTTTTTACCCATTCATTCATTCATTCAACAAATATATGTTGATCAACTGCTATTGGCCAATTATTTTTCTAGTGGTTATGAAAACAGAAGTGATTAAAAACAAAAAAGCCCTTTGGGGAGCTGACATTCTAATCTGTCCCCATTTTCATTTCAACTGTAATTGCCTTGTTTAGGGTTCCAGAAGGGCCGCTGTATAAGCTTCTGCCTCCATCAGCCTCTGTACAGTCTCCCTCCCCCGACACACAGCCTCCCCCTAAGTCTATTCTCTGCACAGAAGATTCTTACAACAGACGCATCTGATTAGGTGAAACCGAGTGTTGCCATTGCTCCTGTCCTCTCTGTGCAGGACCAGCTCTAACTGCCTTCACAGCCCTCAGTGGCCCAGCCCCCACCTTCCTGTCACGTTGCCATTCTTCCACCTTCTTTCCCGCCCACACGGCTGGCCCACGGTCTTTGCACGTGGTCATTCTTGTACTGAAGTCCTCCCCTTGCGTTTCTGCCTGAAAAGTCCCCCTCATTAACCTTTTAGTCTAAACATGAACTTCTCTGATGGATGAGGTAAAGTCCATTCAGTGCCAGATTTCATTTACTTGGAGACACCAAATAACCACCTATTGATCGGGTTAATGCGCTGTCACTCGATTTGTATGAGCAAAGGGATATGTCCGTTTTGCATTGTTTGTTATCTTCATGCCCTTGATCCTGCTGCCACGTGGCCACAGCGATTCCTCTGGGCGGTGCCGAGAGTGAACCTCGCATGTTCGGTTTGTTTGTTTTGTTAGTCATTTTCTGCTGAAAATAAAAGTCACTTGAAAATTAGAAAAGAGTATAATGGAGAAAACACCAAATACTGAGAGTGTACTATTGCAAGGTTTGGGGATATTTTCTTCATTTCCCTAGTACTTTTAATTACTCTACATGGATTTTTTTGTGTGTGTGTGTTTTCCACTTAAAACCTATAAAGTATTTTAGATTTTAAACACAAACTGCTAAATTGATTTCCAAAAAGTCTGTAAAAATTTGCCCTCCCTTGCCCTGACCGGTTTGGCTCAGTGGATGGAGCGTCGGCCTGCGGACTGGGGGGTCCCGGGTTCGATTTCGGTCAAGGGCATGTACCTTGGTTGCGGGCACATCCCCAGTGGGGAGTGTGCAGGAGGCAGCTGATCGATGTTTCTCTCTCATCGATGTTTCTAACTCTCTGTCCCTCTCCCTTCCTCTCTGTAGAAAATCAATAAAAAATATTAAAAAAAAATTTGCCCTCCCTTTGTTAGACACAAAAATGCCTGCCTTATTTACTACATTTTGACAAACTCTGATATTAATTCAGAGGCAAAAAAAACACACAAACAAATGGTCTTTTTTTTTTCAGTTTGGCTTTTCTTTGATTCTCATACAGTATTTCATCTACATAAAGTTCAAGGCCAGCCAACACCAGTGCATAGTCCGGATGCAGGCTGACGCTGGGGAGAAGGGAAGGTGATGGTGGGAGGGGGAGGCATCCTCAGGGACTCTGCGGGTCTGGTGTTGTCCTAGGGCAGTGATGGTGAACCTTTTGAGCTCGGCGTGTCAGCATTTTGAAAGACCCTAACTTAACTCTGGTGCCGTGTCACATATAGAAATTTTTTATATTTGCAACCATAGTAAAACAAAGACATATTTTTGATATTTATTTTATATATTTAAATGCCATTTAACAAAGAAAAATCAACCAAAAAAATGAGTTCACGTGTCACCTCTGACACGCGTGTCATAGGTTCGTCATCACTGTCCTAGGTGGTGGTTATGTGGGCACCTTCAGTGTATAATTGAACTATCCACTTACAACCTGTGGACTTTTCAATATGCATGTCTGTAGTGGGATGAATGGTGGTCCCCAAAAAGATGTGTCCAAGTCCTA
>NW_005363609.1:1419049-1440896 GCF_000412655.1 Myotis brandtii | reverse complement strand
CTAACCGGTTTGGCTCAGTGGATAGAGCATCGGCCTGTGGACTCAAGGGTCCCGGGTTCGATTCTGGTCAAGGGCATGTACCTTGGTTGCGGGCACATCCCCAGTGGGGAGTGTGCAGGAGGCAGCTGATCGATGTTTCTCTCTCATCGATGTTTCTAACTCTCTGTCCCTCTCCCTTCCTCTCTGTAGAAAATCAATAAAAAATATTAAAAAAAAATTTGCCCTCCCTTTGTTAGACACAAAAATGCCTGCCTTATTTACTACATTTTGACAAACTCTGATATTAATTCAGAGGCAAAAAAAACACACAAACAAATGGTCTTTTTTTTTTCAGTTTGGCTTTTCTTTGATTCTCATACAGTATTTCATCTACATAAAGTTCAAGGCCAGCCAACACCAGTGCATAGTCCGGATGCAGGCTGACGCTGGGGAGAAGGGAAGGTGATGGTGGGAGGGGGAGGCATCCTCAGGGACTCTGCGGGTCTGGTGTTGTCCTAGGGCAGTGATGGTGAACCTTTTGAGCTCGGCGTGTCAGCATTTTGAAAAACCCTAACTTAACTCTGGTGCCGTGTCACATATAGAAATTTTTTATATTTGCAACCATAGTAAAACAAAGACATATTTTTGATATTTATTTTATATATTTAAATGCCATTTAACAAAGAAAAATCAACCAAAAAAATGAGTTCACGTGTCACCTCTGACACGCGTGTCATAGGTTCGTCATCACTGTCCTAGGTGGTGGTTATGTGGGCACCTTCAGTGTATAATTGAACTATCCACTTACAACCTGTGGACTTTTCAATATGCATGTCTGTAGTGGGATGAATGGTGGTCCCCAAAAAGATGTGTCCAAGTCCTAGCCCCATTGCAGGTGAATGTCATTTGGGAAATGGACCTTTGTTGATGTGATTAGGTTAATGACCTTCTACCATCATCTGCCTGATACAGTTATGGGCCAGCCTGCCTCCTGCCCCACCTCCTGCTCAGATAGAGCCCTGCTATGGACTACATGCTGTGTACCCCCACCCCCATGCATATTTTGAAGCCCTAACCCTCAAGATGAGAGTATTTGGAGGTGGGATCTTTGGGAGGTGATTAGGGTTAGATCAGTTTGTGTGGGTGGGGCCCTCATGATGGGATCAGTGCCCTTATGAGAAGAAGAGACTCAAGATCTGTTTTTCTATCTCCTCAAGCCCATAAAGAAGAGGCCATGTGAGGATAGAGCAAGAAGGCAGATATCTGCAAGCCCAATCTGCCATCACCTTGATCCTGGACTTCCAGCCTCCAGGACTGTGAGCAATAAATGTCTGTAGTCTCAACCCTCCCCTCTGTGGTATTTTGTTATCACAGCCTGAGCTGACGAGACAGCCCCTGAGCCCTCGTCCACCCCCGGGAGGTGGAGGGTTCTCTGGGAGATTCTGGTATGGAGAACAGGCTTGCTTCAGTTTTCCATTCCTGCTCCTCCCCTTTCAGCCCCAGGACACCACCCTGTGGTTCCCTTCCCGCTTCTCCAGCAGGCCTGCTGCTCTCCATCTCCCCTGCAGCGATTGCATGCTGACCCCTCTCCTGGCCCACCTGGACTGTGCACACCACTTCCGGCCTCTGTCCTACAGGTAGTACCAGAGGGAGCCTTTCAAATCCAGGTGTCTCTTCAAGCCACCCAGTCACCACCATGAGGGCTCCCACCATGTGCACCAGCACCTGATCCCAGACCCCGTATAATTACGTATTTATTTCCACATTTATCTGTTGAATGCCAGTCTCTCCCCAACCACCCCCCCCAACACACACACACACACACACACACACACACACACACACACACACACACGGCTTTGAAGGTAGAGATAACAGTCTATACCCTAGTGATGAACCGCCTGCCTCAATAAAGTCAGGGTTCAATAAGCCACCCCAGCCTAAGGTGCTGCCCCTGCATTGCTTGATCCACTTTTCCTTTTAATATTTTGTATATAAATCAAAGTTCATTATCAGAGGGGAATGAGATTGAGGATTAAGGAGATTATCTTACCTTCTATTGTATCTTCAATTATATGTACTTCTATACTCTTTGAAGTGCTTAAAATAGTAAATGTTACTTGTATGATACTAGTTTCCAAACAAATAAACCTTTTTTAAAAAGAAATAATAATAAATGTTTCCAACAAACCAAATCGCTGACCTAATCTTGCATGTCTGATGATATAAAGCAGTGAACGGGGCCACCATCCACCCCAGAGCCGTCCTACCGCTGCCAGATGCCTGATTTCTGATCATCTCATCTGCTCTGTGAGGGTTACTGCGTGGCCAGTGGCCTCCCAGGCTGACGTAGCAAGGGCGTTTGAATGTCAGGCTCCCTCCAATGGACACCTTGCATTCCTGTCCTAGATGAACATGCTGAACGTCTCTGCAGCAACAGCCCCTGCTTGCTCTTGAAGATTCAATTACTCATTCATTTCTTTCTTTCTTTTTTTCTGAACTTTAGTTTACTTTTAAACTTTTATTTATTGAATTTATTGGTGTGACATTCGTTTGTAAAATTATATACGTCTCAGGTGTACAATTCTATAATATATCATCTGTATGGTATATCGTATTGTGTGTTCACCACCCCGAGTCAAGTCTTCTTCCATCACCATTTGTCCCTCCTTTACCCTCTCTACCTCCACTCATTCATTATTTGTTAACTCAGACATTCATTCAGCAGATATTTCTATAGCAACTAATGTGTAGGGGGTTCTATAAAAACTGAGAAATTAGAAAAATCCACCCAGCTAGAAATTAAGGGAAAATGCTCTTAACAGCTGCTATGCTAAGAACCATATGAAAAGGGGGTGACCTTCTTACTAGAAGGCAAAGAAATAAATGCAAATTAAAATAATGACTTGACATTTTCGCTTGTCAACAATGAAAATAACTCATTGCTTGCTGGTGCAGATATGGCAATTTAGTCAATTTCTATTTACTGTAGGTGACCAAGTATCCACACAGGTGTGACAGGCTACTTTGGTGAGATATTAATTTGTACCAGCATTTTTTCCTTCTGAAATTTCCCTTTCTCCTGCAAAGAAAGTGGCCAGGCTGTATCCGTGTCCTATTGCTGTGTAACAAATACCAGCAAGTACCAGTTTTGTAGGTCAGAAGCCCAGGCAGGACTCAACTGGGTTTTCTGCTCAGGGTCTTACAAGACTAAAATCAGAGTGGCTGCCAGTCCGTGATCATTTCTGGTGGCTCTGGGGGAACACCCACTTGCAAGCTCACTCAACCAAATTCGGTTCCTTGGGGTTGTAGGACTGAGGTCCCTGTTTCCTTGGTGACTATCAGCCTGTGGCACTCTCAACTCCTAGAGGCCACAATGCATTCCTTAGAGGTGGAAGGGGCCACATCTCCAAAGCCAGCATTTGACCTCCCTCACACATCTTGTCCCTTTCATGCTGTTTCTAGGATCCCAGGCTTTTGTAAGGATTCATTTGATTGGGTCAGTGCCAATTGTTGAAAATAAATAAGATACTTTAACAAAATAAATAAATGAAATGATAAAGGAAACAAAACACCGAGTTTTGGCATGGTGTTTGCACAGGATTGGTGTGACAGTAGGTAACTGATACACTGATCTTCCTGTAAGACAAAGAGATTGTCCCCAAAACTCTCGAGTTAAATATGAAAGCTGGCAAAGACAGCAGCAGGGGCCTTAGTAACATGAGGTGAGGCATGGTTGTTGTTTCTTCATCTCTCTGCCTGTCTCTTGAAAGTTAATCCCACTGCGTCTCTCAATTTCTATTCCTTGCACACACACACACACACACACCCTTGCCCAGACAGAAAAATCAGGACTAGCAGTGTGACTGGCAAAAAGCTCTGTGCAATCAAACTCCAGGCTCAGCATACTTCGCGTGCTCTGGCCGCTGAGGTTACATTCTTAGGTCACAAGACGCAGGGACTGTGGCGAAAGAGGAAGTCTGGGGACTGATGTCTCATGCGGGAAGGCACTTAGGCAATCACAGACCAGACCTAATGGACCACAGCCCCTTCTCACTTCCTTGGGGAGAAAAGGGCCAAGCTGGCCATGAGATGCTGGTGTTGGGGCTGTGGTTTCCAGCAAATGTCACAGCAAGAAAAGCCAGGCATTTTCACCTTGGACTTGGCATCCTTCTCCTGAGGGCACTTTCAGTTCCGACCTCAACTTTTGCTCAGTGATGCCTTCTGTAGTTCTCTTTTTACTGGTGCTTCCCCCCTGAGCACCCATACACCCACCTTGGGCACATATATGCACACACCTCCACATTCGCCTGGGCACACCCAGACACACACCCATTTATTTCCCCACCGTAAAGTCCGACAGGCACACAGACATGTGTAGACACTTTCCTAAACATAAACACATAGGCACACACAGGCAGACACTCAGAGACAGACTGACACACTATCTCTCTCCCCACCGGAGTCCTGGTTGACTTCGTGGAGCCAGAGGCCAAGCAAAACGCACATCCGACTCACAGGCTCATGCGGGGTTGGATGCCCGCGGTCCTGAGAGCCAGACTCCTTCACCAGCACCAACCCCTGACATCTGTGCCCCACGGTGCTGGGAGGTGGTCATAACGAGGCCACATGCAGGGTCCTCCTGGGGCTGGAGCCATTGAGTATCTTGACTGTGGTGGTGCACACATGATCACACACACGTGATTGAATTCTATGGAACTGGAACTGAGTACACACACACACACACACACACACACACACACACACACACACTTGCGTGCGCACAGGTCAAACTAGGGAGGTCAAAATAAAGCCTGTGGATTGAATCAATGTCCTGCCTGCGATGTTTTGCTAGTTGTACTACAGTGCTGCAAGGTGCTACCCTGGGGGAAACTGAGGAAAAGGCATGTGGGATCTCTCTGTGTTGTTTCTTACAACTGCAAGTGAATTGACAACGAACTCAAAGTAAAAGTTTAATTTTTTTAATGGGAGGAGCCACAGGTATATCACTTTGCTTGGGGTTTCCTGACACCCTTGCATGCCTTTTGGCCTCCTTAATCATTCTCCTTTGAATTTTCTTTATCTTGTCTCTTGGAGGAGTTAGCTTTTTTTGGACAGTTTTCCCTGGTTATGACCTGGTGGCCCTGGGGGAGGTAGATTCTAGGAATTGCCCAGTAGTTATTCCCGCTACAAACACAGGTAGGAGTGTCCTGACCCAGCTTCCTGCTCCCAGCAGCCCTGCCTCCAACCTGTCAGGGGAGAGTTTTCTGGGGTCACTCTTCCCTCAACAAACGTATACTGGGCACCGATTTACGGTCAATCATGGTGTTAGACCTTAGGGGGTGGGCTGCCGGAATCCTGAGGCCTGCATCATGAACCCAAAACAGAAGGGAGATAGACAAGCACTCAGGTTGTAAGACTGCACAATACCTGATGCCACGCAGGTGAGCACAGGATGGAGAGCTAACCCAGCCTGCGGTGGAGGCCTCCTGGGAGAGGGGGTCCAGGCTCGCTCTCCAGGGAAAGAGGGAGCAGTATCGGGAGAAGCTGCCAGCATCACATGCCCTGGGCTGCCTATCTCTGCTGACTCACCCTTACACTCTGCTTTCAGAATAAGGGGGTGCCCCTCCCCTCCCCAGGGCCACACACAGATCCACAGTGCCACTTAGCATGAAGCAGCACACGATCTGACATGTTCTGTTTGGGGTTAGGCACCCTCCGTACCAGAAATAATACACCTGAGAATAACTCTTAAAGGGGCCAGTGTGAGACTATAAACCCAGAGAGGCGAGAGCCAGAGGGAACTGAGAAACACTAGGGTTATGTGTTATGCTGTAGAACAAAAGGATTTTTCTTTGATCTTGTCCACTGCGCAGGGGGACAATTCAGCAGTCTTTCAACATCCCTCTCCTAGTTGCCAACCTGCGTCCAGCCAGTGTGAAAACAGACAACCCCAACATCAAAACCCTCCAAATGCCTTTTCATCAACCCATCCTCCACCTCCCCCTCTCCTGACTCTGACTGCAGTGCGGTGGACGTGGGAAAGATGTCTTCACGTCTATAAGGACAACCTTACTTCCTGGGCCCATGTCCCATCAGACAAGTCACCGGCAGACTGGTAATGACTTGGAAACTTCTGGATCAGTGGTTCTCAGACTTGCACATGCATCAGAACCAGCTGGAGGGCTCGTGCAAACACAGATGGCTGGGCCTTGTTCCGAGTTTCTGGTTCAGTAGCTGTGGGGGGAAGCTGAGTAACCAGGTGACATTGATGCTGGTGTGCCGGGGACCACACTTTGAGAACCTCTGTTATAACAATGCCTAAGGACAGAAGGAACCCACCTTACAGCCTCTCCTGATGCCCCACGTAATCAGAACAGACGTAGGCACCCACACAATCCCTAAATGTATTCCCTGACCCATGATCTGCGCCTCTGTGTGACGTCACTGCCACAATCTACAGCTTTGGCGAGTTTTTATGAACCTCTAGAGAAGTCAGGGACAGGAAGGAGAACTCTAAACTTGAAGTCAGATGACTTCGTTTTCATCTGGACGCTGCTACTTGCTTACAGGTTGACTTTAGGAAAGTAATATACACTCTTCGTTACTCCTTGGTTTCCCCAGCTTAAAATCCCCTTTGTCATCTGAGGCTCGTCATAGGACGAAATGAAATAAAATAATATACAAAAGCCGTTTCTAAAAAACAAGGTTTACCCTTGTTTGGTTTCTGTTCTGCTGTCGTATCACACCTCAAAACTGAGCACTGGGAAGTAAACACTCAGAACCTGAGTTTCAACAGCTCAGGAAATGCTGAAAATTAGGTTGATTTTTCCAGTAGTCCTTTAAACAGGAAAGTCCTCCGTACGTCTCAACTGTATCTAATTTGTAAGAGTCTCTGTTTGCCTGCAATAATAGTTGGCACTGGACCCAGACAGGAGCTCTGATGTGGACAGCAAAGAAAAGCAGGAGAGTTTGCGACTTCTACGTAATATCTACGTAATTGACATCTTTTCGCAATTTTATTTGAGTCTGTAAAGTAGAGAATTGTTGAAAAGCAACTGATGGTAGGAAAAAACATCAAGCCAGTGCTGGGCTGAGCCTGACACCCCGGGGAGCAGTGACTGTGCTGTGTGCGAGCTCCTTGCCCCGTTACCCCGACACCTTCCTGGTAGTCCCCGCTTCCCAAACAGGGGCTCAGGACTGAGGGTGTGGCCCTGTGGCTGGCACCCCACTGACCTGTCCTCAACCTCACCCACTGGTGACTACGCAAGTTTAGCTCTCGATCGGAAGAGCACTTGGACAGGCTCTCCCCCAAAAGCTGATCGATACTACGTGTCTAGACTTTTCTGCATCACACAGAGGCGCAGATCACGGGTCAGAGAATGCACACTACTTAATAAGTCATTGATTCGAACCACATAACTTTTAGAGGTATTTCTCAGGGTGTTACCACCGGTCACAAAAATATAACGTGACTCAGAGAATAACTAATTGCTTTCCCTTTTTTTAAAAATGGAGAAACCACAGCCCAGACCAGCGAGGCAGCTTCACCGGCCACATGGAAAGATCTACGTCAGCCCTCACGGAGCTGAGGCAGCTCATCTTGGTCTGGCCCATGTGGCAGAATTGGAAGTCCCTGCCCCCAAAACCACACAGCTCAAAGCCCACATGTCAAAAGGGGACACGTCAAGGCTGAAGGGCCGTGGTCTCACCAAGAGCCGGCTTCACAGAAGCCATAGGGTTGTGGCACCACAGAGAGAGAGAAAGAGCGTGGGTTGTCGGTTACAGAACCAGTGCTCCTGGTAGTGTGCTGTCTTTCATTTCACTGGCTCACGAATTGAACTGTAAATAACCAGAATCAGGTCCCAGGATGTCTTTCCTGGAGTCTCCAAATTCCAGCTGGTTTCATGGGGCAACTTCTATGTATTTTGGCTGACTTGCTGCAGAGAAAAAAGTGAGAAGTGGTTGGATTCTGGATACATATGGCTCTTGACTTTCCCAGGTACATAATCATATCACAGGCAAATAAAGATAATTTGATTGGAAAAAGAAGACATATGTAATATTTTCAACAAGAAATAATTTTAAATAAAAAATTAAAAAGAAATAATTTTTTTAAAGATAATTTTGTCTTCTATACTCTAAAAGCTGTACCTTTTGATGATTCTAAATCTGCTAGATCATGTCGGGTAGTAGAACATGGCAGGGCTCCATTTTTATTTCATTGGAAATGCTTTTAGCTCTTTACTCTTAACGTATTGCATTGTTTAGTCAATGTAAGACATAGTCCTGTAATAGTTACTTTAAGAGGGCTTTTTTCCCCAATGAGAATGATTGTTGAACTTTTATATTAAATGCCACCTTCAGCATCTATTGATATTTCTCTGCTTTTATCTTTTAATCTGAAGTATGCATTAATAGCTTTCTGACCATTATATTACCCCATCTCCTTAGAATACACTTTCATTGATGTATTGAAATATTGTAATATTTATGAATTTATTTGCAAGCACTTTATTTAGGATATTTGCAACTCTATGAATAACATGCTATACTTGACAAAAGTACTGAGATCAGAAAATAGGAAGAATAGTATCATTTTTATCTTTGTCGGGCAGAGTTTATGAAGTATGTCAAGTCTCTTTTCTTTGAAAGTTTAAGTGAATTCCACAGTGGAATTTTCTGAGTTTAGAATTTGGGGAACAGGAAATGCTTTATTTATTTGTATTGTTTTTTATTTAAAATTTTTATTATTATAAATGTATTCAGGTTTCTACTTAGATTAAAATTTGTCATTTAATACACAGACAGAAAAGAAATGTCTCTTTATTCATAGTTTAAAATTCATTGGCATATTATTGTTGCATTCTTCTCATATAGTATAACATCAACATTTTTTTCATTTCTGGTTTTCAGAATTTATTTTTCTTGATGAGATTTACCAAAGCTTTCCTCAACCAACCCTCAAAGAATCAGCTTTGTGTTGTATTTAATTCTTTTTTATTCTCTTTATCTTTTTTGTTTTTAAAAGTATGAATGAATGAAAATACCCTCAATCCTAATCCCCTCCCCTCTCCAAGGGTAATCACAGGCAGGAGGTGGGGGTGCCTCCCCCCTGCCCTCTTCTTCCTAGGCATTTCTGTGCACATATGTGTACATGTGCATGAATGGTTCACATCATAGAGTCTGGCCTGATTTTCAGTGAACAATACATCTCACTTAATCAGTATTTATTAAGAGAGATCTGCCCTAGCCGGTTTGGCTCAGTGGATAGAGCGTCGGCCTACGGACTCAAGGGTCCCAGGTTCAATTCCGGTCAAGGGCATGTACCTTGGTTGCAGGCACATCCCCAGGAGGAGGTGTGCAGGAGGCAGCTGATCGATGTTTCTCTCTCATCGATGTTTCTAACTCTCTATCCCTCTCCCTTCCTCTCTGTAAAAAATTAATAAAATATATTTTTAAAAAAGAGAGAGACAGATCTATATGTCCATTTCTGTTCCAGGATCTTGGGATGCATATGTGAACAAAGCAAAGATCCTGCTCTCATGGCGCTTACATTCAGCTGTCCTTCCATGTAAGAAGTTGTCACTTAATTCTTTTTGGTGCATAATTTATTTAGCTTTGCCCCTGTTGATGATATCTGGACATTCCTGCAAGCTTTTACTGTTACAGACAAGGAAAGGAGGAATATCCTAGGATATACACCTAAATACAGGAGCAAATATCCCTGGAGGATGGTTTCTAAGAAACAAATTTATTGGGTAAAGGGTTAGCATATTGTAGATTTTTATAAAGACTCACAAATTATTATTTAGGAAATTTTGTTTTCAAATATCCAAATGGTTAGGAGATTTTTTTAAATGTTATTAATTATTTCTTGTAATGCACAGGGATAGAGAACGTTGCCTTTCTTTGTCCATTTGTTTCTTTGTAAAGATGTTGAAGGTCCTTGGGTGTGGCTGTACAAGGCAATCACAAAGCTATGTTCTTCAAGAGATTTCCTCCCAAACCCTTCAGGTGGGAGGAGCTTACTTTTTGCAACAGTGTCTAAGTTTCTGGATGCTTCCATTAGGATCTTTGGGCTGCCAGAGACGTGTCCACTGAGGGGGATTCTTTCTTCTCCCCACCAGCAATCCTCTTCTTCCTTGTCATTGATGGTCACTGCGCCGCCATGATGATGACGACGGGTTGCATCCTGGGTGAGGCACGCCTGTGTTAGGCTGGAGCTGTGGGCAGCCTTCCTTCCCACATGCATTCTTTTTCATTTTTCACTGAAACTCTGCCCAGGTAAATTGTTCAGGCCAGAGTCTCTAGGCCAAACCACATCCTTCCACAACCTGTCTAGACTGAAGAAGGAGTGGAGCCACACTCTTACTTCTTCCAGTTCACCAGTGGGACCCTGGAGAACCCCACAGGTCTCCACCATTTGTGTCTGTCTATGGACATGCGGACGACCTCACTTTCTTTGGTTTTGTTACTGTTGTTTATTTGCTTTATTGAATTCAATAAATCTCCTCCCCAGAACGTAATAAATAGATTTGTGTTTCTCTTTAGAACATGTACCACATGGCATTTTCTGGTGATGTTGAAACCATTGCATGGGTTTTCACTGAGTTGTGTTTCCTTTTGGTGGTGTATAGTGTCATCTATAAAGGCTACAAGATGACTTCACATTTTACTGCTTATCCCAAGATCATATACATGACCTCTGGTGGACTTATTGAGATCTGTTAATGGCTTTTGATTCTTTCCAAAATGTATTTTGTGTTTTAATTTAAGTTCATAGATGCTATGTTTCCTGGTACATGAAAGCTCATTACTCGTGAATCTTAAGATCTCTGGAGTCAGGTTGCTTAAATATAAACCCCGAGTCTACCACTCACTAATTATTTCTTGTAATACACAGGGATAGAGAACTTCCTTTCTTTGTTCATTTATTTCTTTGTAAAGAAGTTTTGATTTAATTCAACATTTGACAAATATTTGTTGAGTGCCTACTAGGTGACATGGATTGTTCTAGGTACTGAAATGAGATTATAAACAAAACACAGAAGAAGCTGACACTGAGGGGAGAGGGTGAAATGGAAGAGGGAGATCACACACAAAAACAAACAAACACAGCAGCGTTCTAGTAGGTTGGACGGTGATAAGTGCTATAGGGAAATAAAAAAGAGAATAAAGGGGCTCAGGGGCTACAGTTTCATAAGGGTCGTCACAGGGATACTAGAGCAAAGATCTGAAGGAAGTGAGGTTATCAAGCCATATGGACAGCTTGGGAAGTGTGTTTCAGGCAAAGGGAAAGCCAGGTACAAAGTCACTCTTATCCTAAACTCAATAGAAACTCCGAAGGGAAAATCAGAAGATTAACATGGCCAGATCGGCATTTATTTAAACAGTCAAATTGTTTGTTATGTTGAGATAAATGAGAAGATGTGAAAAACCAGCTGGGAGACAATCGTGGGAATTGTGGTAAAAGATGAACCCGGGTAGTGACTGGGGATGGAGAAATGTGGAAGATTTGAGATAGGCCCTGGATGTAGACTTGACTATGTGTTTGATTCTATGGTGGGCGTCATCCTGAAGAAGAGGAGGCAGAAAAGGTGACGCCAGCTCACCTCAGGTTTTTAGTTTGAGAAACTGGATGACAGAAGTGGCATTGGAAAAGGACACTGGAGAATGACCCTGAACCCCAGTGCTGGTCAGTGTGCTTCTAGGTTCCAGGCCTGGGGAGGTGACTTCATTCTCATCTCATCTCAATACGACCAGGGAGACGTGTTTGGGCATTTTGGAGAGCTTGCTACCTCCTAGAATTCAGAGCTGGGGCAGGACCAAGTCTGTAGGTACAGGGTCCCGGCAGTCCTAGTTACCCTGAGTTGGGGATAGCAGACATTACAACAAAACAAGGCAGGGGCATTTGATAGATTAGCTTCTCAGCCTGTCTCTTTACCAGGAGAATCCAAATTTACTTTGTCTTAAGATGTAATTGCAGAACTGGTGGTGAAAAAAAAAATGAATAAACCATAAAAACAGAATGTTTTGTTGGATTATGGTTCTCAATGTTTTGTTCTTCAGAACCATAAGGGCCTTTAAGGACAATGCTCCAGCCAAACAGGGAACAGATGAGCAGAACACCTTGATCCGTGTGGACGTGCAGGTTCACAGCTGGAGCAGGGCGGTCAACCGTCTGCAGGGTGAGGGAGAGTTTGGAGCTTCTGATCTCTCCTGGATGGAAGTGAGAAGGAAGAAAGACAGTGAGAGCGAAGAAAGAAAGGGAAGGAGGGCCAGAAATATGGCACCGTTTTGGACATAGCATGAGTGGATCCTCCCCGTGACCCCACATCTTTGGGAGCATCTGCAGCATCACGAGCTCAGCGAGAGTTCTGGAAGGAAGGGGCCGAGTTTCAAGACTGGGTGACATGTAGAAGGCAGAGGAGGCCTGGAGGTAGGGAGGACCTTAAGACTCTGCAAAAAAACGCATAGATTTGAATGCAGCTCTATGATTCTTTACCCAAAACTCTGCCCAAATTCCTCATGCCATGAAATTTTAGTGGTAGCCAAAAGGGTTGTGTTTGAGACAGTATGTCCACTGCTTCAAAAGGCAACCCAACTCTGAGTGGACAACTGAGTTAAATCATTATTCCAGAGTTCCTTTCCACTCCCCATTATACTCCTCATTCTTTTCTTCCTTTTATCTTCATTTTCTTCTTCTGTCTCATTTCTTTGGTAGTAAGACCTCTCCTCTGTCTCCAGTAATAAAACATTCCCTTCTGGAACAACATACCCAGCTCAGCCCAGAACTGCATCCAGACCCACGATCAGAAATAATGGGACCTCAATCCTCCTGCTACAGATGGGAAACCGAGCTCAGATGAGAGGTGGCTTCTTCATTTTTTGTGTGTCTGGGGTTGTTGTTTTCTTCCTTACTATGATATGAGCTGCGGAAATAGCCTCTGCTGTTTTATCAGTTGATTCTTCTACCGCGATTTTTCACAGAAATATTTCCTCTCAGAACATCTGCTACTGTCAGGAACATATTTTTCCCCTAGTACTTGACTTTGCACTTCCTATAGCTGTCAGATAAGCGTCGCCTCACAGATTCTGTGACATAGCTCGATATTCTCGAACAAACATCATTTATGCTTGTGGCTGCAATCCTGTCAAACTCAATGCAAAATGCGCCAGCTGTCTTCCTCGCTAAAGACTTCTTAATTACCCTGGCTTAATTATGCTGAGACTGCAAGAAATACTGTGTATTGTCTGTTTAGAAATAAAAATGCTATCAGCAGGTGACTTCGAAGGCTTCTTCTAGTCGGGCTAGCTTTTGCAGATTAAATATTAGTTGTGAGAATTCCTAACCCTGCTCAACCCAATGTCATAGCTTCATCTCCCTGCCAACTACTGGTCTTCCTATTTCTGAACTCATCTCTGGCAGCTTCCATTGAATACGTCCCTCCTAACTGAGTTTATTCACTCCATTGAAGGTTCCTATAGGTAAAATAGGACCATGGGGCCCTGGCCAGAGTGGTTGGGTGAAAGGTCACTGGTTTGATTTCCTTTCAGGGCACACACTCATGGTTATGGGTTTGATTCCTGGTTGGGGTGCTTATGGGAGGCAAACGATTGATGTTTCTCTCTCACATCAATGTTTCTCTCTCTCTCCTTTCCTCTCTCTCTAAAGTCAATAAAGAGATATTTTAAAAAATAAGATTATGGTGATATATTCGAGAGGTTTCATTTCAAGTGCTCAGAATGTGGCAAAGGTGCTTTCAGTGTCTCTCTCTCTGAACTTCTGTATCCCCACCGTTGACACTTCTATGGCTAGTGCTTAAACATGGCTACAGCAAAGAGTTGTGTTTACACTTGATGTAAATCACTAATATCATTCTTTTCAAAAACAATATTTTTTCTCTCTCTCCCTCTATTTTTCTTTCTAAGAAATGTTCAATTTGAGATCCAAAAATCTTGTTCCTAAATATTATTTCAACCAAAAAATATCTACATGCACAAAAATGTTCCTGGAAAATTTTTTTCATAATAATATGAAATAATATTATCTAAATATTATCATGTACAATTTCCACCACAAGAGTCACCCACATATGGTCCTTATCAACATCCCACTTTGCTTTGCATGTAATACACCATTTGCCACAATGAATGAAGTCATGGTGTTTTTCCCTGGGTATGGTATCTGGCAAGACCAGCCATTGGGCACAGGGTTATTCTAGGATGACTAAACAATCAATGATCAACAAAACCCATATTATTTCCCATTAAGCACTTTGACTCCCTACAGGTCCAGAACTCCATGCCCATCACCCATTCGTCACCCAAATGCAGAGTGGACCTCATGAGGAATCTTATTGGAACAAACGGGCAATAAGAAAGGTTTTTGAGACAACTGGGGATGTTTGATTATAGCGTGGGTATAAGATGATATTAAAAATTATTATTAATTTTTAAGGAGTGATAATCGTAAGATGATTATGCAAAAAGGTCATCTGCTAAAGATACATTTATGTAGAAAACACGGTGTTTGAGATTTGTTTAAAAATTTTAAAGAATGTGAGGTTGAGCAACATGAGACAAAATTAGAAAAATTATGATAAAATTAGAAAAATGACAATTGTTGAACTTGAAGCTGATAAATGGGCACATGGAAGTTTATTACAAATTGGGCTATGTTTAAAATTTCCATAGTATTTTAAAAATAAATAACTCAAGGTAGCTACAGTTACGAAAATAAAAATAAATCAATATCAGAATAATCTTGGGGCTCAAAGCATTAAATCAGAATAATTGAAGATTTTGTTGACACTGAAAATGGGATTTCATGGAATTTTTGTTGTTAACATTGATGTTTGTGCTGTTCATTCATGTTTCCATGCTAGGGACATGTTTTGTGTATCTGTACTGGGAAACAACATTTCCTTTACTTTCTTTTCATAAATCAAGTTGTTTTTCACTTATTGCTTTTTAACTGCCTGATCAATGCATGAAGATACAGATTCTAAATACTAATTAATTCTAAAAGGATTATTGATGGTATAATAAATAATCATAAAGTAAAACAGGAGAACTGAGGATTTTAAAATTCAGAGATTACTCATAGAAACAGAGAGTAGGTTGATGGTTTCTGAGGGCAGGGACCAGGGGGATGGGTGAGGCAGGTCAAAAGGTACAAACTTCCAGTTATGAGATGAATGAGTTCTGGGGATCAAACGCAAGCACGGTGACTACAGTGAACAATGCTGTTTTGTGTACTTGAAAGCTGCTAAGAGTTGTGTAATTAAGAAATCGAAAAATTTCTTATCACACACAAACACAGAATGGTAACTATGTGAGGTGACACATGTGCTCACTGTATTTTAATCATTTTGCAATATATACATGTGTCAAATCACGTTGTACACTTTTAACTTACACAATATTCTATGTCAACTGTGTCTTAATAAAGTTGGAAAAATGTCAGAGATTGTACAAAATGAACAGAGAAAGCTGATGTTTCCAGGTAACTTTGAGAAAGGACACCCCTGTATTTGTCTCTAAGTTTCCTGGTAACCAAGGCCAGAAGAAAAACAACCATTTTACTCAATAGTTGAAAAGGAAATCAGACACATTAATCTCTGTTTGTAATGAAACTACGCTTATGATGAAATACAGTATATCCCTAAGGATTAGAGTAGCATTGAAAGACAGCATCTTCAGTTGCTGTTTGATATAAGACAATTTAAATGAAAGCTTCTCAATTAATTTTCTATGAAGTTTGAAAATAGATCATTAATTATAAATCAGTAGCATTGGTTCTGTGGAAGGTGAAGCAAATGTGCTCCAGGCATTTGTTTTCTGAAGATCTAACTGATAGGAAGAATCTAGAAGAATGAGCAAGCAGTGCGTCCTTAGCCAGGCTGTCATGCCACTGGGGCTTTGGGGAAACCCGGGCACCGGCTGCTTTCTGCCCCACACTCTCTCACCCCCACACTCAGGCCATAGATTTCCCATATATATTCTGGGAAAACACCAGTTCTTTTAGACATTCCCAGGTGCCCTAACAAAAAATTTTCAATGCCAAGTACAGTATTGAGATTTGCTGGCCTAAACAACGTTCAGTCTATTTCTTTGATTATCTAGGTTACTCTTAGCCTTTATCATACAAAGGTGTATCTTGAATGTCCAAGGGGCATAGAGTGTGTCGATTTCCCATTTTTTTTTTTGACCCTGGAGTCCCTCTTCCTCTCCTGCTATTTTTTCTAAACATGGTGTGCTTCATGATCCCTTTCTTCTCAACACATAGTTTGGGAAATCTGGATTGTGGTCAGGCTGAAACTAGAGCCATAAACTTTATGTGACATTGAAAGCTGCACGATTCACATTCTGTCATTCAGAGCCAGGCTTGCAGACTCTGAGATGAATATGGTAGCTCATAGCAGGCACCTGATTGCGTGATTCATCCTCTCTCATCCTTCCCCTAAGAGATCCAGGAAGGCAGATGCAAAATTGCAACATTGCAGCTGCACTAGAAGCTAAGAACATCAGTGAAAGCTTGGCTCCAGTCTAGGTGCCGATGAAGACAGACTGAGGCACTCTCTTAGCTGACGCACAAATGAGGCTTCTGAAGCAGAGCTCTTAGGCCAGACAACAGGGGGCTGGCTCTTTCCCGGAATGTGGCCAATGGCCCTCTCTCCTGATATGGCTCTGGAAGAGAAATCTGTCAGCAGCAGAGTGGGCAGGAAGGGGACGCTGGGACGATGCTGGGGCTTTCCACAGCTCAGCTCTAGCGTGCTGTCAGAGCCTGTTCTCCGTGAGTCGAGACGCAGCGTTCAGTAGGTGCACGTCAGGGAAGAGACGTTGGGTTTGGGCAGATGGTGAAGCATCATCTGACTTAGACACACCACGAGTCAAGTTAACAATAGGACATAGATCTTCAAAATTGCAGCAAGGAGAAAAATAGTCCATAGAGCAAAGACAGAAAAGAAAAACAAATCCAAGTTTCATAAAAAAATGAAATAAGATAGCAAAAGAGCACACATACTTTTTAACAAAATACCAAAAGTCTCCTTTTCATACTCTAAGAATACATTAAAAAAAAAATTGAAGTGTGTGTTGTTGATATGAGACTCAACTAAAACAAAAGGACAGAATGAATTTTTTTAAGTGAACAAAAATAGCTCGGCTGGTGTGACTCAGTGGTTGAGTGCCAACCTATGAACCCAGGAGGTCACCGTTCAATTCCTGGTCAGGGCACATACCCAGGTTTTGGGCTCGATCCCCTGTAAGGGGGTGTGCAGGAGCAGCCATTAATGATTCTCTCTCATCATTGATGCTTCTATCACTCTCCCTCTCCCTTCCTCTCGGAAATCAATAAAAATATATTTTTAAAAAATAAAAAATAAACAAAATGTATAGGTATAACACAAATGTACCTTCTTTTCAAACACCTATAAAATCTTTATAAAGGTGACTATTAAACAGCACATAGGGGCACATGGAATCCCCAGGTCTAACTGCCTTTGGAGTGGCCCCAAGTTGAATCTGGCTCTTTGGGGGTCCTAAAGCCCAGGCCTGGATGGCACCAGCAGAGAGCAGCCCCTTGGAGCCCACCTGCAGCAGCCTCCAGGGAGGGAGACTTCTAGAATGAGTGAATGAGGTTCCCAGAATAGCAGGTGTCAGCAGAGCCCTAGGAAAACTGCACATGACTGTTCCCTTGACCCTGGTTTCCCTGTGGTCATGTGGCCAGGAAAGTACGGAGCACACCAGAGGCACCCATCAGTCATATCTCTAGGCAATAATCCTCCAGGAGGTAAACTGTAGCACGTTGCTCATATGACTGAGCTGTTTAGTGCGTCCGTCACAATAAGAAATTAAGTGTCAATGAATAAAAGGCAATGAATGATTAATTTATTCATTGCTGGTCAGTTATCTCATTCTGAATTCAAATCTTGGACAAGCCTTTTGTTTTGTGCTTGTGGTTTTTGTCTTATTTTGTTTAACACTGTGGGTTTGTGGCAGCATCACAAGTCAACACTCGAGAAGGACTAAATGATGGGCTCCAATTCATTGTCTAGCAGGACACTTGGTACCAGGCACTCCTGTGCCCACACAACCTGAGCACCTGGTCAGCCTTCATGGTATCCCAGACCACTTAGGGCTTTTGGCTCAGTGTAAACAAATTAGCCTGGGTTTCACCAATGATCTCTGCACCTTTAATTATGTGGAGACCCTTTCCTGGAGTGTGTGTAGCCTGAGGGTCTGCTTATCAAAAGCCCACCTGGCTGTTCCCCCATGGGAGCCTCCTGCAGTCAGTGAGCAGCAGAGGGAGCAGCTGCCCTGCAGCCTGAGCTGACCCCAATGTGGTCTAGAGGAAGGACATTCCACAGCATGGAGAGCGTAGTCCTCAGAATGGCTGGACAGAAAAACAGTGTTACAGGGCAGGGGAGGGGCTCATCTCCCCGGGTTGCTGCTGGGAGTGGGGTTCTTGTGATATCCCAAGAAAAGGAATTTTCTGACACTTCCACGGGAGGATGAGCTATAGTAGAAAGCTTTATTTCCGTGGAATTACACCCCTGGGTTTCCAAAGTCCCTTTCCCCTTAGTCCAGTCATAGAAGAAGTGTAGCTGGGGCTCCAGCAGAGCTAACACCAGAGCCAGTGTCCAGAGTTTCCTTTCCATGGTGGAGCCGGTCCAGTTAGCATCAGGCTAGCTGAGCTCATGTTTCCCCGCTGCAGCCCATTAGTCCATTGCATGTGGGGTCTGCATGGTGGTGGACCATATGGGCGAATGCAAGAGAGCCAACAGCCAAGAACAAACAAGAGTACCAGGAGTCCAAGAGAGCGAATTCCTTTGCTTAGGGGATTATGTATCCCCAAATTGCCATGTGCTTGCAGCGGCCATGCACATGCTGGCCAATGACCTCTGCTCCCAGGTGTGACTGACAGCAAGCACCTTCCCTAGGCCTTCCAACTTTACTGGGCATGTGTCTATCTCTGCTTTGCTGGATCTCTGGGGAGTGTGAAACTGTAGCTTCCTGGGTGTAGCTGGGGCTCCAGCAGAGCTAACACCAGAGCCAGTGTCCAGAGTTTCCTTTCCATGTTGGAGCCGGTCCAGTTAGCATCAGGCTAGCGGAGCTCGTGTTTCCCTGCTGCAGCCCATTAGTCCATTGCATGTGGGGTCTGCATGGTGGTGGACCATATGGGCGAATGCAAGAGAGCCAACAGCCAAGAACAAACAACAAGAGTACCAGGAGTCCAAGAGAGCGAATTCCTTTGTTGGGGGGATTATGGATCCCCAAATTTCCATGTGCTTGCAGCGGCCATGCGCATGCTGGCCAATGTCCTCTGCTCCCAGGTGTGACTGACAACAAGCACCTTCCCTAGTCCTTCCAACTTTACTGGGCATGTGTCTATCTCCGCTTTGTTGGATCTCTGGGGAGTGTGAAACTGCAGCTTCCTGGCAAAGCTGCCCAAATGACATGCATGTAATGTCTGACTTCCCTCTTCGCTCCCTTCCTGTTATTAATAACTAGCTAATTACAACGGTGTCAACAGATCGGGAAATGGGCTGCTTTGGGCAGTGAAATCTGGAGGAAGCATCCTGCATTAGGACAGTTCAATCACAGGACCTCAAGTCTGCCTTCCTGGTATCTCTGGTTCATTGAATGCTTCCATCGACCACCCTTGGCCCAGGATCATGAGCAGCCTCTTCTTCCCCATGTCAAATGCATCAAGTCGTCTGGGTTCTAACTCCAAAATGCCTCTGAATTTTAGAAAGGTTTAGTGCTGACTACTTTGAAAACTTACCCTCATTTCTTCTTCAGTCACTCCATAGTGTCCCCAAGTTTCCAGCAAGCAGTTTCTAGAAGTCTGATGGGTCCAGGACTGTCCCATGTTCCCATGGAGGGTAACCCACAGAGTCAAGGCATGGCCAGGGTCTCTGAGGCCATGCCCTTGTCCTCTCCCCATTACGCTGTTTTCGGTCCTCGGGGAAAAAGACTCAATCCAACAGTGACTCTGGAATACCGACCCTAACCAGTGTGACTCAGAGTCACACGGTTCCAACCTGGAAGTGCTGTCATCTGTGTTCATGGGCATCCGAGTTCACCTCCAGCTCCAGAGGTACCTCCAGCTGCTCGTTCCTGTGCCTTTCAGAGTCAGGTTGGCGCTCAGCTCTTCTCTGCCAGTGGAGAGTCAATTTCTAAGGTCTGTTTAAGTCAGTAAACACTGCACCCTCTTGCTCTTCAGGTCTTCAAATGCTGTTTTTGTCATGCTGTCACTCCCTCTCCTGCCCATCAGGGTCTCCATCTCTCTCTTTAATTGATTTAGCAGAGTATACCTGTGTGTGGTTCTGGAGAGAACAAAATTAGGCACGCATAGTGGATCTGCTATCCTAGCCTGGAACTGTGGTTGCCAATTCAGGTGGCAAGTCTTGGTCAGAGGTCTTCAGTCTGGGCCCACACACCTCTGGGCACGAGCAGAGTTTGACATCCTATGGGGACCAGGCTCAAGGAGTCATTTTCAGAGTCTCTATGTCTTAAATGGATCTCCCTCAAGGATGCACTACTTCAGTCTGGGCCCACACACCTCTGGGCACGAGCAGAATTTGACACCCTATGGGGACCAGGCACAAGGAGTCGAAGGAGTCACTTTCAGAGTTTCTGTGTCCTAAATGGATCTCCCTCAAGGATGCACTGGTGATGGAAGTGAGTTCCCCTCCTCCACTCCCCCTTCCTCTGCTTCATAAAGGCTGTGCCTATTACCCCCCTCGAGGGCTCCTCCAAAAGGACATGTCAGTGCTGGAGTTGGTCTTGAAAACGTGAATGGCTCTAATGACTGACAGTTAATCCTTCCACGAGCCAGGTGGTGGTTTCTAAATGTTTGCTTTCAAAAATTCATCCATTGATTGATCGTTGCTTCTTGATGAAAACACATAACTCAGAAAGTTCGAGAATTGAGTGACACTGATTGATAAAATAACTTCTTAAAAAACCAAAACAACTTCTGTGTACAAGGGCAAAATTCTCATAGCTGATAGCTATAAAAATGAAAAATAGGAATCAGAAATCATACTGAATTCCAACTTATTGCAGCAGTAGAATACTCAGACACAGGGGCTCATTGAAAATTGAAACAACTCCATCCATCTCATGAAGCGATGAATTTCTGATCACATTCCCTCTTTAGGTTTAATATTTACCCATCAAAATGTGGGCTCTATTTGTGTTTTGATCAATTCTTTGCTACTAATCATTGTAATGATAATGTGATCCAGAGGACATTTTTAGCACCTAAATGCTTATAGTCACAGGATATTGAAAACATATTTCAGTTCCTCTTCATGGGCACATTTGTTTTGGATCCAGGGACATATAATCAATAAAATATTTTCATGCATAAAATGTTTTATGCCAGATGAAATTCTGTGGGAATGGAAATATGAGTTCAAAGAGAAAAGGAAGGATATAAATTTCCAACTGCTAAAGAAGAGCTTTGGTTGCTGGTTTTGATTTAATGGATATTCATACACTATGATATTTAAAGTCTACTGGATAATTTTTTAAAATGATGTTGCAATTGTGTTTTTAAATGTAAACAGTTAAAATTCACTGGAAATTTTACCTGTTGCAACTATTGAAACTTATAGGCAAAAATTAGTAATCTAAAAATGTGCAAGGGGCACAAACTCCATTTGTTGCCTAGTATTACTGCTCCAGTAGTGCTAGTGTGGGGGGTTTGGTCAGGGGCAGTGGCCCAGAAGTCCCGAACAGCCAGCTTTGGGCCCACCCACTGATGTGTTAGAAACTGAGTTCCTTCTAAACCCTCTCTACAGTTCAAGTGTGTGTGTGTGTGTGTGTGTGTGAGAGAGAGAGAGAGAGA